>NC_041391.1:705245336-705280431 GCF_002162155.2 Triticum dicoccoides
CTCCCTCACCTCGCCGCCGGCCATGACCTCTGCCCTCCCCTCCCCTCACCTCCTCTCATCAGAAGAGATCTGATCCCCCACGCCCTCCTCCCCTCGCGCCTTCCCTTCCCTCACCAGAAGGTAGAGAAGAACCCGAGGGAGGGAGATCCAACGCGATCCAGCCTCGGTCTCCACTGCCTCGGCCTCGCACCTCGCCGGAGCAGCTCCACCGTCGACCGAAGTCCCGCAGGTCGACGTGTTCCCCCGCTCTTCTTCCTCCCTCTGTTTGTGTCTCCCTTTTTTCTTTCAAGTCTCAATCCCCTCTGTACTTCTCTGTGCAAGGAGGCCGCCATGGACGCAGATCCGCTGGAGCTGCTCAGCCCGCGGTCAGACCCGCCCTCCCTCAACCCCTGCCCGCGCCGGAAACCCTAGCCGCCCGCCATGGCGACCGACCGCAGGGTGCAGGCACATGGCTCGCCTCGACGACAATGCTTGGTATGAATCCCTACTCCCCTCCTCCTCCTCTTCTTCTCTCGCTCTCTGACCCATGGATTGTCCTTCTTCCTCCAGCATGAGGAAAAGCAGAAGCAGCCGCCACATCAAGGTCCACCCCCTCTCTCTATTTCCTCTTCATCTATCCCCTTCCCTTCCATTCCCTGATGAATGCTTCTCTTCTCTGTTGGTTTGGGTTGGTTGCAGGAAACTTCGACAGGGAGATCCGTACCCCAGCCCGCTCCACCGAGCGCACCAAGGTGCCTGATTTGGCAGCTATGGAGGTTCAGCACTATGCCCTTGTTCATCCATCTTCCCCTTCTCTTCTTATTCTGTAGTGTTTGTTCATGGAGGTGCGGTTTGTGCAGGCCATCACCAAGGTCCTGCGAGTTTGAAGGAGCAGAAGGTCCAAGGGCCTGCCCACCAAGGCCGCCAAGGTGGTGACTCCCCTCTCTCCCACTCTGTTGGTCTATTTCCATCATGTATTGCATTAGATGTTACTGATTTATTATGTCAAAGTGAATGCAATTTGGTCAAAAAATAAATAATAATCATGTCATACTGAATGTTGCTCTATGTGCACTCTGAAAACACCATGTGCCAACGGATACAAAACCATTAGATGTTACAGTTGTGGCATTTTCGTCGAGCTCAGCTGCATCCTGCGATGGTTTACTATAGCATCGGTGGCAATCCCATCTTTTCTAAAAACAGGGGGCTGCCGACCGTCCGGCGCATGCATGGAGATGCACGCCGCGCACCGTCTATCTTGCAGCAGGGCGGCCAGCCAGGCCGTCTACCTCTGCTTGCCTGTGTACCTGTATCACCACGCATATGGTCGCTGCGCTCTGCTCTGGGGTCGTAGAAAGGAGGGGAGCGCCCAGTGCATGGCAGCGCTGCTGCTGGGCGTGCATTGGCTGCTTGCCTGTTCCCCATGTTTTCTTGGCTTGGACCAGTTGCCGCGTAAGCTGCTTGATTATCTCTCTCCAGCGGCCAACCTGTTTGTTCATGGAGTAAATGCCTGAATGTACTGTTGTGACTTTGTGATTTCATTTTCTGCGGCAAATAATAAATGGAACAAATTCAAACATGGAATGGAAAATGTATAGAGAACAATGGAAGACGTCCTGGTATTATTGAGTTGCTTTTGTATGAGTTCTTGTTGGCTCTTTTAATTATTTGTTCCTTTTACCGCTGCATAATTGTGTGCCTGACTGACCAGGCCAGTTTCCAGCTCACACAAGCTGCTAAGCCTGCAGGCATGTGCACTGTAAAGGCCAGCAACTTCTGCATATATTGATTGTGTCTGCAGAAAAGCATTTTTGGCCTCTACGGTTCTACCAAAAGGATTCGAGGCAAACGCTCGTTGCAATATACGAGTATATAATGCTTCTGTGTGTATGCAATACCATTAGATGTTACAGTTTTTCGCTTCTTACCGTTAGCTGTTTGTAGTTTTGTGTCTGTTTGTATCGAGAGCATAGACCGCGGCATGGCATTTTGTCCCAGTTTAGTCTGAACCTTTACCATGTGACTTGTGGCTGTTGAAGTGGATGGTGTTTCATGTTTTTTTTCTGGCAGTTGATGGTTCGATATTTTGTGCATGAATGGCAGTGGATGGTTCCATCTTTTTTGTTTCATTGTATTTTTGTATAGAGAATTGCAGGAGAGCAGTGACATAATAGTTTGTACTTAGTCACTAGTTTGTATCCATCTTCGGTTTGTTATTTCTTCTAGTTCTGCTACTAGTTGCTGTGTACTCCTAGTGATGTAGTAATACATAAATATTAATGCTCAAATATGATGATCTGGCCTGCAGCGCACCTACAGTTTTCATTTCTATGATCAGTTTAGAGAGTTGCACATGTCAGTATATTGTATACTAAAAAAATCCTAGCTACTGAGAACATTTTAGTCACTCCATGAACGCATACTGGTTAGTGTTAGTCATACTATTTATGTACATCTCATTTGCTGTCAATTCTTGCTTATAAGTTATTGGATCCCTCATTGGCTACTGTTTGATGTTCTGTACATATTCTTATTCTTATATGTTCATTCTTGTTTTTTGCACGGGTGAAGTGCGAATCCAAGTTCGAAGCTGTGAAGCATATCAACAAAGACTAGCATATTATGTGTTGTAAATGTAGGCAGTAGTAGGCTTATCTGGGCTGTAGTATACTGTAACGTTTGTAATAGACTAGTGCCGTGTTGTTTTGGACGAATTTCATTTGCTATTTGGATTGTTTGGAATAATGATTGTGTATGTGATTTGAATACCCGTCAAATGGAAACCTGACAAGGGGGTCCAAGTTATAATGGTTATTTGATAGATTTTGAAATTTTTGATGTGTGGGATCAATTTTGTGATAAGAATGACAAGTGGGACCAATCTGATTGGTGGGACTAGTGGCAAAAAAAGGACGAAAATAAAAAATTAGTAGAAGGCTGCATCTTAGAAAAAAAGCCGAATTAATGGCCCAAGCCCATGTAGCTAGTGAAAATTAACAAGAAAAAAATACATTAAAAATGCCGAATTGTTGGGCTAGGCCCATGTGGAAAACTGAATTGGACCGGGCTGAATCTTGTGCCACATCAGCTTGCCACGCTGGACGCCTACCTGGCCTGGGGAGGTTGCTAGTGACCAAAACGCCACAGTAGACGTATTTTGGTCATAAATGTCTACGACCTTCTCAGAGAGAAGGTTGCTATAGTCAATTAACGACCCTCAGCTTTTGACCTTATGTTTTTGGTCACAAAAAGGTCACAAATTGAAAACTATGACCTTTCAGTGACCAATAGTGGAGGTCACTAGTTGACATATTTCTTGTAGTGCTTCCTGATTGCGACGACATAGAGGAACTCTCAATGAAAGCACCAATGTCGGTGTCAAAACCGGCGGATCTCGGGTAGGGGGTCCCGAACTGTGCGTCTAGGCAGATGGTAACAGGAGACAGGGGACACGATGTTTTACCCAGGTTCGGGCCCTCTTGATGGAGGTAAAACCCTACGTCCTGCTTGATTAATATTGATGATGTGGGTCTTACAAGAGTAGATCTACCACGAGATCAAGGAGGCTAAACCCTAGAAGCTAGCCTATGGTATGATTGTTGTTATGTCCTACGGACTAAAACCATCCAGTTTATATAGAGACCGGAGAGGGCTAGGGTTACACAAAATTGGTTACAATGGTAGGAGATCTACATATCCGTATCGCCAAGCTTGCCTTCCACGCCAAAGAAAGTCCCATCCGGACACGGGACGAAGTCTTCAATCTTGTATCTTCATAATCTTGGAGTCCGGCCGATGATGATAGTTCGGCTATCCGGACACCCCCTAGTCCAGGACTCCCTCAACGGCTGTGGTGGCAATTCGATGGCGATGAGGCACGGCATAAGTATCTCGTGCGTAGAAGCAGCGGCGGCGGTGCACACTAGAGGCTGGGCGGTGGCCATCGGACATGTGGCATCTGGGGCAAACTTGTATGAGATCACATTTTTAGGTGAGATCGTGAGACCAACCACAAAAGTCATATTTAGACATTTTGATTTTTTTTAATTACTTGACAACATTCATGTGGGGTATTTCGACAGCTCTGAAAAAATCAGCTCAAACTCGATGTACATTTAAAGACAAATTCAAATGTAAATAGTAGCTGTTTTGGGTGAATAGCACTTTGACGCTATTCACATCTGATTTTGTCTTTTCTATTTTTATTAATGTAAGTTGAATTAGGAGTTGAAAGTTTTTGAGGTCGTACATCAAACATTGATGCATGTCTACAAACAAATTGAGAATGTTTGAACATGTCTTTTTTTAAATGATTTCACCTAATGTGAGATATCATGTTCATACTACATACTCAAGTTGTCCATCATGTTCACCACTTCGTCATTAGTGCTAATTAATCTTCAAGCAGATGTGTCAGCTTGAGTCGGAATCTCAAGACCGCGTTCAAGACCGCGTCCTCAGCGCAAAACGCCAATTGCATTCGCTGGGCAGCGAGCTGCTTGTGATGATCTAAGAGACCGTCCAAGTGGGTGCTTGGTCTTGGGTCCTTTTTTTTGGAATATAAAATTGTCTTACTTGCAACTTGCTGTTCTGCAACGGTGGTTACCGTTGGTGGCAAGAAAGCAACGGCAATCAGCTGCCTCGTCTACTCTGAAGCTCGTCGCCAAGGAATTGGCTAAAGAGGGTGGAGTTTTTGGTTGCATGCACGTGTGCTCGTCTGAGTACAATTCTGAACTCGAGTGCCTTCTATGTTTGTATTTACGTTGTTACATCTGGGGCTCAGGGTGGACACGGTCCGGGCCGGTCCGGGCCCTGACCGAGCCGCTGTTTTGACCGGCCGCAGGCGAGCCGGGCCGGACCGGACCGACCAGCTGGGCGGTCTTGATTTCAGGGACCGGACCGCCGGCGCTCAAGCCCGGGCCGGACCGAGAGGACCGGCCGTGGTCACCACCGTTGAGGGTAGAGCAGGGACGGTGGCTTGCCGGACGGACCAGGAAGAGGGACAGGGGACTCCGAGATCGAGATCGGCGATGATGCACATCGGCAGAGACGAGATGTGGCGGCGCGCACGACTGTTAGCCATGAACCTGTGCATTTTCTTCCTTAGCAGTTTTTTCTCTTGCATGCAAGTAATGTAATGGGTGCATGAGCCCACGATTGGCTGTCTGCGGGCCTTGCCGTGATTATTGGAACAAATTGGACGTGGAGTTAATGTTGGGATGGCGCCATAATTATCGGATCGAACCATGTTTCCCACTTTCCCTCGTTCTTTCTGTTTCAAGCAGTGCTATATATTTCAACGAACAATTTTGATGTAAACCTTATGTACGTAGTTGAATTTGATTGCAGTTCCCTAAAATAGTGGGGCTGTCACAATCCAAACAAAACTTGCACGTACAGATTTGGTAAAGCCTCTTATGTAGGAATAGATGTTTCCTTTTGTTTTCTGTTCGATTGAATAAAGGGAAACATCAGCGTGGGATGGCGCGTGATAATTGGATCAAACTGTTTAGTCGCGAATAAAAGGAAACGGCAGCGTGGAGTAGATCGTGGGATGCTGCCGTGATTATCGGATCTAATCCCATCTCTCGTTCTTTCGATTTTCTGTTTAACTGAATGAATAACAGCGCGTGACCTAAGTCTTCTTCTACCTCTTGCCCCTTGTCTCTATGTCAATTGACTGAGTTACAGTTGATTCCGGTGAACAAGCGCCGGGGCGGGGCATGGTCGGGGCGTCGCCGGCGACTGCGACGTCGAGGAACAATCTGCAGCCTCGGTCCGCTCGGTCGGACCGGTTAAAGACCGGACCGGACCGAGTAAATTTCGGGCTCAAATTTGGTAACCGGACCGGCCAATTTCTTCATCGGGCCAGGACCGATCGGTCCGGTCCAGAACGGGCCACGAGCGGGCCGAAAAGCCCGCTCGCTCCGTCCAGCCTGATCTGGGGCTGCCCATGTGAGACCGAACCTATTCTTTGTACACCCTCCGTTCCTAAATATTTATCTTTCTAGAGATTTCAAATGAACTACACATACCGATGTATATAGACATATTTTAGAGTATAGATTCATTCATTTTGCTTCGTATGTAGTCACTTGTTGAAATCTCTAGAAAGACAAGTATTTAGGAACGGAGGGAGTACTTATCATGTTGCTGATGGCTCTGCCCTCTTCTCTGCTCTCTGAATGCGCAGCAGGTTCCTATCCAGGAGGGTAGAAGACAACTCGTTCCTGTTAGTGAGCGAGTGCAGCGAAGAGACTTGTCCAGAGAATGATCTGACTAAAGACACGACAGTGGTAGCAGGTTGCAACGTTGAGCTCATATTCAATTGGTATCTGGACAGCATTATCAAATATCCTCGATACTCCTGAAAGTCTCTCGCTTCAGAGTTCTGACTCTAAACCTGCAAGCAGCAAGTTATTTCAGACGAACATTATTCATCATGTCAATCGTTGAAGATCCATGGCCCAGTTAGGTCCCGGACATGCAAAGAAAGGAGGAGAAATCAGGCCTCAGCTTTAGGATAATGTGCTTCGGTGCATGTGCTAGTTACAACTTACAATCATGGACGACCAAAGCTGTCTTTGGCTTTGAGCTATCTTGCCATGCATCTTGGTTTGATTCTCTCATCTGGATCATGTACTTCATTAAGAAAAACGTTTAGAAGATACAGCTCTCGCAATAGGAAACACTGTGCTGATCATATCATTTTGTGTAGACCAAACCAAACCTTTAGAGATTGAGGACCACCACTGTGACTGAACCAATTGTGCAGAGGACTAGTTAAAAAGGGCTTAAGTCCTTCCCTTTTTAGGAGTTAAACCACACCAAGCCAACTCTCAAAAGGTTTATCTGCTCAAATTAATAGGAAAAACATGGGCCGCCTCTCAAATTTGAGCCACCGAAACGCTTTCTCAACAAAACATTCCCCACCCCACACGCAGCCGCCTCTCTTCCTCGCTAGCTAGTCCGCCTCCATCTTTGGCTCCGGCGGCCACCATGCACATCTGTCGGCACCCAGCAACCCCCGTCTACCTCCCACCCCACTTCGATTCGTTCACTAGTTGCCGGAATTGGTGCATCTAGTCACCGCCATTATGAGCTCGCGACGACGTACGAGGGCTACTGTGGGCCGCATTTCGTTCGGAACGGATCCGCACAAAAACTCTGAGTGCCCGTGCCGCCTTCGGACTTTCGTTTCGGGACACCATCGCCTCCTCAAGCTTGATGTCACAGCAACCGCTACTGACGGTGAGGTATCGTGGCGTGCGGTAGCGACCGTCGGACACTTGGATGACGGACGAAGGTCCAAAATCCGGGCACGCGGGAGAAGAAGTGGCTCAGCACATTCGCCATCAATGCCAACTTAAAGGGAGGTCCAAAATCCGGACATGCGGGAGGAGGTGCGTGCGTACGACGTCATGGCGGTCCGCTACCTCGGGAGGCGAGCGAAGGTTAACTTCCCCGACGACGCCCCCGCCGTGGACTTCATAGGGCCTCCTATTGGAATGGTCACCCGTGCCGAGGACAAAGAGCACCACAAGTTTGAGAACCAGCTCAAGGCTGAGCACACCGATGGAGCTTTCGTGGTCGAGCTCAACGCGGAGAACCTTCAGCTCCTTGCCAAGAACCAAGCGTGGTCCCAACTCTAGGCGAATGACGAGATGTTCAAGGAGCTCTTGGTTGGAGCCCTCCAACGAGGAGGAGATGTCATCAACTTGGCCTAAGGCTGGCTATAGTGCGGGTAACATAAGTAGTATCATGTATTTGGGACTCGCAAATATGCTTATGTGACAGGTAATTAAAGAAGAGAGAGATGGTTATAGTAACATAGGTAGATACTGTAACATAATCAATGTGATGTTACTATGTGTCATGCATGGCAACAAATGAGACCACCTATGATATAATCTATGATACTATGCATTATAGAGGTAGTAACGTAGACTAGTAACATATGCATGTTACTAGTCTAAGTTACTCCCCACTATGACCAGCCTAACCAACGATGATGAGGCCGGCCCCTCCAGTGGGAGGGGATGATCCCTCTCTCCTTCGACTCTCCCGTCTCGGACTACTTTGACGCGTTCTGCACCATGTAGCGGTGACGACAAGTAGTGTCGTTGTTTATGTTGCACGGATACTTGGATACGTATCGGATACGCGACACGAGAATACGCCTGATACGGCAATTTTCTAAAAACATGAATACAGGGATACATTTATATATAGTTATTACATGTATTAGTTATTTCAAATAAAAAAACAAGGAGCTTCTAGTTCAAAGAATGCCTCAATAGGATTACCGTCTTTCATTTCTTGCACTTGGTCTACTTCAATTAATTGGCACTTGGATTTCCCCTATGTTGCTGCTCCAATCAGTGCTCATGCCCATGTTGACTATCATGTCAAAACAACCTCGATAGCCATGTTTTGACATGAACTCGCGCCCATGTTGAGAATCTTCAAAAGGTAAGCCTTTACTATTGAAAGAATTTTACGTCGAACGAGGGATTTGAGGTATCCAAAACGTATCGAATCAGTATCCCAGACATATCAAACATTATTTTCTTTTTGTAAAATCATAAAATCAAGGGATACATACGGGATATGTATCGGGGCATTATCCGGCTGGATACGCGCGCTTTCTGAAGTATCCGCGCAACGTAGGTCGTTGTAGTATCCAGTGCTGAAACGTCTAATTATGGTATGTAAACATTTTTTTTCAATTATGCAATCGAGTAGTTTAAATTTATGTTTGAAATTATTTCAGGTAAAATTCTTTTAGCTAGTTAAATTTTAGGAGTTTGGCTAGGAACCGTTTTCGGCTTTTAAATGGTTTTTTTCTGGTTTTTTTTAACATTTTGGTTTTCTACCGGTCTTCCCTAGCTTTTCGAAGAATTTTTTTAAAAAAAAATATTTTTTTTGCGCAAAAAGAACGCATTTTTTCGCGAGAGGCACGGTTTTGCTTTCGCGAGAGGCACGGCCGTGCCTCTTGGAAACAAAAAAACGTGTTTTCTGTTTTTTTCTTTCGCTAGAAGCACAGTTTTGCATCCGCGAGAGGCACGGTTGTGCTTTCACGAGAGGCACGGGTGTGCCTCTTTCGGAAAGGAAAAATAAACAAGTTTTCTGTTTTTTCTTTCGTGAGAGGCACGGTTTTGCTTCCGCGAGAGGCACGGGTGTCGGTGTCAAAACCCGCGGATCTCGGGTAGGGGGTCCCGAACTGTGCGTCTAGGCGGATGGTAACAGGAGACGAGGGACGCGATGTTTTACCCAGGTTCGGGCCCTCTCGATGGAGGTAAAACCCTACGTCGTGCTTGATTAATATTGATGATATGGGTAGTACAAGAGTGGATCTACCACGAGATCAAGGAGGCTAAACCCTAAAGCTAGCCTATGGTATGATTGTTGTAATGTATGTTGTCCTACGGACTAAAGCCCGCTGGTTTATATAGACACCGGAGGAGGCTAGGGTTACACAGAGTCGGTTACAATGGTAGGAGATCTACATATCCGTATTGCCAAGCTTGCCTTCCACGCGAAGGAAAGTCCCATCCGGACACGGGACGGAGTCTTCAATCTTGTATCTTCGTAGTCTTGGAGTCCGGCGGACGATGATAGTCCGGCTGTCCGGACACCCCCTAGTACAGGACTCCCTCAGTAGCCCCTGAACCAGGCTTCAATGACGATTAGTCCGGCGCGCATAATGTTGGGCATTGCAAGGCGGGTTCCTCCCTTGAATAATCCAGAGAAGATCATGAACACCAGGATAGTGTCCAGCTCTGCAAAATAAATTCCACATTCCACTGTAGAGAGAATAAAATGTACACTAGTCCAATCTGCTGACGTAGTATGCGGCGTGACATCACACCGCTATCAGGCTTTTACTTGAATCGTTTTTGACTATACCACCTCAGCACGTTTAGCGAAGCGGTTTTCTTGGCACATCTTGTCGAAGCAGAGATCGTGTTCCCCTTATTCCGGGATTCTCATAAATACGTGCGTGGGTAACCCAACCGTGCCCGCCGCCACGCCTCCTCTATCGAAGGTGAATCCCAAACGGTCACGGAGATGACTCTTGGTATTTTTCCCCTTTATAAGAGGACCAGGGTTCGTTCTTTTTCTTCAATCTCGCATCGAATCTCCTTCTTGCTCCCAGTGCCAACACCCAGAGCCCCAGATTCGAGCGCTTCGGATTCTTAACCATGTCCGGCTCCAACCTCCAAGGTCGGTGGATGCCCTCCTCCGTCACGGAGGAGGACGTGCTTAAGCTGCATGAGGCCAGGTACCTGTCCTACGAGGTTTTGCACAGGTTGCCCGCCCAAGGGCAGGCCGTGCCCGCCCCCGAGCCCGGTGAGTTCGTTGCCTTCGTATCCCACCTCCGTCGGGGTTTAGGCTTCCCGACGGACCCCTTCGTGAGAGGGCTCATGTTCTACTACGGGCTGGATTTTCACGACTTGGCTCCGGAGTCCATCCTCCACATCTCCGCATTTATTATCGTCTGCGAAGCCTTCCTCCGCGTCACTCCCCACTTCGGCCTGTGGCTGAAGACCTTCAATGTGGAGCCGAAGATGATCGGGGGGCGTCAAGCGGAGTGCGGCGGGGCGGCCATAAGCAGAAGGGCCGATGCCCCGTGGCCCGAGGGTTCCTTTCAAGAGGAACTCGGACTGTGGCAGCAGGAGTGGTTCTATATCACCGCTCCGAAGGGCAGCAAGCAAAAGCCGCCGCCTTCATTCCGCCCGGGACCTCCATGCCGACTGATGTCATGGGTCAACCAAGGGCTCAATTGGGGGCCGTCCGAAGACGTGCCCTTATTGCAGGGCCGGATTCGAGACCAGGGAGATCAATCTGGTTGTGGTGATGCAGGTTATGCTAATCAGGCATCTTCTGCCCTGCAAACGCCGTCCTCTCCGTCTATGGGAGTTCAACCCGGAGGGACCTCGGATTCTCCAACACTTCATGGGTGCGACACCCGTGGAGATGTACAAGTTGTTCTTCGGACCGCAGGTAGCGTGTCCGGAATTGACCGAGGATGCAGGCCTAAGCCGCAATCGCTCGGATACTCGGGTAAATAGCTCAGAGTCCGGACATTCTGTTTATCTGCTTTTCTAGAGTTCACCTCCTGACCCATTACTCTTCACAGGAGTGGGTAGCGCGATCGAGGCTGATAAGGTGTCCGGCCCCCCTCCCAGAGACCGCACTGGAGCCCGTGCTGGTCAGAATGTTGGAGGTCGCGCCCATGGAAGGGAGCGATGGGGAAAATAGACGAGCTGTTATTTCGCCCAAAGGGGCGTCTGAAGAGGGGGGAATCAAAACCCCTCCTTCCAGGGGGAGAAAAGGACCGCCTCCGAAGATCCGGAGGCCAAAGCCCCTAAACGGGGGAAGAGATCTTCACCGGGGGGTCCGGCGTCCGGGGAGAATCCGGACGTACAATCATCGCCAAAGGATCAGCCCTCCAGCGAGCCGTGAGTATGAAAAGGGGAGTTAATTGGTAAGGAAATACCTCCATTTGTGCTTCTGTGGGTAACCGAAATATTTATCTTGCAGTTCGGATCTGCAGCCTTCTCAGATGAGTTCATCTTCGGGGGACCTTCTTCCGGAGATGATGGAGAGCGAAACGCCTCCGTCTTCTGCGCCGTCAGATAAGGCAGACGAGCCTGAAGTATTGTCACGGAGGGTATCCCCGAGTCCGGAGGGGCCAGAGAGTTCGGCACCCGCTAGTATCCGGCCGGGAGAACTGAAGAATCTGCTTGAGAGGGCGTCCATCTCAGAAGATCACCGTGCGTTGATGCGTATGGTGATTGGAAGAATTTCGTCCTCCGAGAGCGGATTGCGCAATGCCGCTATGAGTTTGCTGGCGGGGTTTGAGGTACGCGAGAATGACGCACCCCTTTGTCTATTAACAGTTTTGCACATAAAAATGCGCCCTGTATAGATAGTAGCCCCTGAGACTCGGTAGGTTGTCGAAGACGACAGCGTGCCGAGGATCAACATCGCAAGTGATGAATGTCGACGTTCCTATGCAGGTGGCGGATAGTCCGAGGGCTAGCCGGACTAGTGGAGTTGCCGAGTTGATGCGGCAACTTGACGTGGCAGATGCGGACATCGCCCTTGTCAACCGGCGACTTGACGAGTCGCAAGGTAAATGAGTTCTCCGCAGTTGCTTTATTAAGGGGGTCAAAGCCCTCCTCTGATAAAGTATATGCTGTTGTACAGACGGTGCTGCTGCTGTGGAGAGCCTTCGGGCCGAACTTGCTCAAGCTAAGGAGCAAGCCCGAAGGAGTGACGCGGCTGCCTCGAGGGCGGCCGAGGAGTTGAAAGCTGAAAAGGCTGCACACTGCCTAAGCAGGGAAGAGATGGCCGAATTGGCCGTGAATTTAAAGATGCTGCCGACTGCAATGAGGCTCTTGAAAAGGAGCGCTTATCGGAGCGGGAAGACCTGAGGAAGGCCACCGCCGAGGCCAAGGATGCCCGTTCTGCAATGCGGGCCATGAAGGAGGAGCTGCGCCAAGCCGGAGATATCGTGGCTGGCAAGCCTTATCTGCTGCGTCGCCGGTTTATGGATCAGAAGTATGCTCAGTTTGGCCAGCTGTGGAGTCCGGAGGATCCGTATATGGACTTAGCGGCAAGTGCGCCTAATGCCGTTGAGCACTTCCGGAGCCAGAAGGATCACAAGACGGAAGAGCTATTTTGGTCTCAATTCCATAGTCCGGATCGCTCACTTCCGTTGACCGACCGGTTGGCCGAATGGGCCGAGCTAAATAGATTGTCCGAACTTGCCATGACTGACATCGTGGCTCATGTCTGGCCAGAGAGGCCCAAGGCGACGAGCTACTTCGGCTTACTGCAGCAATTTCTTGGAGCGGTGCCGCATATCAAGGAGATGAAGCGGTCGGCCTGCATCGAAGGCGCACGGATGGCTCTTGCCCGTGTGAAGGCACATTGGACAGAGATGGATGCCACCGCTGTTGCCGCCCAAGGTTTGGATGAAAGCCGGCTCCCCGCCGAGCACTATTTCGGGGAAGTTATGCGTGGCGCTCGTGTAATAGAGTCGCAGTGCTAAAAAAATGTCACGTTCAAATGAACGTTTTAGCTTGTAAAACGATGATTATGCTATAACTGCTTTTTATACGTGTGCGTCCCAAGTAGTGAAACTTCTCCTATGCGGCCGTTTACGTATACGGTTGTATAACCTGAAAGATTGCAGTCTTCGGCTTCAGCCCCCACGCACAAGGTGCGGGGGTGTTCGCAAAAATAGCGCGTTTTCACACTTAATCCGACGTCTCGGTCCTGTTAAGGAGGTGGTAGCGTAGCGAACGAGACAATCCGGACTATAATGCTTTATCACTTTCACTTAGCCAGTGGAGATCGAGGGTGGGGCTATGATATAGCCCCTGGGGGCACCGCGCTTCTCCGAATTCGGGGCGCGTGTGTGCCTGACCGGGAAACGGTCCTTCGTCAAAGCGGGGAATTCTAAACATTCCGGTAGTCGATCGAGTGGTTGACCAGTCTCTCGCTGTATCATGACAGTCAGTTTTCGGCTTTCTCTACTGAGGTGCTCGCCCAGCCGAACTGGGGCACAATCGCAGTAGTTCTCCTGGTGTCGCGTTAGCCGATGATACAGAACGTAAGGCAGCAAAACACAGGAGCCGGGTAAACCCAACATTTGACCAAAGACATGATTCGGAGCTGATGCATATAATGCCTAACTCGAGACACCGAACACTCCCTAAGGTGTTCGGTCTTTATAGTAATGGGCAGAACAATGCCCTAATCCCCTAGTGTCCAGGTACGAGCATGGTCTTCTGACGCGGCCGATGCCAAAACGTCAGGCTCCGCTTTGGTTATAGGAAGGAACCAAGGGAGAATAGCAACAAGAGTCACTAAAAAAGGTTTACGCAGGGTCTTAATCTGAAAAAATCCTCGTAACGGGTCCCTGCTGCACGTCTGCGCCTGTGTCTCCGTTGTGTCGTTATCCTGGACAGGTACGCACGTTTTTCATCTGTAAAAAGAGAGGAACGCTTAGCTTGAAAACAATTCGTGCGAAGAGAGTTATGTTTGAAAGAAAAAATATAAATAAGTAAAGAGGGGTTTGAATGAACCCGCGTTTGTTTGTGCGCGCATCCCCCTATGAAGAGGTGTGCGGCTAAGGAACCCCTAGCCTACTGAAGCCGGACTCGTCTATCCGAGTCCGGGGTCTTTAAGTGACCCTCGCACCAAAATGGTGCCACGTGGACCGGGCATCTTGAGTGTAAGAGACGCGTAATGCGGTATGACGTTGAAACGGACAAAAGCCTTTCGTCCCAAGAGTGCTTGATATCCACTTTTAAATGGGGCGATATGTAAAAATTAGTTTTTTGCGCCGAAAATTGTTCGGTGATCCGAACACGACTTCTAGTAATAGGGAGCCTGTGCACTTGGCATAAGGGCCTGGCGTCACTCCTTTGAAGGAAGTGCGGCTGTGTCGAATTTTGGTAGGGTCTATCCCCATCTTACGGATTGTGTTTGAATACAGCAGGTTTAAGTCGCTGCCTCCGTCCATTAGGACACTACTAGGAAAAGGCATGCTAGTGGCGCACCGAATTTGCCTTCTAATGGCGCACTACTGGTGCGCCACTGGCATCACGCCATTAGAATTAAATTCTAATGGCGCACTACTGGTGCGCCATTAGTATCTGGTGTTCTAATGGCGCACCGCGTAGTGCGCCATTAGTATAGCCTGCAGTGCGCCATTAGAATGCCTCCCAGGGGCCATATGTACAAATGTGCTTTGGTATTCTAATGGCGCACCAGCAGCTAATGCGCCATTAGTGTGATGATCACAGTGCGCCATTAGTGTCTTGTGTGGTGCGTCATTAGTATGAATATTAGGTTTTATTTTTTTTGCTTTTCTGATTTTTGCACAGGTTACAAAATATATTATTGCATAGAATATAGACAGCAGCACACAGCAACATCAGATTCATCAAATACAATAGAAGATTAGTCTCCGAATACAATTCATCATATTAGTCTCCGGATTCAAAAGACCGGACAAAGATAAAACATTACAAGTCTCAAGACCGCGAGTATCGAGTTTGCCTTCACATTACAAGTCGATATCGATCATCTAAACTACCATCACATAGAAGAGAGCTGTGATCATCACGATGAGCATCATCGCGATCAAACTGGTCTTCATCCGGTTCCTCCAACGCTCCCTCCTCTCTCCCGCTAGATAGCGGGCGTATCTAGATTCGGCCTCCGCCCTAGTGGTGTACCCTTTGTAACTGTTACCGCTGAAACGGTGAACCTGTCTCCGACACTCCTCCCAGTCATCGTAGACTCCGGGAACCTTACCCTTGTACACGACATACGACGGCATCTCTATGCACAAGCCAAACAACAGACAATACATAAGCAATGTGTAAGTATGCAACAAAAGGATCGGAAGAGAAAAGCAAGACATTAATAGCACGATTCATGGTCCTACTAATAAATAGCATCGATTACATCTAAGTTGAACAACCGTCCAAACCAAAGAGACATCCGAATTCATTAAAGTTTAATTACAACATGAGCCAATCAATGTTTCAGAACTACACATCACTACTTTCGACTCAACTCATCGGACAGGAGCGTGGGTGAAGCCGCCGTCTGTCGTGATGGTCATGAAATCACGGTCGTTGTCACCCTGCATTTGTAGCATTTCATCTATCTCACTGTTGGACGGTTGATATCTGAGGAAGAACTGCCCCGCGGTATGAAGGACATCTTGATGGATGATGTCCGCAAACTCCGACTGGATGCGAAAGAATTCTTGTCTGAGGTCCGCGTCCTGGACTGCCGACAAGCTCGCGGCCCAACCTTTGAGATTATCTGGTAGCAGAAGGTGATGATGGTCCCTTACGATCGCCCGCATGTGATGGAGGGCGTAGTAGGCATCCTTCTGACCGCCAGGCGGCTGCTTGACGCAGCAGAACTTCGTATTGTGTGAGAAGATGTGCTTGCCGTACTTACGAACTGGCCTGGTGAAGGTGCCTCCAGATTGGGCGTAGCCGGGGAGAACATCATCAAGAACTTTCTTCACATTTGTGTAGTCTATCATGGAGTTACGGTTCGGGTCGAAATACGTGGCCATGGAATATTTCGGGCTTAAGAGGATGAGTGTGCAATGTGTGTCACTGCACAGAACACGGAATGTTAGAAAAAAAAGAACGATCGAAATCTAAGAAATCATATGTTACGGGGCGGTTAAGGGATGACTTACTCGGGAAAGTAAGGCACAAGGAAGTTATCCTTATCTGCGTTTGCCAGAATGACGCCTTCGAGGTGTGAACTCGCAATTTGGCGGTCCCCAGCGCTGCTCAAGTGCTTGCCACGCATGTAGAAGGGGTCGACTATCACGATGTCCGGGGTATTGTCTCTAATGATCCGCATCTGCATGCTCAGCGAAAACAGCTGAACGAAGGTGTAGTGCAACAGATGAAGGTTAAACATAGCAAAGATGTCATCAAACCGCAGGACGATCATACCCCCGATGTCGCCATCCACAAAGCCCTTGCTCTCTGGCACCTTGGCCACGAAAACCGGGTATGCCACATCCTTCTCTCTGAGACGCCGCTTCTCCAAAATCAGAACACTGTCGTGCAGACTCCGCATAGCATCGGTTGCAGCATTCAGCATATTTGGCGGTAGCATCGCCCTACCCGCCACATGCACCCTCCTCGAGATATCCTTAGGTGAAGGTGGCCCGTCCTGAGCACGGATCGAACTCGGTGCCGGCTGGCTCGCACCGGCGCCCTTGTTAGTCTTTCGTTTCCGGCCCTTCTTCTTGATCTCCTGTAATGGGACCGAGTTCTGCTCACAGACCGCCTTCTTCAGCGTGTTGGGGCTGATAATATTTCGCGCCTCAGCTATCTAAGGCTCGGTGAAGGCGGGAGATGGAGGCGTGTCCTGAGAACTGAATGCCAGACGACGCTTGTTGCAATTGGATTTCTCCGCCGTACCAGCTAGATCGCGGTGGTCTTGGTTGGGTTCTTGAGAAAGAGGCCCGCAGAACTCGTCAGCGTACCCATGTTCGGCAAAGTACTTATCAACTTTGGTAAATGTACCGTCGTCGTTGTCGTCGCCGTCCAGATCCTGTGCCATAGGGCTGTCCGGATCCTGTGCCATAGGGATGTCCGGCAGGTCCGGTAGCGTTGCGGCGCTCTTGCCATGGCTTGGCGCCGGCACGACTGTCGGTCTTGTCTGTGGGGTGGTGTCCCCCGCCCCCAAACGAATCTGGCTCTTCGGCCATAGCAGGGGCCAGTTTACGCAGGTGCCGAGGGTCATCTCATCTTCTTCGTCGGCCCCAGCGGGTCGAATCGGAGGTAATAGCTCGTCGCAGCCTGGCAGCACCCGGACCACTTCAACCCTATACATTGTGGTTGGCATCCGATTACCGTGGAACATGGGGTTGCCCGGTTGAACGATTCTGCCCTTGGCGACATCGACCAACTCGGCGCCCACGAAGTGCAGAAGAGTGCAAGGAACGTCGGCGGTGCCCTGAAAAAACATGTATAGGGCGTCAGGGATGCCCAGTCAAAGGCAAGGAGATGAAGTCATCGGCCGAGAGGCTTAGTTACCGTGATGCCGTCGAGCTCGGCTAATGTCGAGGCACCGCCAACGGCGGGCGTGCAACTGACGGAGGGGGCGCTTGCTGGCGAGGTGCCGGTCGGCGTACACCCGGGTGCATTAAGCTCCAATGCCCGTGCCGGTGCCGGAGACACGAATACCGCCTCTGCCGGAGACACCAATGGCGCCGCCGCCGGAGACACCAATGGTGCCGCCGCCGGAGACACCAATGGCGCCGCCGCCGGAGACACCAATGGCGCCGCCGCCGGAGACACCAATGGCGCCGCCGCCGGAGACACCAATGGCGCCGCCGCCGCGCTGTGCGAGTTGCTGGCCGTGAAGCTGGGAACCGGGGGAGGCCCCTTTTGGCCGCCCGCAATCCACGTCGTCAGCCCATGAATCAACGTAGGCACCATGGCGTTGAGCGTCGTTCCAAGTTGTTGTTGCACTTGCTCATGGACAAGCTCCAGAATCCGCGCCACTTGTGCCTTGAGTTCTTCAACCTCGCGCATCTGGCTTTCCGAGCTGGTCTTTTTCTCCTTCCGCACACTAGCGGTATAGTATGACCCCCATTTTGTGGACAAGCCTTTGCCGGCCACACGACCAGCTGACGTCGGCTTATCGACCTTATCCTTCTTTTTCATTACGTTCAACGCCCTATTTAAAGGGGTGTCGAAAGGAGAGCTCTTAGACGACCCCGCGCTACTGCTTTCATTGTCCTGCGAAAGGAACATGAACCATTTAGAAATATTGGGAATTAATTAGAGTGCAACCATATGGAGCTAATTACGCGGGGGTGTATTCCTTACCAGAACAAGCTCAAGCGCCCTGGTCTCCGGATCCGTGGTAAGCTCCTTTGTTATCGGGTCCTCCTTGTACCGGGCCCTGACATAGTTCCTGGTCTGCTTGTCACCGCTGTATTTCTCGAAGCGGGGCGGTAGGCCTTGCTCGGCACGCTCCGCGTCCTCCTTGTCCCATATAGGCTCCGCCACTCTATAACTGTCGGGACCGAGTTTGTGTTCCCCTAAGTTCAACTCCCGCATTTCTTTCCCCCACTGACTTGATTCGGAGGTTGCGGGGCTCTGGCACTTGATCTTGAACTCCTTGTACTCATCTTCGCTCATCAAAGGATATTTCGCCTTGATCTTGTCATAACTATCACCTTTATCAATCATTCTCTTCACCGCGCTTCTCCAAGTAGACATGGCCGTGCTCATCTTCGTGAGGGCGGCATTGTTCACTTTATTCCCTGAGAGGCGTGTGTTTTCAAATTCGGCGGGGAACTTGTATCGTTCGTGCAGCTTCGTGAAGAGGAGGTTGCGCAAATTCCCTCGGTTCTTATGCCTAAGGTTCTCGGTGTTGATCGAGACGGTGCTCCGGAGAATGCACCCGAGCTGAACCGAGTACCCCTTGACTATATGTTTGGGCTCCGTTGGATTCCCGTCGGAGTCCACTTGAGTGAATTCCTCCTTGACGGTGCGGAGCGCATTCGGGCGCCGGTCCTTCCTTTGCTTCTTCGATTGGCTGCCATCTGTGTCTGCGCCGCCACCATCTGTGTGTGCGCCGCCATCATCAGTGGTGGCATCCTCGGCGGCACCATCAGTGGTGTCATCCCCGACGCCACTAGGGGTTGTGTAATCAGGATCGGTGTCTTCCGCGGCGTCATCATAGCGGTGAGGTTGTTCCTCCATCTCTTGGGACAGCTCCCAGAATTGCTTGCCGCCCGAACCACCGGCCTCATCGTTGTGGGCCATGTTTCTCTCTAAATAGGAAAAAAGTTTGGTCAAAAAGATGGTTATTGTCAAGGAACAAGATCATGGTCTCATGATTTAGGGTTTGTCGACACCGAGGCACCCTAAAAGCCTAAGCTTTCATCATTTAGGTTCTCATCGACACCGAGGCATACGGGGCAACCAAGTTAAGTTTTCATCATTTAGGGTTTATCGATGCCGAGGCACCCTAGGTTGGGCCTAATCTTGGCTCTATTGCCAATTATGTTGGGTTTATCATCTAGGGTTTATCGATGCTAAGGATAATTCTAAGTTGGGCCTAATCACTTGGCTCTATTGCCACCTATGATTTAATGCAGCAAGAATGGCAGGGCAGTTGATCCTACTTAACTAAGTACTAAGATAGCCCGGCCCATGCATTAGTCGCAAGTACCCCATATGTCCTATTTTTAGCGAAGTCATGCTAAAATTCACGGAAAATTTCAGCATGACCTTTGCTGAAAATAGGACATATGGAGTACCCGAATTTGCCGGAACGGAAGTTAATCGACATTCCGGCAAACTCAAGGGCCTCTCGGGGTACCTGCAAATTCATCACGACACGATGGTCGGAGACAAAACCCAGCCACAGACCATATGGTCCTCTGCTTTGATATGGACAAAAATCAGCTCAACTTATGTGAGCTTCCATTCCAGATATAATATGTCTCCCAACAAAAAATCATCAATAGTTTAGAAAGTCTGTACAAACACAAAAAGAATGACAAATGTATTTTTACAGATCATGGCTCAGAGTCATAAACATCTATGGACCAAATATAGTAATGGATACAGCAGATTAGTCTTATGATTTTACTTGTTCGGTATAAAATAGCTTATGCTTTCCTTACAGTACATGTCCACATTTGATATGTCCTTTTTGTCTGTCCTGCTTTTTGAATCAACCGTATCGAGCAATACTATGGAATTAGTCAAATAATTGTGCATGTTTTGACAATAGGATGAATGCAAAAGAAAATCAAATGGTTGTGGCAATCTGTCCATCATCATGACTGTTGACAGTCGCCACACCCACTGTTGGACTTCGATCTAGCACAAAGGGGGTGTATAATAGCAGATATGGATGGTGTGGTCTGGCACAGATAGCAGTATAATCATCTTAATCTTGCAGTGTAATTTTTAATCCGTGGCAGCAAACGGGCATTGTGCTAGTCTAATAAGAATACACATTGTTGAACTTCATTGCTGGAATTAATGGTTTACTATCGGGATGTGCCTTAGGAGCATCGCTTATCAAGTGAAAACATAGGACACAAACTTGTAGCTGTATGTGTTTTGCCAAGAAAGGGTGCAACAAGAAATATTTTCCTAGTACTGGTTTATCTCACCTACTAGTAAAGGGACATTTCTCCTCAAATCGAAAGTTAATACATCGTTGTTTCTTACTAGGGGAAGATGGACCTGGATGGTCAAGCATGTGGAAGATGGCTTTGTGGGCGCGCCTTCTTAACAGCGAAAATGCATACAGAATGATCCTAAAGTTAATCACATTGGTTGCACCTGGTGAAAAAGTTGGGTTCGAAGGAGGACTGTACACCAATCTGTGGACAGCACACATAAGAACAGTAGCAGTAGTACTACTACTAGCAGTAGTACTACCAAAAGAAAGGAAAGAACAGTAGCAGTAGTACTACTACTAGCTAGCTAGCTAGCTGGTACTGATCTAGCTTCTGCATGCATTTCTCTGAATTTTGTTATACTTAAACACTACAAGGAATTATACTTTGTCATAGCTATTAGTCTTTGGACTAAGGGGCACTAGCACACTAGTAAGTGATAGGCAACCATCCTACATGGAAATGTGAAGAGTTACATGGATGAGTACCAGCTCTAAGTGAAGGCTCAATGGATTCAAGATCAACCGACTGAAGTTGCCCAAACCTGCAAGGAAAAGAGAGAATAATGATTTTGAACTGCTTCTGATGGCATACATAAGCATAAGTTCAGTCCCCCAAATCAAGTACTCCATCAGATTGGGATACTACTCTAGATTAGTGTAGCCACTATCTAACAAAAAATTTCAGAACTGAATTTCAGAGTACTCTAAATGTTGTGTGCCCTAGTATTTCTGTGTTCCCTTGCATTTCTATAACATTTAGTAGCATGACAATTTTATCATGTTGAAAAAAATTCAGTAACATGAATTTGGCTAAGCCAAGCATGATCTTGCTTGCATTGCCGCCTTTGCTACATGAAGCAATAGGGTAGGTTCAGTTTCACTGAATTTTTGAAACTATACATCATTTGCTGAATTTTTGCTCTACATCACTTGCTCTTTGTAAATTATTGCATATATCCAGTTACTGAATTTTTGAAACTATAGGTGAACCTCTTCAGGAAACGCAAAACAGTTAACTGAAACTATCTAAAATAGTTAAATCCACTTGATGCTTACCTAATGCAGGCCAACAGAATGAAATGAACTACGAATTTGTTCTCTGAAATACATGTAGGCCAACAGAGAGGATGTTCTTATAAGGGAGCAAGAAGCCTGCCGCCATGGCCCTAGGGTTTGCAGGTGAGGGGGTGGAGGAGAAGGGAGGAATCACCATGCATAGGTTGGGGAGGGAGGAAGGATGGAGAGGGAGGAAGGAGGAAGGAGGAGAGGTACCTGGGAAGGCGCGGCCGATCGCCGGAGGGGTCAGGGTCGGGGTTGGGGTCGGGGTCGGTGGCGGCGTCGTCGTCGAAGGGATGCCTCAGTTGGCCGTGGGAAGGCCGGCGGCCGCGGTCGTCGTCCTGCACCCCGTGCCCGGACTGAGGAAGACGCCGGCGTTGAAGCTCCGGCAGCGGCTGGGCGTCGGGGGGCGACGGCGCGGGGGCGACGGCGCGGGGGCAAAGTTAGGTCGAGTGGGGGGGGGGTCTGGCGAGGGAGGGAGAGAGGCCAGAGGGGAATAGGTGGAGGGAAGCTTTCTAATGGCGCACCACACGCAGGTGCGCCATAAGTACGGCTGTTCTAATGGCGCACCACCCCTCGGTGCGCCATTAGAATTTTGTTTTAACCTAGCCTAGTAGCCATATCTACAGCCCAACCCTATCTACAAAACCCACGCACTAGCCCGACTGGTCAGCACGCAGCACACACACCAGGAGGTCCTGGGTTTGATTCCCAGGATCCCCAATATTTTTTTTATGCATTTTAAATGGTGTTTTTTCTATTTATTTGTGTTTAAATATGTTCAAACTTGTTTAAATCATAACAGTAATATTTTTTATGCATTTTAAATGCTGTTTTTTATATTTATTTGTGTTTAAATATGTTCAAACTTGTTTAAATTATAACAGTAATATTTTTTATAAAAATAGTAAAAAAATTAAAAAAATATGTTCAAAAAGTGCGGGTGCGGGGGGGCGGGTGCTCCGGCGGTGGAGCGGGGGAGGGTTGCGATGGGTGGAGCTAGCGGGGGAGGGTGCGGGTGCGATCGAGATGGAGGGGGATCGAGATCGAGATGGAGCGGGAATCGAGATCAAGTGTCCTCATGAATTCAAAAAGTGCCCATGAAATTTAAAAATATTCATGATATCAAAAGGTGCCCACGAAATACAATCGAGAAATGAAGACTACGATTTAAATACAATCGGTCTTAGCTAGCTATCTGTTCACAATCTTCTTGCCCTTCTTTTTCGCAAACGGAGTTCTTCTGTGGAACGGACGTCCTTTAGGTAGGGTGGTCCTACTTCTTCTTGTGGTGTGTGCTGCTACTTCATCGTCGTCGTCATGTTCGATCTTCGGGTCACCGTATTTGTCGAAGTCTTGCTCATTGGCTACTCCATCCATTCCGATGATCTTCCTTTTGCCTCTCCTCACGACAACACGACTAGGCTTTGGCGGGTCGGTAATGAAGAAGCATTGGTCCACTTGGGAAGCCAGTACCCATGGCTCATTTTTCGCGGTGACGTTTGCGCCCGCGGTCTTGGATTTGGCTTCGGGTATAACCATGGTGGTGAAATACCGGTCTTCTTTTATGACATTTTTGGCCCATCTGACACGGAACATCGGGACCTTCTCTCCAGCGTAGCTCAGCTCCCAGATCTCCTCGATCCTTCCGTAGTATCTGTCCTTGTCGTTACCGGTGTAGGATTCCATCGTTACCCCGGAGTTCTGATAACCATCGCTCTTCATGTCCTTGTCCTCGGTGTAGAATGTGTAGCCGTTGATATCGTACGCCTTATAGGTCATCAGGTTGTGCTCGGCGCCCTGTGACAAGGCGAATATGAGTTGTTCTTCCGCGGAAGAATCCTCATGTAAAGGGTACGACAGAAGCTTCTGCTTGAACCAACGCGTGAAACATGAGTTGTGCTCTTTGAGTATATCTCCGTCCGTCCTCTGTTGGCCTCGGTCATTGTACGTCTTCTTAATAAAGGTTTTGTGCTCTACCACCCAAGGATCGACCACGTCTATGTGTTGTAGCGCGACTAGGTTTGCTCTTTCAAAGTCGGCGAGTCGACCCTCGAAGTCGACATGCATTTCGCGGCGACCCTCATGGTGACCCCATCCAGCGAGTCTGCCGAGGTGCCTGTTGACGGGCAGACCAACGGGGTTCTCGATGCCTAGATAATTCGTGCAGTAGGAGATGCACTCTTCGGTCAGAAAGCCCATGGCTATGCTTCCCTCTGGACGTGACATGTTGCGAACGTATCCTTTGATGACACCATTCATCCTTTCGAACGGCATCATGGTGTGCAGGAATGTCGGCCCGAGTTGGATGATATCCTCCACTATATGGACCAGCAGATGCACCATAACGTCGAAGAATGCGGGAGGGAAGTACATCTCAAGCTCGCATAGTATCACCACGATCTCTTCCTGTAGCCTTCTGAGTTGCCTCACGCCAATCGACTTCCGAGAGATGACGTCGAAAAAGTTGCATAGGCCAAATAGCGTTTCACGGACGTGCGCGTCCATGATCCCACAGATTGCAACTGGAAGTATCTGCGTCATCAGCACGTGACAGTCGTGAGACTTCATCCCGCTGAACTTCTGCTTCGCTGGGTCTAGGTATCTGATTATCTTCCCCGCGTAACCGTAAGGAAGTTTTACTCCTAGGAGGCAGGTGAAAAACTGCTCGATCTCCTCCTGACTTAGAGTGAAGCACGCGGGAGGGTAGTCATTTCCGGTCTTCTTGGCCTTTTTGCCCTTCAATTAGCATACTCATGTGAATGTACTTCCTCTTCATGCACAACCAGGGGGGAAGGTTGTACATCCACACAAACACAGGCCAGGTGCTATGTGTGCTTCTCTGGCTGCCAAACGGATTGACTCCATCGGTGCTCGCGCCCAGCACGATGTTCCTTGGATCATTCCCAAATTCTGGGTATTCGAAGTTCAACGCTTGCCACTGGCTCGCATCCTTAGGGTGACTCAGCATCTTGTCTTTTTTATCTATCTCCGGATCATTTGCGTCATCTTCTCGCTTCTTCTCCTCCCTATCCGCGTGCCAACGCAGGAGCTTTGCTACCTTAGGGTCCGCGAAATACCGCTGCAGACGAGGAGTGATCGGAAAGTACCACACCGATTTTCGAGGAGCTTTCTTCCTATTCTTGTATCGAGTGACGCCGCACACCGGACATATGGTAGACTCCGCGTGCTCGTCCTGATAAATGATGCAATTGTTCATGCACACATGGTATTTCACGTGCGGTAAATCCAGAGGACACACGATTTTCTTCGCCTCCTCGAAACTGGTCGGGCACTTGTTCCCCTTGGGAAGACGTTCGTGCCAGAATGACATGTTCTCGTCGAAGCATGCGTCGGTCATTTTGTGTTTTACCATCATCTCCAGAGCCATGAGCATTACTTTCAGGCGGGTATCCTCGGGCCTGCATCCTTCATACAATGGAGTAACCGCGTCTATCTCCAGTTGATCCAGCTTGGCTTTCTCTCGGGCGGCAGCTCTTGCGTTATCCGTCCGCTTGAGAAGCAGCTCTTGAATATGAGGGTCCTGCACCCAGCCTCCATCGTCGTCTGCTCCGGCATCTTCATCTTCATGATCATTCCCTTCGTCTTGATCTTCCTCATCATCATGTACGACATCTTCTACATGATGACTGTGTACAGCATCACCGTCGTGATCATGTCCTAGAGATTCTTCGTCTTCTCGCCCGCCCTCGCCGCGGTGGTACTTGTCTTGTTGCCCTTCCTCATTTCTTGCCCGGCCCCGGCCATGGACGACTTGATAGTCATCTTCATCACCTTGCCACCGATAGCCATCCATGAAACCACGCAAGAGCAGGTGGTCCCGCACCTGCCCGGAATCCGGGTCCGCAATAAGGCTCTTCAGCTTGCATCTTCGACATGGACATCTTATCTCCGTCTCGTTCTTTTGAAGCATCTCGGCCTTCGCGGAGCTCAAAAACCTATTCACGATGCCTTCAGTCATCGTGCGGACCATGGTCGCCTACGGGGTAGAGCAAAACGATATGTTAGAACCAAGAAAAAATTTGGCATGACCTTCCCTAAAAATAGGACCAAAAAGAATGCATAGTGCCAAAATTCTCGCCGAAACGGAAATGAATCAAAACATTCCGGCAAAATATTGGCAACTATCGCATATTTCAAATACCGGTACCTTCAAACACAAACATATATGCAACACCACAAACACATGCAACACCACAAACATACATAGATCTAGCTAGGCCACAAAAAGTGCATGTGCACGTTGTTGGAGCGAGCTAGGGAGAAAAAAAAGTAGATCTATATCATGAAGATAGCTTTCCCTTACTTACCTATCAAAAAAAGGTAATTTCACCACTTAATTTTGTTGAATCTATGGTGGAAATGAGGTGAGGAGGAGGAGATGGCCGAAAGCTTGGAGAAGGAGGTGGATGGAATGAAGTGGGGAAAGTGAGTGGGTAGGTGTGGGCTGTCCAAAATATCTTGTTGGTCCCAGGTTACTAATGGTGCACCGTAGGAAAATGCGCCATTAGTAACCCTGGTTACTAATGGCGCATCAGCCTACGGTGCGCCATTAGTAGTTTTGCAAAAAAGTAAAAATAATAAGTATATATACTAATGGCGCATCTCCTCTGAGTGCGCCATTACTAGTTTAAACTAGTAATGGCGCACTGTGCCACGATGCGCCATTAGTAGTTTTCAAAAAAAAAAGAATAAAACAAAATTTACAGTAATGGCGCACTGCCTGCTTGGTGCGCCATTAGTAGTTATAGATAGTAATGGCGCATTATGGACCCGATGCGCCATTAGTATGTATGGGAAAATGGAAAAAAAAATCATACTAGTGGCGCACCCTGTTTACGGTGCGGCATTAGTGTCTTCCACACTAATGGCGTATCACAAACAGGTGCGCCATTAGTATATAGTAGTGGCGCACTGCTTTCACGGTGCGCCATTAGAATCAATCCTATCTATAGCCCTTTTCCTAGTAGTGGGACTTTAGTAAATTGTAGTCCGTCAATTATGGGATTCAATATCAGGGGAGTCCGTCCCGCGTTTCGAACGCTTCTGGAATAGTCCAGGTGGTCGAAAGTGATTGGTTTTGATATCCAATCTCTATGGTCTGCTGGGTTGGACCGCGCGAAGCTCTTTTTAAAAAGTGCCGCACTATTTTTCCGTATTATCACATGAAGTGAATTTACTGCTTTGACCTCTTATGGGAAAGTCTTTTGTTTTCCGGTGCTCTGCTGGTGGGGTTTATCGTCTTCGCTTGACCCGTCGAGCCCCTTGTGTTCGGCGTTTAGTCGGCCGGACTGTTTAAAAACCCAACAATCCCGATGGGTGTGGTTTCCAGGCCTTCCGGGGGTGCTGTGGATTTGACATATCCGACCCAAAATCTTGTTTAAGTTGGACAGCTCATCGCCGTCATCCTTAAGAGGCGATGTTTTGTTGTTTGGTCGCGAGCTTTTGAATCCGGCGTTGACTGCCGTGCTCTTTGGGCTTTTCTCTTTATTCCGGCGGTGCTCTTTTCTGCGCCGTGATTTTCCGTTTCCATCTCTTATCTCGGATGTACTTGGGTCGCTGGTGCTGCATCTTGCTAGCCAGCTATCCTCTCCCGCACAGAAGCGTGTCATGAGGCTTGTTAGCGCGGACATTGTCCTTGGTTTCTCTTGGCCGAGGTGTCTGGCAAGCCATTCGTCTCGGACATTGTGTTTAAAAGCTGCTAAGGCTTCGGCGTCCGGACAGTCTACTATTTGGTTCTTTTTGGTGAGGAACCTGTTCCAGAATTTGCGCGCTGACTCTCCGGGCTGTTGAGTTATATGTCTTAAATCATCTACATCCGGAGGGCGGACATAGGTCCCTTGAAAATTTGCTCTAAACGCTTCCTCGAGCTCTTCCCAACTTCCCATAGTGTTTTCTGGGAGGCTTTTAAGCCAATGACGGGCTGGCCCTTTGAGCTTGAGGGGTAAGTATTTTATGGCGTGGAGATCATCTCCTCTGGCCATGTGTATATGTAGTATGTAATCTCCTATCCAGACTCCAGGGTCTGTTGTTCCATCGTAGGCCTCTATGTTTATGGGTTTAAATCCTGCTGGGAATTCATGGTCCAGCACCTCATCGGTGAAACATAGTGGGTGTGCGGCGCCCCTGTATTTGGGTGTGCCACTATCTTCGGACACTTGACGTGTTGCCTTGCTTCCTGGGGCCTTCTTCTTTGGCCCGTAGATGGACCTGGCTGGGCCATCTGTCTTTCCAGGTTCATTAGTTGGTTTATGTGCGGCGCCGCTTTCAGAATTTGGCCTATCATCTGGCCGTCTATCCAACCAGGCAGCCTCTTTTATTTTTTTGACGGTGGAGGCTCTATGGCCTCCTCGTCGAATTTTGGTAGCAGCTTGCGCTTCGGGTAGCTCTTTGATTGGTGACCATTGCCGTATTTATCCGCGGTTTTGAGCACTTTGCTCCATCTCATTCTGACTGTGTCTTCCGCTGTTTTGAGCTTCCGCTTTTCCTTCTTCAGGCTTCTTGCAGTGTTGACGAGTCTTTTTTGAAGGTTTTTGCTCTCCGGCGGCGTGTCTGGCATGAGATCGTCCGGCCTATCGTTTTCGCCGGGCCTGGACTGATTATATGACTCGTCGTGTTCGGACGGTTGCTTATCTGCATGTTCGTCGTCCACTTGTGAGCCCTGCTGTATTACGGGCTCCTTAGGAGCGTTGTTGTTGTCGAGGCGGGACTTAGGGCGGCGTCTGCGCCGCCGTTTTGGTTGTTTATCGGCGGGGTTATCTTCTGCCGCGGCCCGTTGGTCCTCGTTATCGCTCTCTTTTGGGGTATCCACCATGTATATGTCATATGAAGAGGTGGTCCTCCCGTGCCCTATAGGCGTTGTTTCTTGTTCGTCTCCGTCATCGTCGTCTATACCATCGATGTCTTCGGAGTCGTAGTCTAGCATGTCGGTTAGATCGTCGACAGTGGCTACAAAGTGGGTGGTGAGTGGGTTCTGAATTTCTTCGTCGTCCATACCCCAACCATCCTGGCCATAGTCCGGCCAGGACTCTCCCGATAACGAGAGATGCTTTAGCGAATTTAGGATGTCGCCAAAGGGCGAGTGTTGGAAGATGTCCGCGGCGGTGAATTCCATAACCGGCGCCCAATCCGAGTCGATTGGTAGGGGCGCGGGGGGTTCGGAGTCCGGCAAGGAGTCCGAAACCTCGGAATCACGAGTTTCGCGGGGGACAAGATTAGTGTTTGGCTCCATCACCGTGGAAGTTGAAGCCCCCAAGGCGGTGTCCATCCACCGATCCTCGGTCTGGGCGATTGGCTCCGGACTAATGGCCGAAGCGGATTCGTGTGTGGCCACTAAGGCACTGTCCGACGGCAGAGCTAGATCATGCCCATCGTAACAGTGCGGCTCGCCTGGTTGTGGCTCGAGCCCGTCGAAGATCAAGTCTCCGCGGACGTTGGCCGTGAAGTTTAGACTTCCGAATCTGACCTGACGGCCAGGGGCGTAGCTTTCGATCTGCTCCAGATGGCCAAGCGAATTAGCCCGCAGTGCGAAGCCGCCGAATACGAAGATCTGACCGGGGAGAAAAGTCTCCCCCTGGACAGCGTTGTTGGTTGAAGATGCCATCGGGCCTATCGGTGACGGCAAAGAGGAACTCTCAATGAAAGCACCAATGTCGGTGTCAAAACCGGCGGATCTCGGGTAGGGGGTCCCGAACTGTGCGTCTAGGTGGATGGTAACAGGAGACGAGGGAAGCGATATTTTACCCAGGTTCGGGCCCTCTCGATGGAGGTAAAATCCTACGTCCTGCTTGATTAATATTGATGATATGGGTAGTACAAGAGTGGATCTACCACGAGATCAAGGAGGCTAAACCCTAAAGCTAGCCTATGGTATGATTGTTGTAATGTATGTTGTCCTACGGACTAAAGCCCTCCGGTTTATATAGACACCGGAGGAGGCTAGGGTTACACAGAGTCGGTTACAATGGTAGGAGATCTACATATTCGTATTGCCAAGCTTGCCTTCCACGCCAAGGAAAGTCCCATCCGGACACGGGACGGAGTCTTCAATCTTGTATCTTCGTAGTCTTAGAGTCCGGCGGACGATGATAGTCCGGCTGTCCGGACACCCCCTGGTCCAGGACTCCCTCAACGGGCGTGCCTCTTTCAGAAAGGAAAAAAAACGCATTTTCTGTTTTTTTTTCTTTCGCGAGAGCCACGGTTTTGCTTCAGCGAGAGGCACGGTTGTGCTTTCGCGAGAGGCACAAGCGTGCCTCTTTTGAAAAGGGAAAAAACGCGTTTTCAGTTTTTTTTTCTTTCGCGAGAGGCACAGTTTTGCTTTCGCGAGAGGCACGGTTGTGCTTTCGCGAGAGGCATGGCCGTGCCTCTTTCGGAAAGGGAAAAATGCGTTTTCTGTTTTTTTTCTTTCGCGAGAGGCACGGTTTTTGTTTCCGCGAAAGGCACGGTTGTGCTTTCGCGAGAGGCACGGGATGCCTCTTTCGAAAAGGAAAAAAACGTGTTTTCTTTTTTTTTCGCGAGAGGCACGATTTTGCTTCCGCGAGAGGCACGGTTGTGATTTCGTCAGAGGCACGGGCGTGCCTCTTTCGGAAAGGGAAAAAAACCCGTGTTCGCGGTTCGGTTTTTTCGTCGGTTTTTTTCGCCCGGTTTTTTTTGTGAAAAAAAGGTTCGTCAAAACCTATCAACATGGGATCTAGTTTTGAAGATCTCGACGCGAGGAATCCAACGGCGAAAGCGGTTCGAGATTTGAACGCACGGTTTAAGAGATAAAATGTTTTGAATAAACGAATCTACGAAAAAAGGAAAAACTGCAGCGCGCCACTTGTCGCAACCTGGGAAAGTTGGAGTGATCTCCGCAAAGAGTACTCCTTAACTAGTGATTTCGTTGTTTTCCTCTGCTCTTATGTGTAAGCTCAACATGAAAAGCAAAGCCCAATCACAGCCCAAACATTCTTTTCGGCTGCAAAACAAATGCCGAGCCTGGCCCAGCCCATATGTTCGGGCCGGGTCGTTTGCGCCGGGCTGCACATGATCACGTTTAGAGGAGTACTACTGGTCAGCTTTGTACAAATGTAGACAATCTAAACCCTTCATTTTCCGAAAAAATATATACGTGGAGGTATTGGCAGTGCATGTGCATGCAGCGGGGCCTCCTGTTGGAGGTAAAAGAGTAGTAAATGGCAACAAATTGCGCCAACGAGAACCTCTAGATGGAAGTGCGTGAATTAAGTACCCCATTTTCATTAAAACTGAAAAGGGGAAACCAATCGATCCAGCTTCACGCGTACACCTCCATATAGACGGGCGCAGCAGAACCTTTCCTCTCTCCCATTTTGCCAATCCATCCATCCCTCCATCCCACCGCCGGAATGGCAGAGCACTGCAATATTTCTGCCGCCATTGTAGCCGAATCCGAGGAAAGATCATATGCCTTCAAGATAGAGGGATACTCAAGAACCAAGCGGCTGATCAAGTACTACGAGAGCGTGACATCTCCCCGTTTCTGCGTCGGAGGTCACGACTGGATTCTGAGGTACTACCTGGACAATTTGGATCTAGTACCCATCTACCTGATTCTCGATTCTGCTGATGCAAAAGACGTGAAGGCGAAGGCCGGGTTCTGTTTACTCGACAAGGACGGGGTACCGGTGCCGTCGTGCAGTAGCACCTTCCAAGAAAATGTCTTCCAAAGCAAAGGATCATCCGGGTGCGGCGTTGGCTATTCCATCAAGCACGAGGACCTGGAGAGATCCCCGTACCTGATAGACGACTGCTTCACCATCCGGTGCGACGTCACGGTCATGAGGGAGTTCAAGGGCCAAGAAAATGGCCGGTTCGTCCAGGTCCCTCCGAGCGACTTGCACCGGCATCTCGGCGACCTCCTGCAGAGCGCGGATGGAACGGACGTGACCTTTCAAGTCGACGGCAAGACCTTCTCAGCCCATCAGTCTGTGCTCGCTGCTCGGTCGCCTGTGTTTAAGGCACAGCTCTTCGGCCCCATGAAGGATAGTTCTGATGATCTGATTATGGTTGATGACATGGAAGCCGACGTGTTCGGATCCTTGCTCCATTTCATATACACCGACTCGCTCCCGCAGATGAGTCGTGAGGGAGACAATGAAGGTGTGGCAGCCAGTCATCTCCTGGTAGCGGCGGATAGGTACGACGTTCAAAGGCTTAAGCTAATCTGTGAGGAGAAACTGTGCAGCCACATTGACACGGACACGGTGGCGACCAGTTTGGTTTTGGCTGAGCAACATAGCTGCCATGGGCTCAAGGAAGCATGTCTACAGTTCCTCGTTTCTCCGTCCAATTTGGAGGGGATGAAAGTAAGCGATGCCTACGTGCATCTCAAAAGCAGTTGCCCATCTGTTCTCAAGGAGCTGATTGCTAGACTCCTGCCTGCTGAATTGAAAGCGGCCAAGGATATTGTCATGGCAATTTAGTGCTCGTACTAGAAGGATTAGAGCGCTTTGCATCCATTGATGACATGGTCCACACAGTCTATGCTACACGGGGCTATCCATATATATATTTATATTTATCTTTGACAGGTCATGACTTGTCACCTTTATCTATCGATAACCATTGTAGTCTATGCTACACTGGTTATCTATATATGCTTTCTATTTATTTTTGAGAGGTTCAATGTTGCAACCCTAACATGAAAAATACTATCAATATCATAGACAATAATAATTTCTTTATATATTTAAGAAACAGTTCTTTTACAAGTTACAACGTAGAGTTCACTTCACTCAAAAGAGAAGTGGTAAAGCATATTTGAATCACTCGAGAGATTTCTTATTGTTGCCATGTGGCTGCTGAATTGCTGATGGCTCGGCCGTCTTCTCTGCGTTCTGAATGTGCAGCAGGATACTGTCCAATCCAGGAGGCCAGAAGACACACTGTCGATGAGCGGGTGAAGTAAAAAAAATCCCCTTGTGCACAGAGAATAACCTGATACCACACATACAACCCACAGACTCTGCAGTGTTGAACTCATCAGATGAATATTCCATTAGCATCTCGCAACAAAGTGACAATATTGCTAAATACCCCCATATACTGTTAGTCTAGCATATGACAACAGCTTGTAGGTTTTGCAACAGTACATATGACAACATTACTGTTCTACAGTATACTGTACATGTTGGCGGTAAAAATATTAATAACACAGAATAAGATAGTCAGTAAAATCTGATGGTAAGTTTCACGCCTTGATTGTTCATTTATTCTATGCAGGAGAAGAGAAGACATTGTGAGTGAGGCTGTAGAGAAACTTGCACAGAGAGAATAATAACTGAAAACACACGCATGGCATAGCGATAACACGTTGCAGTTTCGAGCTCATCAGATGAATATTCAGTTGGTGCCTGCCAATCAGTGACAGCATTATCAAATATCCTCATATACTCTTGAAGTCTTGCTTCTGAGTTCTCACTGTAAACCTGGAGTTTCTACTTTATTTTTTGCATGAGAACCTGCAAATTATTTCAGGGAACATTTAATCATATGAATTACTGAGGATCCATTGCCCAGTTAGGCCCCAGAGATGCAAAGAAAGGAGTAAAAAATAGGTCCTACTTTAGCAAATTATTTTGACATGAATAGTAGAACCCAGCATAATAATGCCAGGAATTTATTTCAACAATGCGCTTTGGCACATGTGCTAGATGCAATCGAGCTCTTTTAATTTGATTCTCTCACCAAATAAATGCAAAGAAAATATAGTTCTCATAGCTGCAAGTATTTTTGCTGATCATAACAATAAGATCAAAAGTTCAAAAAAAAACAATAAGATCACAGATTACAGAGATAGAAACTGCAATGGAGGATGAGTGAGTCTTTCCAGGGATGAAACCACTATATCAGTCATCATGACACTTTGTCGGTGTGGCTGAGCTGGCCTTTGTGTTGCTTATTTTCATGGGTCACGTAAAGACTAGGTGAGCAGGGAATTCTCAAGAAAAAAGAAAAGTAGGTGAGCCGGGAGCAGACGCTCCATGCCTCCTCGGAGTCTTCCGATTCCCTTCCCATTGTGGGGAATAGTCGGGTGAATGCGTGAAGCGTCTTACATGGGTGTGAAGCAGGCCAGTAAGACTCTGAATTTTTTGTTTAGAAAAACATTATTTTATTCAAAAGGTTTTTAAAATATTGTAGAAAAATAAGTTTTAAAAAGGAAAAGTTATATTGCAGCAAATGAGAAAACGTTCATGTACGCACATAAAAATATTCATATATAAAATAACCTGACCTTCTACATGGCCGTACTATGCCTATTTATACTAGTATACTACTAGTATAGCTGACCCAACTAACAAGGATTAACGCACACGAGCTTTGCCAAGAATTCTGGACTCTTATTTGGTTTAAACTAAATTGCCTTTTACATCTCGGCATGCACCAAAAAGACCTGCTAAAATTAAAGTTTTTATCTCCTACTTGAACGCTAGTTAATTTGGTTTTGCTAGCTGGTGGCCCCCATCCTGATTCCTGGGTCCAATGCTTGATTGGTCCGGTGGCCGTAGTCTCCCAAAGAAATAACCAACGTGATGTATTCCTTTTAAATCTGAAACAAACTCATGCACATGTACATGGTACAAAACATGGTAGCATCTAATTGATTTTTGGCTGGACCCACTGGCATGCATGCCACGTGTTTGATTGCCCGATGCATGCAAATATGAAAGCACTCCTTGGTACTTCGGCCAAGACTTAAGCAAAACCCTTGCAACATATACACCGTCGACATGAACTGTCACAGCGGCCATATCATCCTCGTCTTCTTCAACTACAACAGCGTCAGCCGCCGTATAAGCAGAAGGCATTGTTGTTTTACATATGGTCATATCAAATTGTTGTCAAATAGTTTACTAATGATTCAGGACAAGGCATAGAGTAGCTTAGAAATGAAGTAAATTTAATTGCCAGTTTGTAGTGTTTGCTTCTCATATATAAATACTTACCTAACAAGAGTCTGGTCGCCTTCCTTTTTGGTATGTTTTGATCACTTGGACCTTTTAGACTGGCAAATGATATTGTTTACAAGTAACTTATGCTTACTGGCATTTGAACATGCTACAAGAAAATCATTGCTTGATTGGGCAACTAGATTCAATATAGTAAACGGGATAGTGAGAGGACTTCTGTTTCTCCACCAAGATTCAAGTGTAAAGATAGCTCATATAGATCTCAAAGCAGACAACATCTTGTTGGATGCAGAAATGAATCCCAAGATAGCATATTTCAGCATGTAAGAATCTTTGGGGGAAACCATCAACAATAGAACACAAATTGTGTTGTTGTGACATTG
>NC_041391.1:705280800-705290678 GCF_002162155.2 Triticum dicoccoides
TACATGAGTCCTACTTACTCGCTCTTGCTTGCCAGGCGGCAACATTGTTTGCACCATGCATAGGGGTTTGATTACGACATTCAAATACAGAGGTAACTAAACAAGATCTCCTGTTTTAAAATGTACACATTATTTGCCCAACTGACTGTTAGGAGAGAAAATGTGTTGATCTGCAATAGTCCACCGAAGAACGAAGGCCTTCGGAAAAAACAAACATTTTAAATTCAGAAGAGAAGGATCACCGGATAAAAGCTGGAATTGACATTTGCAACACCAATTTTACCGATTCCAATGATATTATTTGACAATTTAAAATTGTCATAATAATAATAATAATAACATTTTTACAAAAGGAGATTCTATGTATTCTAGTATGAAAAGCATTCTTGTATTCCTGTATTTCAACATATACTTAAACTTTCTTTTTTTTAAATGTCAATGCATGCCAATGCAAATATACATAAAACCTTATATTTTTTCAAATGTTAAAAATAAAATATAAAATAAACTTAAATAAAAGGATTTCATTTTAAAATCTAAATAAAAATTAGAAAAATGTGACAAGAAAAAAATAACAAAAGATAAAAATAGAAAACAAAAGCAAAAGGAGAGAAACCGAAACTTGTGCCGTCCTAGTGAGGGGCATGTTAGTGCTCACTGCGATTCTTCCCTTAAATGCAGATAATATGCTTAACCAGAATAATGCCCTTCCCTAAAAAGTATCGCTTTTCCAACAGTTTAATTCAAAAAAAAAGTGTTAATTTGTCACCATTTTCAAGCAATGGGTATCATATAGTAGTTTTAGTTCCAACGACCAAGCAACATTGTCTTAGTGAAGTTATCCCATAGACAAGGCTCCAGATTTAATGAGGGCTAATTTCAGAAAGAACTTAAGCAATATGGTGAGCAGCAACGGCCAAGAAGCTGCATTTGGCTTTGAGCTCTCTGCTTAGTTTGATTTTCTCTCATTTGGATCATGTACTTCATAAAAAAGGTTAATAAAATACGGCGCTCACAATCGCAAATATCTTACTAATCAGATCATTTTGTAGAGACCAACCTTTCGAGAGATTGAGGACCGTTGCCGCGACTGAAGCAATTGAGCGGAGGCAACAGTGCAAAGGACTGGATAAGGAGACAGGGCTCTCCGCTCTCGAATGCACAAAATACAGTTGCTGCAAGTACCAGACTAATTTGGTAGCATCAGTAGCCTGCAACAAATTAAAAGGGAGTTGCTTTGATTGGAGGTGATGAACTAACTAGTACACTACCAACCAATAGCCGCTCTCTAAAAGGACAGATAACGAAAAATGGCTGGGATGCCTATTTGGTTTAGTTATAGGAGCAAATTGTTAGTGTGCATAAGTAGGATGGCAAAAGGTTACAGTAAGTGTAATAGGCCCATAACCTCGATTTTTTTTTGAAAGTGTGATGAATTTTATAGCAAATTCGAAAACTATACGCCCTAATGCATAAAAATCAAAACTATGACCCCGTCGGCCTTCTATTGGCCGAAGAGGACCTTTTCGGCCTATCGTTGGCCGAAGTGAGCTCTTCGGCCTCCCGTTGACCGAAGAGTGGCCAGCTGGGCCAAAGACAGTAGCTTCAGCTTACTGTTGGCCGAAGAGTGGTCTTCGGCTTCCTGAAGGCCGAAGAGTGCCGAACCCGTCCAGGCGCTCTGCCTCGGCTAGGGCTGGACAAAAAGCTCGAAACTCGGTGAGTCTAATGAGCGCTTGGCTGCTCGACTCGTTTGAGCTAGGCTCATTTTCTTAATGAACCGAGCCGAGCAACAATTTTTGCTCATTAGCACTAACGAGTTAAACGGCCATGACACTACTAGAAAAACCCCTACTAATGGCGCATCTAGTATGGCTATTAATGACGCAACTGTGGTGCGCCATTAATAGCATGTCATTAGTAATTTTTACTAATGGCGCACCACCTGGTGCGTCATTAGTATCTGGTATACTAATGGCGCACCTCGGGTGCGCCATTAGTATAGGCCAGGGTGCGCCATTAGTATGCCTCCCACGGGCCATGTATACCCAGGTGCTTTGGCATACTAATGGCGCACCACCTCTGGATGCGCCATTAGTAACCGCGGCATACTAATGGCGCACTGCCCAGTGATGCGCCATTAGTATGCACTATCATACTAATGGCGCACTGTCATGTGATGCGCCATTAGTATGAATATTAGGTTTTTTTTATTTTTTTTATTTTCTATTTTTTGCACAGGTTACAAAATGTATAATTTGACAAAATATAGACAACACACATCAACAACAGATTCATCAAATACAATAGAAGATTAGTCTTTGAATACAATTCATCATATTAGTCTCCGAATACAATTCATCATATTAGTCTCCGAATTGAAAAGACCGAACAAAGATAGAACATTATATTACAAGTCTCGAGACCGCGAGTAGCGAGTCTGTCTTCACATTACAAGTCGATATCGATCATCTAAACTACCATCACATAGAAGAGAGCTGCGGTCATCACGATGAGCATCATCACGATGAAACTCGTCTTCATCCGGTTCCTCCAACGCTCCCTCCCCTCTCCCGCTAGATAGCGGGCGTATCTAGATTCGGCCTCGGCCCTAGTGGTGTACCCTTTGTAACTGTTACCGCTGAATCGGTGAACCTGTCTCCGACACTCCTCCCAGTCATCGTAGACTCCGGGAACCTTACCCTTGTACACGACATACGTCGGCATCGGTATGCACTAGCCAAACGAAACGTTAGTACCAATTCACAGACAATACATAAGCAATATATAAGTATGCAACAGAACGATCGGAAGAGAAAAGCAAGACATTAATAGCATCGATTACATCTAAGTTGAACGACTCTCGAAACCAAAGAGACATACTACAAGTTCATTAAAGTTTAATTACAACATGAGCCAATCGATGTTTCAGAACTAGACAACTCGACTCAAGGGACCGGAGCGTGGATGAAGCCGCCGTCTATCGTGGGAGTCATGAAAGAACGGGCGTTGTCATCCTGCATTTGTAGCATTGTGTCGATGTCACTGTTGGACGGTTGATTTCTGAGGTAGAACTGCCCCGAGGTACGAAGGACATCTTGATGGATGATTTCCGCAAACTCTGACTGGATGCGAAAGAATTCTTGTCGGAGGTCCGCGTCCTGGATTGCCGACACGCTCGCGGCCCAATCTTTGAGTTTACTCGGTAGCAGAAGTTGATGATGGTCCCGTACGATCGCCCGCATGTGATGGATGGCGTAGTAGGCACCCTTCTGACCGCCAGGCGGCTGCTTGACGCAGCAGAACGTCGTATTGTGGGAGAACACGTGCTTGCCGTACTTACGAATAGGCCTGGTGAAGGTGCCTCCAGATTGGGCGTAGCCGGGGAGAACATCATCAAGAACCTTCTTGACATTTGTGTAGTCTACATTCGACTGACGGTCCGGGTCGAAATACGTGGCCATGGAATATTTGGGGCTTAGGAGGATGAGCGTGGAACGTGTGTCACTGCAGAAAACACGGAATGTTAAAATAAAAACGATCGAAATGTAAGAATTCATATGTTACGGGCCGGTTGAGGGGAGGACTTACTCGGGAAAGTAAGGCACGAGGAAGTTACCCTTATCTTGGTTTGCCAGAATGACGCCTTCGAGGTAAGAACTCGCGACTTGCCGGTCCCCAGCGCTGCCCAAGATCTTGGCACGCATGTAGAAGGGGTCGACTATCATGATGTCCGGGGTCTTGCCACGAATGATCCGCATCTCCATACTCAGCGAAAATAGCCGAACGAAGGTGTAGTGCAGCGGATGAAGGTTCAACATAGCGTGGATGTCATCAAAACGCAGGACGATCGTACGCCCGATGGAGTTATCCACAAAGCCCTTGCCCTCTGGCACCTTGGCCGCGAAAACCGGGTATGCCACATCCTTCTCTCTGAGATGCCGCTTCTCCAAAGCAAGAACACTGTCATGCAGACTCCGCATAGCACCGGTTGCAGCATTGAGCATATTTGTCGGTAGCATCACCCTACCCGCCACATGCACCCTCCTCGAGATATCCTGCGGTGAAGGTGGCCCGTCCAGAGCACGGATCGTACTCGGTGCCGGCTGGCTCGCACCCTTCTTAGTCTTTCTTTTGCGTGCCTTCTTCTTCTTCTGTAATGGGACCGAGTTCTGCTCACAGACCGCCTTCTTGAGTGTGTTGGGGCTGATAATATTTCGCACCTCGCCTATCTGAGGCTCGGTGAAGTCGGCAGCTGGAGGTGTCTCCTAAGAGCTGAACGCCAGACGGCGCCTGTTGCAACTTGGCTTCTCCGCGGTACGAGCTAGATCGCACACGTCTTTTGTTGGGTTTGGTTCTTGAGAAGGAGGCCCCATGAAGTCGCCATCGTACCCATGCTCGGCAAAGTACTGATCGACATTGCCAAATGTATCATCGTTGTCGTCGTCGTCGTTCTGATCCTGTGCCATATGCATGTTTGGATCCAATGGCATAGGGATGTCCGGCACCGTTACGGCGGTCTTGCCATGGGGCCGACTTGGCGCCGACACGACTGGCGGTGTTGTCTTTGGGGTGGTGTCCCCCCGCCCCCAAACGAATCTGGCTCTTCGGCCAAAGCAGGGGCCAGCTCAGGCAGGCGCTGAGGGTCATCACGTCTTCATCGTCGGCCCCGACGGGTCGAATCGGAGGTAACAAGTCGTCGCAGCCTGGCAGCACCCGAACCAGTTGAACCCTAAACAAGTTGGGTGGCATCTGGGTACCGTGGAACAAGGGGTTGCCCGGTTGAACGATTTTGCCCTTGGCGACATCGACCAACTCGTTATTCACGAAGTGGAGGAGAGTGCACGGAACGTCGGCGGCGCCCTGCGAAAACATGTAGGGCGTCAGGGATGCCCAGTCAAAGGCAAGGAGATGAAGTCCTCGGCCAAGAGAGGCTTAATTAGTTACCGTGATGATGGCGTCGAGCTCGGCTAATGTCGAGGCACCGCCAACGGCGGGCGTGCAGTTGACGGAGGGGCCGCTTGCTGATGAGGTGCCAGCCGGTGTACACCCGGGTGCATTAAGCTCCCGTGCCGGCGTCGGAGACACCAATGCCGCCTCCGCCGGAGGCACCAATGGCCCCGCCATCGCATTATGCGAGTTGCTGGCCGTGAAGCTAGGAATCGGGGGCGGCCCCTGTTGGCCGCCCGCAATCCACGCACTCAACCCCGAGATCAAGGTAGGCACAAGGGCGGTGATCGTCGCTCCGAGTCGTTGTTCCACTTGCTCTTGGACAATCTCCGGAATCCGCGCCACCTGTGCCTTGAGTTCTTGAACCTCTCGCGCCTGGCTTTCCGAGCTGGTCTTTTTCTCCTTCCGCACACCAGCGGTATAGTATGACCCCCATTTTGTCGACAAGCCTTTGCCGGCCACACGACTAGCTGACGTCGGTTTACTGAGCTTATCCTTGTTCTTCATTACATTCAACCCCCTATTTAGAGTGGTGTCCCAAGGGTTGCTCTTAGTCGACCCCGCGCTACTTCTTTCAGTCGCCTGCGGAAGGAATGTGAACCATTTAGAAATTTGGCTTCATTAATTAGAATGCAACCATATGGAGCTAATTACGCGGGGGTGTATTCCTTACCAGAACAAGCTCAAGCGCCCTGGTCTTCGGATCCGTGGTAAACTCCTTTGTTATCGGGTCCTCCTTGTACCGGGCCCTGACATAGTTCCTAGTCTGCTTGTTACCGCTGTATTTCTCGAAGCGGGGCGGTAGGCCTTGCTCGGCACGGTCCGCGTCCTCCTTGTCCCATATAGGCTCCGCCACTCTGTAACCGCCGGGACCGAGTGTGTGTTCCCCTATGTTCAGCTCCCGCATTTGTTTCCCCCACTCACTTGATTGGGAGCTTGCGGTGCTCGAGCAATTGATCTTGAAGTCGTTGTAGTCATCTTCGGTGATCGAAGGATTTTTCTCCTTGATCTTCTGATAACTCTCACCTTTCTCGATCATTCTCTTCACATTGCTTTTCCAAGTAGACAGGGCCTTGCTCATCTTCGTGAGGGCAGCGTTGTTCACTTTATTCCCTTTGAGGCTTGTGTTTTCAAATTCAGCGGGGAACTTGTATCATTCGTGCAGCTTCGTGAAGAGGAGGTTGCGCAAATTCCCTCGGTCAGGATGCCTCAGGTTCTCGGTGTTGATCGAGACGGTGCTGCGGACAATGCACCCGAGCTGAAGCGAGTACCCCTTGACTATTCGTTCGGGCGCCGTTGGATTCCCGTTGGAGTCCACTTCAGTAACTTCCTCCTTGAGGGTGCGGAGCACGATCGGGCGCCGGTCCTTCCGTTGCCTCTTCGGTTGTCTGCCATCTGTGCGTGCGCCGCCATCATCAGTGGTGGCATCCTCGGCGGCACCATCAGTGGTGGCATCAGTGTGGTCATCCTCGGCGGCACCATCAGTGGTGGCATCAGTGTGGTCATCCTCGGCAGCACCATCCGTGGTCTCAGGATCGGTGGGGAAGGCGGCGGCCTCATACAAGTGAGGTTGTTCCTCCATCTCCTGGGACAGCTCCTAGAATGCCTTGCCGCCCAAACCCCCGGCCTCATCGTTGTGGGCCATGTTTCTCTCTAAATAGAAACAAAGTTTGGTCAAAAAGTTGGTTATTGTCAAGGAACAAGATCATGGTCTCATCATTTAGGGTTTGTCGACACCGAGGCATCCTAAAATCTAAGCTTTTATCATTGAGGGTTTTTCGACGCCAAGGCACCCTAAAAGCCTAACCTTTCATCATTTCGGTTTTTATCGACACCGAGGAACCCTAAAAGCCATGCATTAGTCACAAGTACGCCGGGGCACTTGATCCTACTTAATTAACTACTAAGATACCCCGGCCCATGCATTAGTCACAAGTACCCCATATGTCCTATTTTTAGCAAAGTCATGCTAAAATTCACGGAAAATTTCAGCATGACCTTTGCTGAAAATAGGACATATGGAGTACCCGAATTTGCCGGAACGGAAGTTAATCGACATTCCGGCAAACTCAAGGGCCTCTCGGGGTACCTGCAATATCATCACGACACGATGGTCGGAGACAAAACCCAGCAAACTAGCACCACAATGTGCCTCTACTTTCATATGGATGAAAAGGCCACAATGTGCCTCTACTAGCACCACAATCTTAGTTGCAGGTAATCTGTGTGTGTGTGCTGTTCCTTGCGTGTTTGTGGATAGCTGCTGAATATTGACACACAAAGCTACTTGTTTTCCTCAGAGAAAAAAAGCTAGTACTTATTTCCCTTATCAAATAAACAGTCAAAAGGAAATTTTATTGGTTTGATAAAACAAATCTGAGTGTGTGTGGATGTTAACAGTCAGCTGGTTTGAGTGTGTGTGGATGTTAACATGTCATTATGCACAGTGAACTGCCACATTCACATATTTTGCACTGCCAGTCTGATACTAATATATATAGAACCAAACTAATTTTAGAAAAAGTGACAAAGAAATACTGCATATTGGGAATCAGCTAGCCAAAAGTTAGATTTGATGATGATGATGTTTTGTAAAGCCAGAAAGCCACATGCCATTGTAATGACAAGGAAACTATGCAAAACTAACCAGGCTTAGTGGGATTATTTCTCCTCTTTTTATAATCTTTCATAGCATCACAAAAAACCCCTTGAGTTAGAAGATGGTATCCTCCATTTTGTACATCTTTGCGACCGCACGGAGCTAATTTTCTCCATGCATGAAACATGACATATGAACATCAGTATGCATTGATTTATGAAAGAGACAGCCTAGCATGGGCAGCAAGAGCCACTCAGGCTAGACAAGGAGACTGCCCATGAAACCACACCCCAAGGTAGAAGCCATCATTCATTACAAATTTGAATATATGATATTCCAGAAAATAATATGTCTACAAAATGAGATACATTCCGTTTGAACTACCAAGTTACACAAAGAAAATGCACCTAAGCACCAAGAGGAACTGTTACAACTCCATAAGGTATATCCAAGTCACTGCTACTCATATTCAAAAAACCTAACTCCAATATAACCAGAAAGATTGTAAAACATTATATCTCCCTGCTGACACGAACTGAAAGCGTAACAAAAATACCTATTATTCTAGGCAACTGCCTTGCTAGTGATTCGGTGTCGTCGCAACTGGATCCCTCCCACTCGACCTGCGATCTTCTACAAGGAAAAAGTAGCAGCTCAGTCAACCACCATATAATTATACAAGGAAAAAATGCTACTTGGCACAAGTGTAAACGAGAAGCTTGAGGTAGCAGCAGATTGAAGTGATAAAGTGCAAAGGAGAAGCTTGAGCTAGTAAACAATTTCTGAATGTTATAAAGTGGGGAAAGTAAAATAAAATTCATGACTAGTCATGGCACTAGAAAAGAGATGAGATTTCACAAAACCAGAGCCAAGCATAGTCCAGAATGTCAAATTTTCAGTTAGTTAATTATTACTCTGTGGCATTGCCATACTTAGCCAAGAGTCCCCATTTCTTATATTCTGTGAGATGCAGTCATCTTTTACTCCAGTTCTTATAGTATTTTGGAGTACATTGCCTGTTATGCTGCTTGCAAGGTTAGCATAGGTTCAGAAATGGGGACTAAAAAACAGTAATTTAATTCTCCAATTCAATTTTCATTTTCAAGTTTAAATTTGAATATCAACAGTAGTGATTTTACACCCAGTTCAACAGTGATTTTACCTCGATTTCAACGGTAATTTCAGCAGCAGAGTCACTAGTTTCAGTTAACTGGAGTACTACAGCAAATGGAGTACCTAATCTGATCCAGTTAAAGTCTCCAAATGGAGTACTACAGCTCCTGCACCTGCTTCTATTATGTTTGTCTTGATAAGGAAGATTATGTTTCCATGTATAGTTCTAAAGGACTACCAGAACACAAAGGCACCTGCTTCCATGTATAGTTCTAATGTGCATTTTATTTTCTACTTGTAGCCTTGTAATCTTAATTTAAATAAATATAACAGGGGGTGTGGGGCTTTGCCCTACTGCGCAGCTCAAAACAAATGAACTGAATCGCATGAACATAAGGCATAAGATAAATTTATCCCCATGGAAATAGAAAACATTTTGAAAAAATCACCAATTGCACAGACCATTACAGTTGTATCAACATCACAAGTAAACAACAATTTGTTTTCGTATTTTGAGCTTTGGACAGACTTCTAATACATGAATAAAAAGTGGTATATTATAGTATTTCACAAAGTTTCTGGAACTTGTTGAGAAGAAATCATGCACATGGAGTGACATATATTAACACTAAAAATGACTAAATATATACTAATCAGCCAGCTTAACTGGCAGGATTTTCCCCAATTTTTTTGACAGAGCAGACACGAACACTAAAACAAGTTCAACACTGCAGAATGGAAATCACATATTTTTTGACAAAGAATTCTGCATCTAATCAACTACTCTAGGTATGTACGTACATGGCAGACAAAAACACCTAGCAATAGAAACAAGAGAACATAGTTTCGTCCCTTAGGAAAAAAACACACCAGAGCATGAGAGATGGAGAGAGCAGAGAGAGAGAGAGGGGGGGATGATACCTTGACGAGCTCCCCTGATGGCGTGGGTAGTAGGGTCGGGGCAGCGTCCCGGGAAGAACTAGGCACACGCGGTCCAAGGTGCGTGCAGCCTGCGCGCGAGAGGAACCAGCATCATCAGGGAACCTTGACGGCGGCACAATCGAATCGAACAAAGGGGGAGGGGGAGGAGAAGAGGACCTTGCGAGACCTTCAATGGCGGGGTCGCGGGAGAGAAGAAGCACGCGAGCAGCGGCGTGGTCGATGGGAGCAGCTCGAGCAGAGGTGGCGGCGGATCTGGCCGGCGTCGAGGGCGGCGGGG
>NC_041391.1:705290688-705291520 GCF_002162155.2 Triticum dicoccoides
ACCATTACAGTTGTATCAACATCACAAGTAAACAACAATTTGTTTTCGTATTTTGAGCTTTGGACAGAGTTCTAATACATGAATAAAAAGTGGTATATTATAGTATTTCACAAAGTTTCTGGAACTTGTTGAGAAGAAATCATGCACACGGAGTGACATATATTAACACTAAAAATGACTAAATATATACTAATCAGCCAGCTTAACTGGCAGGATTTTCCCCAATTTTTTTGACAGAGCAGACACGAACACTAAAACAAGTTCAACACTGCAGAATGGAAATCACATATTTTTTGACAAAGAATTCTGCATCTAATCAACTACTCTAGGTATGTACGTACATGGCAGACAAAAACACCTAGCAATAGCAACAAGAGAACATAGTTTCGTCCCTTAGGAAAAAAACACGCCAGAGCATGAGAGATGGAGAGAGCAGAGAGAGAGGGGGGGATGATACCTTGACGAGCTCCCCTGATGGCGTGGGTAGTAGGGTCGGGGCAGCGTCCCGGGAAGAACTAGGCACACGCGGTCCAAGGTGCGTGCAGCCTGCGCGCGAGAGGAGCCAGCATCATCAGGGAACCTTGACGGCGGCACAATCGAATCGAACAAAGGGGGAGGGAGAGGAGAAGAGGACCTTGCGATACCTTCAATGGCGGGGTCGCGGGAGAGAAGAAGCACGCGAGCAGCGGCGTGGTCGATGGGAGCAGCTCGAGCAGAGGTGGCGGCGGATCTGGCCGGCGTCGAGGGCGGCGAGGCGGCGGCGTCGGGAGAGGAGAGGGGAAGGGGGTCGAGGGCGAGGGCGAGGGCGAGGGAGAGAGAGGGGATCGAGGGC
>NC_041391.1:705291530-705292149 GCF_002162155.2 Triticum dicoccoides
GGTCGCGGGAGAGAAGAAGCACGCGAGCAGCGGCGTGGTCGATGGGAGCAGCTCGAGCAGAGGTGGCGGCGGATCTGGCCGGCGTCGAGGGCGGCGAGGCGGCGGCGTCGGGAGAGGAGAGGGGAAGGGGATCGAGGGCGAGGGCGAGGGCGAGGGAGAGAGAGGGGATCGAGGGCGAGGGCTCGGGCAAGGGAGAGAGAGGGGATCGAGGGCGAGGGCTCGGGCGAGGGAGAGAGAGGGGATCAGAAGTAGGGGGGCACAATACTAATGGCGCACCACCCCTCGGTGCGCCATAAGTATATACATGCTAATGGCGCACCTCGACCTGGTGCGCCATTAGTATTTTTTTTTATTTCTGCTCGAGCCAACAGGTTATCTCCCACCTGACCTTATCCACATCAACTCCCCTCTACTAGCTCGACTGGTCAGGTGCCTGTTCTCACACCAGGAGGTCTTGGGTTCGATTCCTAGGCTCCACAAAAAAAAATTTATGCATTTAAAATGCTGTTTGATACTTTTTTGTGTTTAAATATGTTCAAACTTGTTTAAATCATAACAGTAATTTTTTTTTATAAGACAGTAATAACTTTTTAAAAATATCATCAAACAGTAATGCCGG
>NC_041391.1:705292248-705394953 GCF_002162155.2 Triticum dicoccoides
CGGGGGAGGGTGCGGGGGGTCGGTGGCGGCGGTTGAGTAGGGGAGGGGTGCGGGGGGTCGGCGGCCGCGGTTGAGTAGGGGAATCGAGGGTGCGGGGGGTCGGCGGCGGCGGCCGGTGGACCGGGGGGTGCTCGGCGGCGAGGGGGACCAGATCTGGCGAGGTGGGATAGCGATCGAGATGAAGAGGGATCGAGATCGAGTGTCCATGAAATTCAAAAATATTCATGATAGTTCAAAAAGTGCCCATGAAATACAATCAAGAAATGAAGGCTACGATTTAAATACAATCGATCTTAGCTAGCTATCTGTTAACAATCTTCTTGCCCTTCTTTTTCGCAAATGGAATTCTTTTGTGGAACGGACGTCCTTTAGGTAGGGTGGTCCTGCTTCTTCTTGTGGTGTATGCTGCTACTTCATCATCGTCGTCCTGTTCGATCCTCGGGTCACCGTACTTGTCGAAGTCTTGCTCATTGGCTACTCCATCCATTCCGATGATCTTCCTTTTGCCTCTCCTCACGACAACACGACTGGTCTTTGATGGGTCGGTAATGAAGAAGCATTGGTCCACTTGGGAAGCCAGTACCCATGGCTCATTTTTCGCGGTGACGTTTGCGCCCGCGGTCTTGGATTTGGCTTCGGGTATAACCATGGTGGTGAAATACCGGTCTTCTTTTAGGACGCTCTTGGCCCATCTGACACGGAACATCGGGACCTTCTCTCCAGCGTAGCTCAGCTCCCAGATCTCCTCGATCCTTCCGTAGTATCTGTCCTTGTCGTTACCGGTGTAGGATTCCATCTTACCCCGGAGTTCTGATAACCATCGCTCTTCATGTCCTTGGCCTCGGTGTAGAATGTGTAGCCGTTGATATCGTACGCCTCATAGGTCATTAGGTTGTGCTCGGCGCCCTGTGACAAGGCGAATATGAGTTGTTCTTCCGCGGAAGAATCCTCATGTAAAGGGTACGACAGAAGCTTCTGCTTGAACCAACGCGTGAAACATGAGTTGTGCTCTTTGAGTATATCTCCGTCCGTCCTCTGTTGGCCTCGGTCATTGTACGTCTTCTTAATAAAGGTTTTGTGCTCTACCACCCAAGGATCGACCACGTCTATGTGTTGTAGCGCGACTAGGTTTGCTCTTTCAAAGTCGGCGAGTCGACCCTCGAAGTCGACATGCATTTCGCGGCGACCCTCACGGTGACCCCATCCAGCGAGCCTGCCGAGGTGCCTGTTGACGGGCAGACCAACGGGATTCTCGATGCCTAGATAATTCGTGCAGTAGGAGATGCACTCTTCGATCAGAAAGCCCCTGGCTATGCTTCTCTCTGGACGTGACATGTTGCGAACGTATCCTTTGATGACACCATTCATCCTTTCGAACGGCATCATGCTGTGCAGGAACGTCGGCCCGAGTTGGATGATATCCTCCACTATATGGACCAGCAGATGCACCATAACATCGAAGAATGCGGGCGGGAAGTACATCTTAAGCTCGCATAGTATCACCACGATCTCTTCCTGTAGCCTTCTGAGTTGCCTCACGCCAATCGACTTCCGGGAGATGACGTCGAAGAAGTTGCATAGGCCAAATAGCATTTCACGGACGTGCGCGTCCATGATTCCACGGATTGCAACTGGAAGTATCTGCGTCATCAGCACGTGACAGTCGTGAGACTTCATCCCGCTGAACTTCTGCTTCGCTGGGTCTAGGTATCTGCTTATCTTCCCCGCGTAACCGTAAGGAAGGTTTACTCCTAGGAGGCAGGTGAAAAACTGCTCGATCTCCTCCTGACTTAGAGTGAAGCACGCGGGAGGGTAGTCATTTCCGGTCTTCTTGGCCTTTTTGCCTTTGTGACGACTTTCTGTGTCCTGCTTCGCCTCATCATCATCATCATCATCATCATCATCATCATCATCATCATATATAGCGTGAAGCTCCTGCCTGATGCCCATTGATTTCAAGTCTGCCCTTGCTTTCGGCCCATCTTTGGTCCTCTCTGGCATGTTGAGCAGGGTACCAAGCAGACTCTCGCACACGTTCTTCGTGATATGCATGACATCAAGGCTGTGAGGCACACGGTGGATCTTCCAGTACGGCAAGTCCCAGAAAACAGACCTCGTTTTCCATACCTTCAGCAGCGGCTCTGGCGCCTTTTGCTTCTTTCCCGGCAGTGGGCAGTCTTTCTAATTTTTCAACAGCTTGTCTATTTCCTCGCCGCTCCTCGTACACAGGCGTTTTCGGGGTTCGGTTTCACCATCGAACAGATCCTTGCGTTTCCTCCACGGGTCATCGTCGCGAAGCCACCTTCGATGTCCCATGAACACGGTTTTCGAAGACCCGGGATCTCTATCTAGCTGGCGATACGTTGTGTCATCCATGCACCTTACGCATCCAGAAAATCCGTGGACTACCTGCCCCGCAAGATATCCGTAACCGAGATAGTCGTGCACCGTCGTGAGCAGTGCGGCTCTCATAGGGAAATATTCTTTCTCTGCGGCGTCCCACGTATTGGCTGGCGTTTTCCACAGCGTGTCAATCTCCTCTTTCAGCAGCCCCAGATACAGATTGATGTCGTTCCCTGGTTGTTTCGGCCCTTCAATTAGCATACTCATGTGAATGTACTTTCTCTTCATGCACAACCAGGGGGGAAGGTTGTACATCCACACGAACACAGGCCAGGTGCTATGTGTGCTTCTCTGGCTGCCAAACGGATTGACTCCATCGGTGCTCGCGCCCAGCATGATGTTCCTTGGATCGTTCCCAAATTCTGGGTATTCGAAGTTCAACGCTTGCCACTGGCTCGCATCCTTAGGGTGACTCAGCATCTTGTCTTTTTTATCTATCTCCGGATCATTTGCGTCATCTTCTCGCTTCTTCTCCTCCCTATCCGCGTGCCAACGCAGGAGCTTTGCTACCTTAGGGTCCCCGAAATACCGCTGCAGACGAGGAGTGATCGGAAAGTACCACACCACTTTTCGAGGAGCTTTCTTCCTCTTCTTGTATCGAGTGACACCGCACACCGGACATATGGTAGACTCCGCGTGCTCGTCCCGATAAATGATGCAATTGTTCATGCACACATGGTATTTCACGTGCGGTAAATCCAGAGGACACACGATTTTCTTCGCCTCCTCCAAACTGGTCGGGCACTTGTTCCCCTTGGGAAGACGTTCGTGCCAGAATGACATGTTCTCGTCGAAGCATGCGTCGGTCATTTTTTGTTTTACCTTCATCTCCAGAGCCATGAGCGTTACTTTCAGGCGGGTATCCTCGGGCCTGCATCCTTCATACAATGGAGTAACCGCGTCTAACTCAAGTTGATCCATCTTGGCTTTCTCTCGGGCGGCAGCTCTTGCATTATCCGTCTGCTTGAGAAGCAGCTCTTGAATATGAGGGTCCTGCACCCAGCCCATCGATGGTCCAGCGTCGTCTGCTCCGCCGCCATCATCATCATGTCCTGCATCTTCTACATGATGACTGTGTACAACATCACCGTCGTGATCATCTCCTGGGGATTCTTCGTCTTCTCGCCCCCCCCCCCCCGAGCCGCGGTGGTTGTCTTGCTGCCCTTCCTCATTTCTTGCCCGGCCCCCATGGACGACTTCGTAGTCATCTTCATCACCTTGCCACCGATAGCCATCCATGAGACCACGCAAGAGCAGGTGGTCCCGCACCTGCCCGGAATCCGGGTCCGCAATAATGTTATTCAGCTTGCATCTTCGACACGGACATCTTATCTCCGTCTCGTTCTTTTGAAGCATCTCGGCCTTCGCGGACCACAAAAACCTATTCACGATGCCTTCGGTCATCGTGCGGACCATGGTCGCCTGCGGGGCAGAGCAAAACGATATTTTAGAACCAAGAAAAAATTTGGCATGACTTTCCCTAAAAATAGGACCAAAAAGAATGCTTAATGCCAAAATTCTCGCCGAAACGGAAATGAATCAACATTCTGGCAAAATATTGGCAACTATCGCATTTCAAATACCGGTACACCTCCAAACACAAACACGTATGCAACACCACAAACATATGCAACACCACGAACATACATAGATCTAGCTAGGCCATAAAAAGTGCATGTGCACATTGTTGTAGGGAGAACAACATAAATATAGCTTCCCCCCTTACTTACCTAGCAAAACAAGGTAACTTAACCACTTAATTTGAATGAATCTATGGTGGAAATGAGGTGAAAAAGAGGAGGCACCCGAGACAAGGAGGAGGCGGTGGAGAGAATGAAGTGGGGAGAAAGTGAGTGTGGGAGGAGAGGCTGTCCAAAATATCTTGTTGCTGCCCACTTACTAATGGCGCACCAGCAACAAATGCGCCATTAGTAATCCAGGTTACTAATGGCGCACCCCCTGATGGTGCGCCATTAGTACTTTTGCAAAAAAAGGAATAAAAACAATAATAAAAAAAATAACATTAGTGGCGCACCTTCTGGCTGGTGCGCCATTACTAGTTACAACTAGTAATGGCGCACCATCAGCGGATGCGCCATTAGTATGTTTGGACAGGCGCACTAGTTCAAAAAAAAAATTTGGTACTAATGGCGCACCGTGGGCAGGGTGCGCCATTAGTAGTTTCAACACTAATGGCGCATCAGAGGGTGGTGCGCCATTAGTAGCCATTAGTATATACTAATGGCGCACCACATGTCTGGTGCGTCATTAGCGTCAATTCCATCTATAGCCCTTTTCCTAGTAGTGTGATTGCGAGTTTTGTGAGCTACTCGTTAAGCTCGGTAGTAGCATGAGTTTGTTCATTATAGAGAATTTTTTGGTGACTTCGATCACTCCTAAGTCTATGGACGGGCTATTTGCCACATACGTATCTTTCTCGTCTTCTCATATTCTCCATTTATCGAATCCTACTGGCTGTACCTATGTATGTTTGTATCTATATGCATGTGATGTATCTTGTCTACTGATGCATTTTCCTAACGAGCTGCTCGCGAGCACTCGTGAACATATAACGAACCAAGCCAATCTTTATATTTAGCTTGTTATCCTTAACGAACTTAACAATCCGAGCCTTAACAATCACGAGCCTTAACAAGCCGAGTCTTAACAAGCTGAGTAGCTCGTTAGTCCAGCCCTAGCCTCGGCAGCTGCACGTACGCTGGCTGGCTAGCTTGCTGACATATGCATGCAGCAGCCTTTACTCGTGGATATGGACTCGATCTCACATGCATGCAGCTGCACGAACCTGGCCGTTGGTGGCTTGGTGCTACTGTATTATCTAATCATCTGCAGCATGTACTAATGCATGTGATGTCCCAGACGCTCGCCTCGCTGCAGTTACAGACTCGATGGAATTGACCAGTCGTTCCATCCACCCATCCATTGATCTCACATGGCATGCAAACTTTGTACGTCCACGTGCCTGCTCATCTGGTGACGGAGACGGTACCGCATGTGCATGTAGGAGCCTTGAGGCTAGGAGCTACATTTTGTATACTGCTAATAGCAGTCTGCTATGAAATTCATCATACAAAATGTGCTTGTAGTACTATCTAGGTAGACTAGTAATAGTGCTTTGCATGTGGATGTACTATCTACGTATACTAGTACCAGTGCAGGATTATTTTGCCAATCACGTGCAAGTGCATGGTCGGTAGTAGTAGTGTGTGTTAGAGCAACTCCAACCGGCCATCCAAACGAACAAAAAACGGACGTTTGGGTTGGCCAAACGAACGCATGTGTCCGGTTTTTCGTTTGGGTCGACGCATGCACCCAATGCTGGCAGGACGCTTGGATCGACGCATGCACCCAACGCTGGCCATCCTCCTTGTCACGACCGGTTTTCCAATAAAAATACTTATTGAGAAACCGATCTTTTAATACCAATGTGAGAAAAATCCTCCTTACTGGTAGACAAAACCTTGATACAATAAGCCAGTAGCATTTAATATATTACAGGGTCGAGCTGAGGTTGCTCAACAAATTATTACAAGCACGCCAATAATTATACATAATGGCGGATATGACACAATGGTGTGGGGTGGCTTACTAGTGACTCGAGATAAAAGTGATCGGTGGAATATCACAGTGGAGTGGATAATATGACTATTAAACTGGCGGCTCATCGAGCGTCGAGGTGAGGCTCGATGAATTTATTTGGGTAGCGGAAGCGGATATAATACAATGACCGAATCCAGGGTCGCACAAGACTAACTGGGACTCCTCTAGGTGTCGGACTCGCTATCGAACTCTTATCCATGAGATTGCCTTCGTCAGCATCTGGCCAAATCAACAAGCCAGGTGAGTACTTTGAAAGTACTCGCAAGACAGTTCAGACAATAGATATAATAAATGTATGCATGAATGCGTCATGAGTAGTTTAATATGCACATTCAAATCAGTATAACAAGGTAAGTAAAAACGGAGTCGGCGGTAGTCCGCTCGAAAACCCAACAAAGAAATAACTGTAAACCGATCGGGTGTCTGAAGCGACGCCACGAAGGGTGAACAAATAAATAAGAACATGCCACAGTCGGGCGTCTGAGCGACACCACATAAAGGGCTTATATTGAAAGTAAAAGACATGTGTGTCACAGTCAGACGTCGGAGCGACATCACAGAAGGGGCTTGCATCGTAAGTAAATAATAACAATGCCGCAGTCGGACGTCTGAGCGACATCGCATAAAGGGCTTATATCAAAAGTAAAATAAATAACAATGCCGCAGTCGGACGTCTGAGCGACATCGCAGAAAGGGCTTATATTAAAAGTAAATAATTAACAATGCCGCAGTCGGACGTCTGAGCGACATCGCAGAAAGGGATTAAATTCATTATTCATAACTTGCAAGAATCAATGCTCACAGGTAAATATTCAACACGTGATAAATAACGGGTTAGTCCATTCACAGGAATAAACTTTAACCGGACTTAATACTCATGTGGCTCACCAAAGTTTTTGTCACCAAGACTGACTCTTGACAAGATAAGATAAACACAGAACTTGGATATGGATAAGATGATTCAAAGGAATTATTGACTCTGCAGAGTTTGTACTAGAAAGTCCACAGCCAACGGATTTCCGTAGTCACGAAGGACTAGTTCCGTTTACGGTATTTCGGAAGAAACACAACAATCCAGTACACACCCATCCCACCTCACGATGCCAGGAATCACCCTAGACAGCGTTCAAGAAAAACTTTGAGATGGGGAGATCACAATCTCGAATAGCATGGGATCAAATTTATATACGCGCGCTCTAAGGGGTGCCCCCCTCTCGGTCCCAACCGGAAACACCCATGCCCCCTGACCGGATGATACGATTTAATCCAGGGCCATGGAACCCTCATCCCGGCCTCTCGATTTGGTGTGTACCAGGAAAGTGGTTTGCAACTTACTAAGCCATATCCCTTGCGGAAAACATGTGGTAGTACGGAAAAGGAAAAAGGACGGGAACTGGACTGATACATGCTGACACTGGAGTTAAATAATCTGGCATAAGACTGGCATGCTACAACACTGCCATCTTACCCATTCTCATGCCAACTCATGGCCATGCAAACTCATTTCCATCAACTTATGGAATCTCGGAACTTACTTGCCTCAACTTTGCATGTGATATAACTTTCATCAAGATGCTCATGAATATGCCATGAAACTACTTAATGCAAACATGCCAAGACATATCAAAAGTTCAAACATGCTTGCCTGGTTCGGAGTAGTCGGAGCCTAGCTCGGTGAAGTTCGCGGTTCCGTCACCTCCTTCGATATCTACGGTACACAAAAACACACGCACTATCGTAAATACCGTGGGGTGCAGAAAAGTATTCCAAATATTTTTAAAATAAATTTGATAAAAAACTAGACAAAATTTTGAAGAGGACAGAAAAAGAATCACTCAAAAATCCTTTTCTAAATAAAAGTTATAAGAGTTTTGGTCCAAGGACCCATCTGTAATGAAACAGAAACTACTCAGGGTGTTAAGCAGAAAAGTCCAGAAAACGATTCAGTTTGGAAAGCGCATTTGCCAGAATACGCTTTCAGAAAACGATTCGAAAAAAAGAATAGAGAGGCTGACGGGCGGGTCCCACCCGTCAAGTTTGAAAATTCAAACGGGGCGACGGAGCTCGTCGGTGCCCGAGAGCTGCGGTGGTCGCCGGGGGCGATCCACGGCGAGGCAGGGGGATCGAGTGGTACCCCTTCGTGCTCAGTGCATCCTTCCGCGTCGGTGGGTGGTGGTGGTGGTCGCCGGCGAGCACCACGTCGATGGCGGCCCTTGCTCCGGCGGACGGTGGTTCGGGTAGTCGTGGGCCTCGTCGGAGAGAGTTGCTGGGGTCAAATTGGAGTGGGGGTTAGTCTCCTAGAGGTGTCATGAGGCTACGGGCAAGTCTAGGGCGGTGGAGGAGCTCTCACCAGAGAGAACGTTGCCGGAGCCCGAAGCGGACGGAGGTGGCCGGAGTTGAGGAAGAAGGGCCCCTTGAGGCTCTTCCAGTGGCTGTGGCCGGACGGTTGGTTTAGGGGCTTGAGCATCATCTAGACGGAGTACTGATTCCATCCCGGTGCCTAACTCAGCAAGGCAGGGGCGGTTACGGCCTGTCCCCAACGGAACGGCCGTGCGGTACATCAGCGGCAGAGAGCGTGCCCTGTGCGTGCCAGGCCACGGCGCCGGTGCTGCAGGCGTGCACTGGCAAGGGAGACGGCCACGCGGAGCTCCTAGGTGGCGTGGGTGGTGCCGAACGGCGTTGTGCCGCAGGGTGCCCCCTGTCGGCCGCCACGGGAGGTCCCGACGCCGCAGAAGACGCCGGCGCAGACGGGCCAGGGTGCCACCGACGCCAGGAACCACCCAAGTGCGAGTGCGGCGCTCTGGACAGGGAGGAGGGGCCGTGCGCAACGCGCCAGGCGCACAGTTGACGGGTGACTGAACACTGACGAAGAAACGACACTGAACTTTCTGAAACTCTGAATTTCTCTGAAAGTGCATAGTAACAGTGCTGGCCAGGTATTCGACAGAATGATTCTGGTATGTGGGAGGTTCTCCTTGAGATGATTTCTGGTGGGGTGGCCTCCCATTGCATCTGGGGGCTGCCTGAATTTTGATGGAATTTTTGGAGAAGAGGAGATATGAATTTCACCAAATTTGACAAATCCGGTCCAAACTTGCAGAGACTGAAATTTGAAAATTTTGAAAAGAAGAAAAGTGGATCTTGATGGTTATAGGTTGTGGTTACCAAGGACTATCCAGAGGAGTTGGTTTGAGATCAAAACTCAAAGGCATTTAGGTACTTGCTTTGCAAATCACCTAGGCTCAAAATAATGGACAGAATTGTTTTGGGGAAAGAAATAAATGGAATAAAATCCAAAAATGAGTTGGACTAGTTGGGACAGAATATTTGGATTGCCCCAAAGTGGAAGGAGGGTTTTTGGGAGGTTTTACCATATGAGGCATGGTAAAATCATGGGTGGTTTCAATATAAGAGAAGACCCAAAACTCGTAGGGTTTTCTTTTTTTAAAGAAAATAAAACCCCAAAAATTAAATTTGAGAAGAGGGCAAATAGAAGAAAGGTTTTTTAATAACCAAACCCCAGGGTTGAAGAAGATGCCAAAATAAAATCCTTGCCAAAGGGGAAAAAGTTTTTGAGAGAGAGATTTTTGGAAGGGTTTAAATGACCTTCTTCAAATCCAACAAAGTTTTTGATGAAAACCAACTAATTTTTTTTGGAGTGTCACAACACCTACCCCCTTAGGAAAAATCTCGTCCCCGAGATTTCAGCTGATTCTCAAATAAGTGTGGGTGCTCTATCCGAAGAAAATCCTCTCTTTCCCAAGTGGCTTCACTCTCGGTGTGATTGCTCCACTGAACTCTGAAAAATTTGATGGTTTTCTGTCTGGTCCTCCTTTTAGATTCCTCCAATATTTTTACTGGATGTTCCCGATAGGTGAGGTCTGGTTGCACGTCAATGTTTTCATGGGATACTTGCTTATCTGGGTTGCTTACGCACTTTCTTAATTGGGAGACGTGGAACACGTCGTGGATATCGGATAATTCTTCGGGTAAGTCTAGCTGGTAGGCTATCGTGCCTCTTCGTGCCACTATGCAGAATGGTCCGATGAATCTTGGTGCTAGCTTCCCCTTAATCTTGAATCGTTGCAGGCCTCTCATAGGAGATACTCGTAGGTATACAAACTCACCGGGTTCAAAATTGACTCCACGATGTTTCTGATCGTAATAACTCTTCTGTCGGCTCTGAGCTGTCTTGAGTCGGTCCCTGACTAGGTTGACCTTTTCCTCGGCTTCTTTGAGCATGTCTGGGCCGAAGACACGGCTGTCTCTGGTCTCTGACCAATTTAGCGGGGTACGACATCTCCGCCCGTACAAGGCTTCAAAGGGTGCCATTTGTAGGCTGGCCTAGTAACTGCTGTTGTATGCGAATTCTGCGTATGGCAGGCTTTCCTCCCAACTGGTTCCATAAGTGAGGACACATGCTCTCAGCTCTAGAATTCGATTTACGCGTTCAGTTTGTCCATCGGTCTGGGGATGGTATGTTGTACTGAAAGCTAGATGGGTTCCCAGAGCCTATTGCAGGTGATCCCAAAATCTGGAGATGAATTGTGTGCCCCTGTCAGATATTATAGTCTTTGGAACTCCATGTAAGCAGACGATACGGGAGAGATAAAGCCTGGCAAGTTTCTGAGCGGTGTGGGTTGTCTTCACGAGGATGAAGTGAGCTACTTTAGTCAGTCTATCAGTGATGACCCATATGGCATCATGTCCGTGTCGTGACCGAGGTAGCCCAACAATAAAGTCCATTCCAATCTCGTCCCATTTCCACTCGGGTATCTTATTTGGTTGTAATAGCCCGGCCGGTTTCTGGTGCTCGGCCTTGATGCGTTGGCATGAGTCACAACATGCAATAAACGTGGCTATGTCCCTCTTTATACCGTGCCACCAAAATGTTTCCTGAAGATCCTTGTACATTTTTGTTCCTCCAGGATGGATTGAATACGGAGCAGTGTGGCCTTCAGCCAAGATTTGCTGTTTAAGGTCATTGATATTTGGTACGCAAAGTCTATTTCCGTACCACAATATTCCCTGCTTATCAATAACGAATTCTGAGGCCTTGCCCAATTTCATCTTCCGTTTTATGCCTTCAATGCTGGGGTGTCCATGCTGAGCCTCTTTAACTTTTTCTATCAGGGTAGGCTGTATTTCTAAATTCGACACACTGCCTTCGGTGACCACCATCAAGTTGAGCTTAGCAAACTCCTGCCGAAATTCAGGTCCCAAGTTTGGTAGACCGTCGTTGTTCGGGTTAGGGTTCCGACTTAGAGCATCTGCCACCACATTTGCTTTTCCTGGATGGTAATGGATCCCAACATCATAATCCTTCACTGATTCCAACCAGCGTCGTTGCCGTAAATTCAGTTCCGGTTGTGTGAAAATATACTTGAGGCTCTTATGGTCCGTGTATATTTCACAATGATTTTCAAGTAAAAAGTGTCTCCATTCCTTGAGTGCATGAATAACTGCTGCTAATTCCATGTCATGAGTAGGATAATTTTCCTCATGCTTGCGAAGTTGTCTGGAAACATACGCGACAACCTTGCCTTCTTGCATCAATACGCACCCGAGGCCCTTTCGGGATGCGTCACAATACACCTCAAAATTCTTGTGTATGTCTAGCACAATTAATACTGGTGCTGTCGTTAGTTTTCTTTTTAGTTCTTGGAAACTTTTCTCGCAAGCTTCCGTCCATTCAAACTTCTTGTCTTTCTTGAGAAGTTGCATCATTGGCTTTGCTATAGTGGAAAATCCTTCAATAAACCTTCGGTAGTAACCTGTCATTCCCAGGAAACTTCGTACGTCCGTTACGCTAGCTGTTGGTTTCCAGCCAAGTACGGCCTTGACTTTTTTCGGGTCTACGACAATACCTTCTTGGGTCAGTACATGGCCCAGAAAACCTACCTGTTTTAGCCAAAATTCACACTTGCTGAACTTGGCGTACAATTGATGTTTCCTGAGTTCTCCTAGTACAATTCGGAGATGTTCAGCGTGCTCTTCTGGTGTCTTGGAGTATATCAGAATATCGTCGATGAATACCACAACAAACTTGTCCATAAATTTCATAAATACTTTGTTCATAAGGTGAAAAAAATATGCCGGGGCGTTCGTTAGCCCAAATGGCATTACTGTGAACTCATACAGCCCGTATCTGGAGGTGAAGGCTGTCTTGGGGATATCTTCTGTTCGCACTTTTAATTGATGATATCCCGACCTCAAGTCAATTTTTGAGAATACCTTGGCCTGAGCGAGCTAATCAAATAAATCATTTATCCTTGGCATCGGGTATTTGTTCTTGATTGTGACCATGTTAAGTGCTCGATAGTCGATACACAATCTCAGGGTTCCATCCTTCTTTTTGGCAAATAAAATTGGTGAACCCCAAGGTGAGGAGCTGGCTCGTATATACCATTTGTCCAATAATTCTTTTATTTGCTTCTTCAATTCTACCAATTCGGATGGTGCCATTCTGTATGGTTTCTTGTATATAGGAGCGGTTCCGGGTCCTAGCTCAATGCTGAATTCTATCTCTCGGTCTGGTGGCATGCCTGGTAGTTCTTCGGGAAATACGTCCGGAAATTCACACACTACTGGAACCTTGCTTAATTCAAAAATATCCACCTTGTTCAATCTCGGTTGCCGGGATATTTTTCTCTCTTTGGCTGAAACTTTTATTGTCTTCCCGTGGTGGTGGGTGAGAATCACGGTCCTGTTGAAGCAATCAATAAAACCTTTGTTGGTGGTTAACCAATCCATCCCTAAGATGACGTCCAGTCCTTTATTTTCCAACACAATAAGGTTGGCGTGAAACTTCAATCCTTCAAACTCAATAATCACACCTTGGCAGTAACTCTGGGTGACTTGCTTAATCCCAGGGGACTTGATGATCATGGATTTTTCCAAGGGAAGCATCGAAAAATTATTTTGCAAAGCAAAACTTTTTGAAACGAATGAGTGAGAAGCTCCAGAATCAAACAAAACCATGGCAGGTATTGTGTTGACAGGGAACGTATCGAGTACGATATCTGGGGCATTCTGTGCTTCCTCTCTGGTTACGTGGTTCAGATGACCCTTCCTGTGGTTGTTGTTGGGGTTGAAATTGTTGCGCTTGGGTGCCGAATTATTGCCACCGTTGTTCGGCTTTGGGGTAGAGTTCCTTGGCTTGGGGCACTGCTTGGCATGGTGCCCTTCTTCTCCACAAGCGTAGCAGGTAACGCCTGGGCGATATGTGAACTCCTTGTCCCTTGCATGGAAATTCTTGACTGGTCGTGAGACATTTGTCGTGGGTTTGTGTGTCCCACCTTTCTGAAAATCTGTCTTGCTTCGGTGGTTGCGAGCAAGATTAGTCTGGTCCCTTTTTCGCTTGCGCAAATCCTCCAAGCTGCGTCTCTCATTTTCCAAGATGATGGCCTTATCCACCAGCGTCTTGAAATCTGGGAAGGTGTGCACAACCAGTTGGCATTTAAGCGCGGGCGCCAGACCGTCTAGGAATTTCTCCATCTTCTTGCTTTCAGTCATACGCTCTTCATTGGTGTAGCGAGACAACAGAGTAAACTGACTGTTGTATTCTGACACTGTCATGGTCCTTTGTTTGAGGTCATCAAATTCTCTCTTTTTGATCTTCAAAAGACTTTTAGGAATATGCGCCCCATGAAAACCTTCCTTGAAATCCTCCCAGGTTATATTATTTTCGTTGGGGTGCATGTGTAGGAAATTTTCCCACCACGATGCAGCTGCTCCAGTGAGATAGTGTGGTGCATATAGCACTTTCTCAATATCTGAACACTGTGCAATAATTAATTTTCTTTCCATGTCTCGAAGCCAGTCCTCGGCCTCAAGAGGTTTGTCGGTATGAGAAAATGTTTGGGGACGCGTCTTCTGTAGCTCAGACAACTTGGATTGTTGCTGATACTGTCCACGATGATTTCCCATATTGATGACTTGATTCATTATTTCCTGATGTTGTTGCTGACTTTGCTCATAAAGTCGGCACATTTGGGAAAGTGCTGTTTCACTGTTCTGTTGACTCGACTGCCCCTGTGTGAAATTGTTGCTGGGTTGTGTGTCATAATCTTCCTCTGGCAGAGTTGGCATGGAGCGCGTCCAAGGACGATACATTTTTCACCAAATTTGACAAAACTGGTCCAAACTTGCAGAGACTGAAATTTGAAAATTTTGAAAAGAAGAAGAGTGGATCTTGATGGTTCTAGGTTGTGGTTACCAAGGACTATCCAGAGGAGTTGGTTTGAGATCAAAACTCAAAGGCATTTAGGTACTTGCTTTGCAAATCACCTAGGCTCAAAATAATGGACATAATTGTTTTGGGGAAAGAAATAAATGGAATAAAATCCAAAAATGAGTTGGACTAGTTGGGACAGAATATTTGGATTGCCCCAAAGTGGAAGGAGGGTTTTTGGGAGGTTTTACCATATGAGGTATGGTAAAATCATGGGTGGTTTCAATATAAGAGAAGACCCAAAACTCCTAGGGTTTTTTTTTAAGAAAATAAAACCCCAAAAATTAAATTTGAGAAGAGGGCAAACAGAAGAAAGGTTTTTTTTAATAACCAAACCCCAGGGTTGAAGAAGATGCCAAAATAAAATCCGTGTCAAAGGGAAAAAAGTTTTTGAGAGAGAGATTTTTGGAAGGGTTTAAATGACCTTCTTCAAATCCAACAAAGTTTTTGATGAAAACCAACTTTTTTTTTTGAGTGTCACACTCCTCCTCCTACGGCTTCATCTTTGGGGGTGGTGCAGGGTACACGGGGTTGGCCTGCACGCCACGACGGCAGTCTTCCTCGTGCTCGAACGCGGACCAGACCTCCCAGTTAGGAGAGTTGGCCGTGTATGCCGCCATCCGCCGCTGCTCCGCCGTGAGCAGCTCGCGCCGCCTCGATTACCAAGATCAATCTAGAAGATGCACATCTACGAGAGGAGAGTGGTGTCTACATACCTTTGTAGACCGAAAGCGTTAACGATCTAGAGATCGTGGTTAGTGTAGTCGTACTCGCGTTGAGATTGCGGTTTGTGTTTAGGTCCGTGCATTTGGCCGGCGCTTTGGTCCATTTCAACCCAAACAGATACGCGCGGACGATTTGAGTCGGCCGGTTGGAGTTGCTCTTATAACCGCGTACTAGCGCACATGCATTAGTACATGCTGCAGGTGATTAGATAATACAGTAGCACCAACGGCCAGCCGCGCGTGATTAGATAAATGCCATGTGAGATCGATGGATGGAACGACAGGTACGTGCACCTGCATGCATGTAAGATCGAGTCCATACTGCTGCATGCATATGAGTCAGCGTATGTACGTGCAACTGCAGCGAGGCAAAGCGCCTGGATGGGTCCGGCACTCTTCGGCCTTCAGGAAGCCAAAGACAACTCTTCGGCCAAGAGTAAGCCGAAGCTACTGTCTTCGGCCCAGCTGGCCACTCTTCGGTCAATGGGAGGCCGAAGAGCTCACTTCGGCCAACCGTAGGCCGAAAAGACCCTCTTGGGCCAACAGAAGGCCTTGGCCGACGGGTTCATAGTTTTGATTTTTATGTATTAAGGCGTATAGTTTTTGAATTTGCTATAAAATTCATCATAATTTCAAAAAAAAAAACATAACCTCACAACACTGATTTTCCGTCCTGTGCTACTTCAGTAGAGGATGAGGGAGTCTTATCTATCAAAATTTCAGGAATTTCCTATATGACGCTCTCTGCGTCAAACTGTCGAGCAAACGCACATACGAGCGACCCGAGCGAGCGATCTGGGCCGGGCCATCATGTAAATCTTTCAGGTCCCGGTTTTACGAACCTTTCGGAGGGTTCCCAGCCGGTTTTTTCTGGTTTTGTGAACCTTCTAGAAGGTTCTGAACCGTTTCTTTATTTTCATTTATTTTATTTTATTCTGTTTCGTTTTTCTGTTCTTTTTTGTTTATTGTTTCTTTTTCTTTTTCTATTTTTTGTTTTCCTTTCTAAAAAATGTTCTTTTTTTTCAAAAAATGTTCTCTTTCTAAAAAAATGTTCAATTTTCAAAATTTTGTTCCTGTTTTCAAATTTTGTTCCGGTGTTTGAGAAAATTGTTTGTGTTTTCAATTTTTAGTCGGTTGTTTCAAAAAATGTTTCAGATTTCAATAAAAATTCACATATTCTAAAAATGTTCTATTTTTCTAAAAAAAATCGCGTTTTGAAATTTTGCTCGGGAGTTTCAAAACTGTTCGGGTTTTCAAATTTTGTTCAGAATTTCAAAAAATGTGCCCGTATTCAAATTTTGTTAATAGATCCAAAAAAGTTTGTGCTTTTGAATTTTGTTCCGAGTTTCAAAAAATATTCATGTTTTCAAAATTTCAAAACTGTTACCATATTCTAAAAAATTGTTGAAAGATTCAAAGTTTCATGGTTTCAATTTTTTTCGCAAATTTGAAGAACAGTTTGCGTTTTCAAATAAAATGTGTGGGCTGTTCAAAACATGTTCCCACTTTCAAAAATTGTTTGCAGATTTCAAAAATGTGCATGTTTTCATTTTTTCAGGAGATTCGAAATTGTTTGGTTTCAAATTTTGTTCACAAATTTCGAAATATGTTCGCGTTTTTCATATTCTGTGTTGGAATTTCAAAAAATGTTCCCGTTTCAAAAAAAGTCGTTACTGATTTTCAAAAATAGTTCAGTTTTATTTTTTTCGAAAATTAGCAATTTGTTTGTGTTCGACATATCCCTTCGTTTTATTTCAATAAAAATTGGTTTTGAAATTCAAGATATTTTTTGGATATGCGCTGCCTGTTGTTTCTTTAAGGGTGGCGCTGCACTAGAGTCAGTAACGACTGCTATGTTAACTGGCAGTACCACGTCAGGTATAGCATGAGGTTCTGGTTTCGAATTCCCGCGACGACGAATTCTTTTGAGCTACAGCACGCTTTCGTTCGTTCCCTATATTCATGGGCCGGCCCAGTTCGACACCCACCTGTGCGAAACCGCTTCTCTTTGCCGCAGAGAGCGGCGAATAGGAGCTCTCAAAATTTCATCGCAACATCAGTCTTCATGAAACTGCAGACTGCGGGCGCTGTGGCTTGAGAGCTGGCCTTTACGTTTGGGCCATGATTGTGTGTGCATATTTTTTCATGGTCCATGACCCATTTGACAATGTACCTGGAGCCGTGAACAGTCAGTTATGAGGCTTTCTTCAATCCACTCATCATTTTATCCAGGCCTATATGAATGATCTTCGGTCAATACAGCAAGATAGAAGCATAGTACGGCTGAGGGAGGGAGGAGCACGGCCAAGGACAACACAGTGGATTCACCCACCAGGAACAATGTGCAAGATCAACGTAGACGGTGCTGTTTCTAAGAATCAGAAGAGAGGAACTGCAGCGGCAATATGCAGAGACCACACTGGTAATTTCCTTGGGGCTTCGGCCATACTTGTGCGGGGTGTGTACGACCCACCGACGCTAGAAGCGCTTGCTGTTCATGGGCCGGCCCAGTTCGACACCCACCTGTGCGAAACCGCTTCTCTTTGCCGCAGAGAGCAGCGAATAGGAGCTCTCAAAATTTCATCGCAACATCAGTCTTCATGAAACTGCAGACTGCGGGCGCTGTGGCTTGAGAGCTGGCCTTTACGTTTGGGCCATGATTGTGTGTGCATATTTTTTCATGGTCCATGACCCATTTGACAATGTACCTGGAGCCGTGAACAGTCAGTTATGAGGCTTTCTTCAATCCACTCATCATTTTATCCAGGCCTATATGAATGATCTTCGGTCAATACAGCAAGATAGAAGCATAGTACGGCTGAGGGAGGGAGGAGCACGGCCAAGGACAACACAGTGGATTCACCCACCAGGAACAATGTGCAAGATCAACGTAGACGGTGCTGTTTCTAAGAATCAGAAGAGAGGAACTGCAGCGGCAATATGCAGAGACCACACTGGTAATTTCCTTGGGGCTTCGGCCATACTTGTGCGGGGTGTGTACGACCCACCGACGCTAGAAGCGCTTGCTGTTCATGGGCCGGCCCAGTTCGACACCCACCTGTGCGAAACCGCTTCTCTTTGCCGCAGAGAGCAGCGAATAGGAGCTCTCAAAATTTCATCGCAACATCAGTCTTCATGAAACTGCAGACTGCGGGCGCTGTGGCTTGAGAGCTGGCCTTTACGTTTGGGCCATGATTGTGTGTGCATATTTTTTCATGGTCCATGACCCATTTGACAATGTACCTGGAGCCGTGAACAGTCAGTTATGAGGCTTTCTTCAATCCACTCATCATTTTATCCAGGCCTATATGAATGATCTTCGGTCAATACAGCAAGATAGAAGCATAGTACGGCCGAGGGAGGGAGGAGCACGGCCAAGGACAACACAGTGGATTCACCCACCAGGAACAATGTGCAAGATCAACGTAGACGGTGCTGTTTCTAAGAATCAGAAGAGAGGAACTGCAGCGGCAATATGCAGAGACCACACTGGTAATTTCCTTGGGGCTTCGGCCATACTTGTGCGGGGTGTGTACGACCCACCGACGCTAGAAGCGCTTGCTGTTCGGGAGGCTCTAGCCCTGGCCAAAGATCTGAACTTGCAGAATCTACACGTTGCATCAGACTGTAAAGTGGTGATTGAGGACATGAAGGAGCAAAACCCAGCTGGTTATGGTGCAATTCTACATGAAATAACTGACCTTGCGAATGGTTTCGTAGAGTGTAATTTTGTTCATGAGTATAGGAGCTCGAACTTCGAGTCTCACAATCTAGCGAAGCATACTTTAAAGTTAGGGGTGGGCCGCCATGTTTGGTTAGGACACCCCGGTAATCTCGTTTTTGTCCCTGTAAACATTTTATCAGGATAAATAAAGCTTCGCGTGATTGTCTCAAAAAAAAGTTATGAGGCTTTCTTAGTCTCGTCACAGCCCTACAGGATAATTTCGTATTTCAAGATAATTTATTTTGTTAAAAGGTTTCAAAATGTTGTTAAAATATACTCCCTCCGTCCCAAAATAAGTGTCTCAAGTTTAGTACAACTTTGTACTAAAGTTAGTATACAGTTGAGACACTTATTTTGAGATGGAGGAAGTATTAAAAAGGAAAAGGTATATTTCTTGATTTTTTTAGAGGGAAAACATATATCTTAGAAAGTGAACAAAAAAGCATATGCACAAATAAAATCTTCTTATATATGAAATAAATGTACATCACATATCGTTTTTCAATGTTTATGAATAAAAAATGATTGTGTTAATTTTAAATATTTTATAAGAAATTCATGTATTTTAAAGAAAATATTAAATCAATTCATGCATTACATGTATAATGCTAAAGCTGAAATCGACGTTATTCTGGTGCTAATGCCCAAACATTAAATACAGAAATAACTGACTCCAAATTTATTTTCAGTTGATTGACTCGTAGCCGGTCCGTCTGTTTAATTATGCAATCGAGTATTTTAAATTTATGTTTGAAATTAATTCAGGCACAGTTTCTTTTAATGAGTTAAGTTTTAGGAGCTTGACTAGGAACCGTTTATTTAACTCCTCGACTTATAGGAGTTAAGCTCAAGGAGGCATTTGAGAGGCTAAATTTTAGAAGTTTAGTTAGAGATGCAAGTACCAACCAATGGGAAGACAAATAAAAATGAGTCGACGTCCTTTCTGGATCCCACCGGAGTTTGGAGCCGGTCATCTAGGAAATATATTCGTTCCAAGCCTGAGTCCGACCTAAAGCTTGAAAATATGTTCGTTCTCAAGCCTGAGCCTGGTCCGAAACCCAAAAGTCCAGCCCGAATGATGTTTCCCTCTGCTTTCACGTGTAAGCTTGGCATAGATTTCCTATTTAACGCATTATGCATCAAATTGGCGGAGCTTCGCTGACGCGAGCGACGCGAAGAGCTCAGTGGACCACGGCCCTTTTAGCGGTTACCATCTATAAGGTTCCCCGAACCAGTTTTTCTTTTTCCTATTGTTTTTGGCGGTTCGTTTTCTTTTAGGTTTTTCTTTTTCATTTTTCCCTTTCTGTTTTTTTATTTCCATTTTCGTTTTTATCTTTTCGGTTTCTGTCCACTTTTTTCTTTTCTTTCCTTTTTCTGTTTCTTTTTTTACTTTCGTTTTCGTTTTTATCTTTTCTGCTTCTTTTATTTTCTATTCCTTTTTTCAAAATTCGCAAATTTAAAAATGTTCAGAATTCAAATTTTTCACGAATTTTAAAAAACGTTCGAGATTCTCAAAGAAATATTCTTGTTTTCAAAAAATATTCGCAAATTTAAAAAACAGTTTGCGTTTTTGGAAAATGTTCACGTTTTCCAAAATAATGTTCACAATTTGAAAAATTGTTTGCACTTTCAAAAAAATGTATGCAATTTTGGAAAATATCCAAAATTCGAAAAACGTTTGCAAAAGTACAAAATGTTCAAATAAAATTTGCAGAAAAACATTTAGTTTTTGAAATATTTCATATGTTTTTTAAAAGTGTTCACACTTTCAAAAAACATTTCAAAATTTTAAAAATGATCATTTTAAAAAATGCATTAGCTACATTATGCCTACAGTGTCTCTTTACTCAGCTACAACATATCCGTACGACTAGATATTTTTTAAGAGATTGCGCTGCTTATATGTCACCAAAGTTGTTTATGTCTTTTGGCTTATTAAACCCTTTAACAGTCCCGCAAAGGACGCTCTCTCGGCTATGCCACGTCGGATTCACTGTGCTCGTGGATTGGGCAAGACGTGCTGCTTTCAACTGGCCAGTCATTGCCTCATTCCGGTTTGGTCGTCGTGGCTGATATGGACAAAAGAAAGCTTATAAGGGAAGTAAAAGGCCTCTGTACGACTGCAGCCCAAGTCACACACTCCACGCAACCTCTTCCTCTTCTCCGCCTCTTCCTTCACGGGCCAATGCGGCTGCAGGGGCGAGAGGATGGGGGCCAGCCGGTTTCTTTGCCGGATTTGGACTTCTCCGCCTCTTCCTTCACGGGCCCTTGCGGCTGCAAGGCGAGAGGATGGGGGCCAGCCGATTTCTTCGCCAGATCTGGAGCAGGGACAAGAGGAGAAGGAAGTTGGCCATGGATAAATGAGGAGAGCGGGGAAGGAAGCCAGAGTGGATCAGTGACGGTTGGATCCCCGGAAAAAAAATAACAGTAGGATACAAGACGGAGATGAGCGGCGGCGATGGGCGAGGCGGCGGGAGGCGACGGCGACGAGTAAATCAGTCGCCTACAGATAAAAGGTAAGTGCGAACGCCGTTTGGTCCCTCTCCTTTCCTCCTCGTTTGCGCCTTCTCCTATACATATAGTCACGGTATCGGCTCTGGCAGCTCACGCCGGTGTACACCTCATAATGATATGCCTGTTGCATATGGCCATAGAAGAATAGCAGGTGGATTAGGAGACACCACATCATGAACCAGATTTGTACCCTTGGACACCGAAGCAATGTAGGTGTATGGTTCTCTGAATAAAATTGATAGCCTGCATATATGTTTGCTGATGCATGTGTGTGTGTGTGTGTGATGGATCACTGAAAATTCATGGATGCCTTGTTCCTCTCATTCTTATTCTTCTCAGAATTTAGGGTGGGTGTTAAACATACATGCACAGGCTTGTTTCAGAATGTCGTAGTCCAGATTAGAAATTAAGAGAAGAGAGAGAGAGAGAAACGATTGGTTAGTAAAATATATAGCTGCAAGTTTACATAGTGGAATTGCTGACCGAAGTTTTTCTCTAATGTACATTTCTGAAATTCCTAATACTTAAAACTTTTTTTTCAGCCTGTTTTCAGTCATTAGAAAAATACAATAGCATTTTTTCAATCAGTTAGCAGTATGAACAATCAGTTAACAATATAAATATGGTAGCATTGTTCAGCCTGTTACCTACTGAATGCGAGTCACAAACGGTTTTTCAGTTAGTTAACAAATAGCAACACATCAGAAGCTTTTTTGAGATAAGCTACAGAGATAAGCAGCAGTTTTTCAATCAGTTAACAAACAGCAGCACAACAGTTTCCAGTCACCTGATCTCTGTCCAATTTTTTCTCCCTTGTTGCAGCTCACCGTTGTATTCGACCTGGGAACCTACATACATATTTTCATCTATGATATCTCAGCATCTTCTATGCTTCCAATCTGTTAATTTAATTTTACTTATAAATGGCACAAACTTCCAGATCATTTCTGTCGCCAGAGACCTCATTGGCACATCTCAAGAGGATGCTATTATCTGCATCAGTGACGACGATGGTGAGCTGGCAGCCCACACCAAGCATCCTACACGCTCTGCACATGTTATATGCTAATAAATGGTACACCTACTTCACTATACAGCATTCTCCTATCCATAGTGGCCCAAGATTGTAGAATTATTTAGCTTCATATTTTGCGTCTCATGAAAGAACACAATTAGGTTATGAAATCATTTTTTTCCTACTTCTAAAAAGATTTTGTTTTATTGGCTGCTAATAATTATGTTTCTAAATAGAACCCCGTTGTTGTTTATTATATATGTAGGTTGATTTAAACCAGATAATGGTCATTTTTCCCTCTCTCTATATCCAGGGAAAATTGTATATTCTGTGAAGAACTATCGATGCATATTTGGCAGCTTTTGAATCCTATGAACAACTTGATGGTTCAATATGTTTCACTTTTGTATAATTTCTGCAGAAGCCTATTTATCGTTCTGGCACTTTTTGTATATTATACTTATCCATGTCAGTGGGTTTTGAACAATTAGTTGATTTTGCACAGGACTTTGTATGTGCACATGGGCATTTCGTATGCAAGGTGCACAACTTTGTATTTGTGTGGTAATAAAGCAAGACGGTCTGCTCGATGGCTGTGCGAGTGGTGTTCCTTTGTTTGGAGAATTTATCTGTGGTGTGATCTGTTTTCATTTCAACAATATCTAATAAAAGAAAGTATTGTGCTACCTTTGGGCAGTACAATATCTAATAAAGTTGTGATTTTGATCGTGTATCACTACAGGTTGTTGTTGAGAAGTCTAAAACATATAAAGGGAAACCTAAGAAAAAACTTTGAACCCCAAAGTTAACAAAGCTGATAATCTATTTCTCTCATTATAACTAACTTGGCCATAGAGAAATATTTAGGTTCCTATGTTCTGCTTGCCATCTGATCCATGGCTAGCTAGATGTTCTGCCACTGTCACTCTAGAGCATGTCTCTTCCACGACAAGTTCAGTCTATTCTAGATCTGGGTCCTCTCTGGTTCCTTCGACAATGACCTCAACACCATCGAAGCCAGGCCGCAGGTACTAAGAAACAACACATGCTCTCTTGTTTGCTACTTCCTCTAAAGCGATGCGTTTCTGAAACGGTGAAACCTCTTGCATTTCTGAAACGGTGAGACCTCTTGCATTACCCGAATAGATGATCACATCACTTGTAGCATGAGTATAGGCTAATTTTTTTTAGTATCCATCTTATATGAGTACATTTTGTTTATCACACAACACATGACACATGTAAATCTAGAAGTTTAGGAACTAAGAGCTTTTTTATTTTGAGGGAATTGTGAACTATGAGCTCCTAGGTTAGCTATGAATAGGATTTTTAGTTGGTCATGTACATTGGATAGGCTCATTGGAGGCACCTAAACCAGTCACTTGTATGTATTGACCCATGCAATTTTTGCTTAGATGGGATCTGCTTTGTTGTCACAGAAGACACACAATGAAATATACATTTTACTCATATCAGATGCTATTTGTGGTAGTTCAAGCAAGCTATTAGTTTGTAATTCACTGAAAATGATTTCATCTTTTACAAAAGGACATAAAAGTACTACTAGCATTTATGTTCTGGTTCATATCCACATATTAACTCAGCAAATGCTTAGAGTATAAAAGTAGGCAGGTTTGTCTTGCTTTCCGTAAATGAAAGCTAGCCTTATAGTGAACCATTTCACCTGTGCAGGATGCATACATGAGTTCTACACAAGATGCACCCTTTACCTTGATAAATCTGTTTTGTTGTCTGACAACAACAAAATGTTGTTTGCTTTTGTAGGTTGAACCTGGGATGAATGATTGTTTCTTATAGGCTGGTGTTTTCAAAAGTGCAAAGGCACCACAAACTATGTCAACAAAAAGGTGCAGAGATCCTAGAGACACAGGAAATAAGAGTACACCTGATTCAGATGGGGAGAATGGCTCGGTTTCCCCGATAGCTCTATTGAGAGCAGAAAATAAACCCAAAGACAAGGATGAGATTGGTTTGCCACATAGCGGGTCGACAAGCTCCAAAAGAAACAGATTGGTTTGCTAAAGAAACTTGTAGAAAAAGAGGAGGCTTTGAGGTCTGCCAAGAGTGTTGTCGTATATTCAACAATTTTTGGGTTGAGACGCCAAGTTGTTGAGAAAGAAGCTTTGATCAAATATGCCAATTCGCACCACCACCACCACAACAAGCATCACCACGATGAGATCCAACGGCTGCTACCGAAGGAACTCGAGCCAAAGGGTATGATGCCTCTCCAATTTCTCCTTCTTTGATGAATAAAGGAATTTATACTGCTATGTGTTGGAGGCAAGGAGTCAACAATTCTGAATACTTTAATGGGGCATATATAAATTATGTTTCCTCCAAGATGGATGTTATTGTCTTTTAGCCAGGTAGGTTAGGGACCCAATCAAACACCTTAATGTTCTTAGGTGGAAGCGACCTAAATGCAGACTACATTCCTTCAATGACATTCATTTTTTTTCTTAGGAATAATTGCACAATTACTTGGAGTTAAGTTGCGCAGCCATTTTAAAACTTGCAAACATCAGTGGTAACTGCCTTTTGTACAAGGCACATTATATCCATTTGCACTATTAAAGTTCCTGATGACATGCATACATCTTGCTGTTTGGAAACTGCTTCTTGGGAATAATATTGGATCTTTCTTGAGATGGTTTACTGTATTAATGCCTTAAAATCATTAAGCCAGTAATAAGGTTGCATTTGATCACATTGAGGTAACATTCTAATTTGTGCCATCACAGCTTCAGAAGGTGGGTGAAACCTGAAGGATCACGGGATCTACACCTCTTGGTGCAAATAACCTTTCACTTTTGATATTTACTTTCTATTGAAACTGCAAAATGTTGTTCTAGGGCTGGATATCTAAATGTTGATATCTGCATGCTTGTAAATTTATACCATGAATCATTTTTATGCTACTACTTTTCTTCCAGAATTTGTATCTCTTTCGTCCAAATTGTTGTAATGTGCATTGCATTTCTACCGCTTTATCTTATTGTTACGTTTGCTTCTGCCATTGCTTTCATAGTCCGTATTGTAGCTCGGATCTGAAGCATATCATTGCTTGCATGAACCTGTATGACTCATATCGCATAAAACTAATCAGAAGGAGTGCCCTCCCACCTGGCAACGCCCAAATACCTCTCAGGAGGCCCGCAATGGCGGGCCCCAACCACTATGTCACCAAAGGTCTAGGGTTCAATTCCGAGCAAGCTCGTGTATATTCCCTTTTTGTACTTTCGATTCTGTGGTACAGTGCACTTCTGGGCCAGCCCAAGTCAGACTCCCCCCGTGCGTTTGCTCAACAGTAGAACGCGACACATAAGAGGTCCGAGCTCGGTATGGAAAGCAAAGCCCAATCCCAGCCCAAATATCCTTTTGGGCCGCAAAACAAAGGCCCAACCTAGCCCTGCCCATAATATTCGGGTCGGGTCGTCTGGGCCAGGCTGCCCATGATCAGGTTTAGAGGAGTACCACTGGTCAGCGTTGTATAAGAGCATCTCCAACAGCCGCGCTATACAGCCACCGCGCTGAAAAATCAGCGTTTTTTGCGCGCGCTACCGTTCCGGGCGCTCCAGCGGAGGCGCAAAAATTGCGCGCGCGGCATATCTAGTTCAGCGCGCGGGCTGAAACGCCACGCGCGCCGCTTATTTGCTGCACCCGCCCCCGCGCGCTGGACTTTCGAGCGCTCGCTTGCAACTCCACCCACCCCATCCATCAGCGGCGCCGCCGCCGCCGGCGCTGCCCGGCGACCGTTCCGGCACTTCCCCGGCCTATCCCCGCGCCGCGGCGGCTTCCTCCACCTCCCTCTAGTCACCGCCGCCCTCGCGCGCGGCGGTCCTCCAACGAACAGCGCGCCCGCTCGCTGCCGCTCGGTGCCAGCAAGGTGTTCGTCAAAAGGCCCGCAAGGTATGTATTGCTCAACTTCATGAATTTGGTGCATGTTGATTGTAGTTTTTATAGCTTAGTATTCAACATTGTAGATGAGTTCATTGTATGATTCTTCCTAAGAAGAATTTGATATGGAAAGGAGGAGGATCTTGCAATGATCCTAGCTATGCACATCAATAAAAAACTGAAGCACGGTGGTTCGGTTATGGGTTGACAGAAAACTTGAAGGGATAGGATCGATGCCCACAACAGATTGATCAGGCATTGTTTTGCGGAGAATCCACATACCCGGAGTCATACTTTCGTCGCGCGGTTTAGGATGAGCATCGAGTTGTTCAGGCGTATTGCAGAGAAACTAGTGAGCCATGACCGGTTTTTTCAGCAAAGAAGGAATGCCGCCGGAGAGCTCGGGCATAGCACCTTTAAGAAGGTGACAGCCGCTTTGCGTATGTTGGCATACGGTATCCCGGCTGATCTAGTTGATGATCACTTGGCTATGGGTGAGACCAAGCCATCATGTGTGTCAAGCGCTTCGCAGTCGGAATTGTCCAAGTGTTTGGCCAGGAGTATTTGAGATCTCCCAATGCTGAAGACGCCGCAAGGCTATTGGAGATGAACAAAGCTCGCGGCTTCCCAGGTATGCTTGGCTCAATAGATTGCATGCATTGGAGTTGGAAGAATTGTCCAAAGGCATGGCATGGGTAATTCCACGACCAAAAAAAGGGTTCCACTATAATCCTTGAAGCGGTGGCCGATCAAGAGACTTGGATTTGGCATGCATTCTTTGGAATGCCTGGATCTTTGAATGACATCAATGTTTTCAATCGGTCGCCACTGATGAATAAGATTGCAAATGGTGATTTGCCACCGGTGCAGTTTGTAGCAAATGGCCGTACATACAACTATGGCTATTATCTTGCGGATGACATCTACCCAAAGTGCCAAACATTTATGAAGCCATTGAAAAAATCTTGATTTCCACAATGCTCAAGCGGCGGCTAGAAAACATATGGAGAGAGCTTTTGGGATTTTGCAAGCCCGATTTGCTATTGTGAGAGGACCGGCTCGATTTTGGGATCAAAAAATGCTTTGGTACATCATGCACGCTTGTGTGATCATGCACAACATGATCATCGAGAATGTGCGTGGCCAAGATGTAGACTACTCTCAGTATGAGCTCTTGGGACATCCCATGCGAGTGATACGGAGGGCTGAAAGGGTGGCCCGTTTTGTTGCCTCCTATCATGCCATTCAACGTCCCGCAGTGCATGATGATCTTCAGAAGGATCTCATTGAGAAGTGGCGGGCATGGAATGGGCGACAAAGAGCATCATATTTTTTGCATTCGATGCTGTATTGTTGAACTATTTGTTGTGTTATTGAACTATTTGTTATATTGAACGATAAACTATTTGTTTGAGTTGTAATAACGAAATTGAACTATTTGATTTATTTTGTTTGTGTTTGATTTTTTTGCTTGTGTTTGGAATGCATATGTTGTTTTTGCGAGAGTCGCGCGGGCTGCTGGAGCTGCGCACGTGCTGCATTTTAGCGCTGCCTGCCGCGCCAAAGAAGGCGATGGGCGTGCGACAAAGTAGTTTTTAGCGCGTGGCGCGTTCGGCGGCTGTTGGAGATGCTCTAATAGACATACACAATGCGCGATGCAAACCCTTCATTTTCCAACAAAATATAATAAACGAGTAGTTATTGATAACAAATTGCTTCAACGAGAACATCCAAAACAATAAGGTGTGCATCAAGGAGGAGTTACCGTGGTGTCCATGTGTCCTTTAGCTAGCGATAGAAAAAAAACAGAGGGATACGAGAGATCGAAAGCAAGACTAGAGGTCTTTGCACGCCCCCCTTCTCTCGTCGCCGCCGCCTCTTTCCCCCACCCTCGATTCTCCTCGCGCCGCCACCCTCGTTCTGCCTCCATCCTCCCAAGCAACGTCTTCTCTCTGTCGACCACGACGCTAGGGTTCCTAGCCGCCGCCGCCGCGCCGCACCACAGCCGGCCGGAGCCACCTCCACTCCGGCGCCCGTCCTCTCCACCGTCGCCCCCAGCTGCTCCGCACATCTCCGCAGGGTCTTCAAACTGGGGGTGGAGGAGCTGGGGAGGGCGAAGATGCAGACGGTGCGGGGTGGAGCAGGGAGGCCGAAGACCCAGGCGGTGGACGCCTGACGGAGTGGAGGAGAGGTCGACGATAGGGACAAGGAGGAGCGGCGTCATGGATCTGCAAGGAAGGGGAGGGCCGCCGGTGATGCTCGTCGGCGAGCCTCCGAACAGGGAACCACCAGGGAGCACGCCGCCATAGGGGAAGGAAGGGGGAGACATGGCGGCGACTGGCTGAGCCAAACCGCGAACGCCCATCGGCGACTTCGGTTGGGGACCATCCCGTTCTTCCTCCCCTCACTCTGATGCCAAAACCAGTAGCATCAGCAAGAAGCTCAATCACCAACGAGGTGCACATGGGTGGCGTGAATAGATGGCTACCCCATGAACTAGGTGCTCATCTATCTCTATCTCTCACTCACGTTTTATGTGATTCATGGTTTTCTTGATTTCTTGTTCATCGTCATCCTACATATCGAGTTCATCTTCCAAGCATCCCTTGCGGAAAGAAAGAAAAAGGCAAGTATTCCCAAGGATGGCATGTATTATTCTTTCGGTTGACAAGTTCATGCACGGTTAGTTATTAATTCATTCATAATTTGTTAACTTGAATGTACTCCCTCCGTTTCTTTTTAGTTTGCATATAAGATTTAATCAAAGTCAAACTTTGTAAAATTTGACTAGCTTTGTAGGAAAAGATATCAACATCCACACTATGAAATCAATAATATTAGATGCATGATGAAATTAATTTTCATAATATATAACTTTAGTATTAGAGATGTTAATATATTTTTCTATAAAGTTAGTCAAACTTACAAAGTCAAACGTTGACCAAATTTTATATGCGGACTAAAAAGAAACGGAGGGAGTATGTATCGGTTTTCACCAATTGCAGTTAGGGCAATCTGCTAATTACATCAGCACCAGATACTGCACCACGGACCACAAGGTCAAGAACTCAGGTAGACGCCAGCATCGTCACGTCAGACGTGAGTGGAATTGTGGGAAGGAGAAGTCTGTCGGAAAGGTGAAAAAATAGTAAACTTTAGGGGAGATGAACCAAAAACAAGAGAAATAGTGTGATTCTTGGGGCTGGATGAGTTCAAATGTTCCAACCTTTTTGTGGAGATGAGCTGCAAAAGAAAGATTGAAAGTGTAGTCTGCAATTGTGCATTTGGCTATATGCACGGTCATGTAGCTAGAAAGAGTAATTTCTTGTGATGCCAAGTATGCTAAAGTGATCCTATTTTCAGGGGAAATGAGACATGCATGCTATAGTATTTAGGACAAACTGGAAAGGGGAACTGGGTTTAAACAAAGCATATGACAAAAAGTAAAACAGTTTAGTTGTGGGGGTTTTCTGAAGGAATTTTAGGGGATTAATGATGAGGATCAGGTTTTTTATTGATGAGTAGTGTGTTTTCTGATCTGTGTATTTTTCTTTAGGACATATTGGGTCGAGTGATAGCCAAGGGTCTCAGGACGAACGAAACGAATGTGGCCAAGATGATGTCTGATGACACGGAACCCAGTTTTTGTCATATCCAACTCGTCAGCCACCGAGGTACTACAGAAGATGGTCCAAGGTCTGCTTGTTATTTTTCTTCGGTACAAAAATTAGCAGTATCCCTTGACAGTCTTACCTTCTCCTCTCCTCGCATTGTCGGCCTGGAAGCCAGAGCTCAGGGTCGTCGTCTCCGCTCGCCATTTCCCATGCCTCTTGATCTGAGCTCGCGCGCGATAGCAGCTCTTGGTGGATGAGAGCTGGGTCCTGACTGGGACGCAGCGACCATCCTGGTCCCTCCTGCCGTCGGAGAGGCGAGGATGGCGTCCACGCCGTTGCACGGCTCCACGACCCCCAGCATGTTAGCGACAACAGCTATATCTTCGCGCTGCGGTGACTACCTGGCAGACTCCCCTCCTTTAGCCTTTAGCTACTTTGTTTTGTTCAGCTTGACCGAACACTACTACTTTGTGTGCCTGTCTCTATTTTGGCATGACGATCAGAGCAGATACCGTTTTGCTACTTACCATGACATGTTTGTTCATCTCAGGTTGTGTATTTATTTTCTAATGTTGTTTGATAACAGAAGAGTTTTCCCAGATTGGTGGAAAGTGGAGAAAAGTTGGGTTCAGACAGATACTTGTTTATTTTTTTTCAGGGTTAATGTTGCTCTTTTTGCTTCTCTGAGCATGATTGTTTCATAATTTGCATAGGATCTGTAGACATGGGAATGCTCAAGTGTCAACTGTCATGAGACAATGAGAACAACATTTACAGAAAGTACAGTACCTCCCAAGGTAAAATATTTACTCAAAGTTTTTTAGTACGAGTTGAAGGCCTTACTTTTAACATTTCCAACAACTTCCCTTCTCTAGGTGTGGGCAAGCCATTGCTAGAGGCCACCATCGTGCACTGCCACGAGATTTTATACCTCTTGATGATCATTGTCCTGACCGGTGACATCCTGGATGCACAGATTGTCATTGACTCACTTGGTTTCTACTCCCTCCATTCCTAAATATATGTCTTTTTAGAGATTTCACTATGGACTAGATACGGATCAAAATGAGTGAATCTAAACTCTAAAATATGTCCATATACATCCGTATGTAGTTTGTAGTGAAATCTTTAAAAAGACTTACATTTAGGAACAAAGGGAGTAGTATTTACTGGCATACTTTTACTACTTAAGCACTGAGCTCACAATCATAACCACAGCCTGATGAGAACATTCTGAACTAACTGAAGATAGCTTGCTTCTGTTTTATGGTACATGCATACTAATCATAGCTGACAGAAAATGTGCTTATTCAACATGAAGGTAGATGATGGGAAGGTATGGTGCTCATGGGCCTCAGTGCTACTATCATATAATGATAACTGCTGCAAAGTTCATACAATGTTCCCTGTTTGTATTATTTGAATGTTGGCATTGTTTTCAAAGATTCAATTTAGTTGGATCGAGTTTGTGTTTTAACTTCCTAACATGTGCATGCAAATCAATTTGAACTAAGAATTAAAGGTAGTATTCCTTTAAAGTTTATTTTTCCATTGAAATGTGCAGTTTTACACATCTCTATGCCCCCTTTTCTGTGTGTGGATCAAACAGTAGAAATCAATATTAATATTCTTTATCTGCCTGCTAACTGAGAGGCGTGGCCTTTTTATGTCAAGCTAAGAGTTTAATTGTCACAAGGATATGTTGGAAACTAAGCCAGGAAAATGGGGTTTCACAGGGTAATTTAATTATAGCCTTTGCTTGCAGTTTCTTGTAGTTTCCTTCTTTGCATTAGGAGTTTTAGTTCTGCAATCGCTTATCTCTGTTTTCATAGTTGTGTATTTTCTAGAATATTTGATTACTGATTTCAGCAATATATTGTGTCTCTACCACAACCGTACATGCAAGGATTTATCTATGTCTTATTTTCTCTATCATAAAGATCATCTATGTTTAGTTTGCACATATTATGTTGGCATGTTCAACGGCGTGGTATATCTCCCACCCCACCAGCTCTTCCCAAGGATCCCAAAACCTGAATCCGTGGTATGCGGCTGAAGCAGTTACTCTTAGATCAGCTGTTAAATGAAAACCATATAAGGTATCATTACACATTTCACCTGTGTACATGAATAGAAACTAATGTGTGCATATACTGTAGTCTTATAATTGTTTTTCTGTCATCTAGATTCTACCAAATATAGTAATAACCAAATATGCATTTTTTGGGCAAGGTTCAAATGCTATTGAAAAATAGAAATGGTATGATGCATACTATTTAAATTTATAGATGATGTTACAGAAAATAGCGTCGATATTTTTAGACTACCTGCTTCAATACTGAACTTTGGCTCAACACTCGGATGGTGTTTATTTATGCAGAGAAAATTATAATGCATGTCAGTTTTTGTTGTTACCAGGAACTATTTTTTATGATGTTGATTTCTGTGTGTTTTATGTCATCCAATATCAAACTCATGTTGAACATCACATCTAAACTCGTCGTACTTCTTTTTCTTGCTTCAGGTTGGGAAGTGAAAGTGGGAATTGAAATGTCTTGCCATGACAGAACTTCCAAGCAGATGTCTCTGTGGCTAAAATAAATCTTTTTTCCCTCAAGTCATAAACTGCAACAGGTAGTTGGTCGGCCACTGTCGGTTGAAAGTGGGAATTGGAATGTCTTGTTGTTCTACTATTCTTGTTTTGGATGACAATCTTCTCTATTAATACAAACTGTTACTGCCTCCGTCCCATAATGTAAGACGTTTTTTGGCACTACACTAGTGTCAAAAAACGTCTTACATTATGGGATGGAGGGAGTAGTATTTATGAAACCACTAAGCTTGCCCTGCTTTATGAGTGAACACTCGTCTGCTGTAGTTTTATTACCTTGTCCTATATTTTTAACCACTAAGCTCATCTGGACTAGCTCTTTTTTGTGCTGAATTACACATGATAATGCTGTCGTGTAGAGATGTTAACAAATACGGAAGCTTGATTCGTGCGCACAATTTTGCCTCAAGAGGCGCCACAAGGTGGTGCCCCAGCCCCTAGTTAAACACGTTCAGCTGTGCATCAAGGGCGAACGCCCGCGCTAGCCACGTCGGCGCTGGACCCGCGCGCTCACGCGTTCAGCTACGCACGAAGAGCGAGTAACCGCGCACGGTACAGGTGTCCTTTTACTGTGCTAGCAATAGAAAAAAAAAACAAGACGCCTTCTCACGACCTAGCTCGGGTCCCCTCCGCACGACCCCCTTCTCGCTTGACGCCGCCGCTTTCTCTGCACTCCCTCGATTATTCTCCTCGCGCCGCCACCTCCCCGCGCGACACCGCTCCACCTCGAGATGGCCGGAGGCGGCACCGATGGGTCGAGTCCCGCCACGGTGGTGGACCCCTGGAAGGGCAAGGAGCTCGTCGCGATTCCTTCTGTGCCGAAGGAAAAAGTTAAAACGCCTCCAGACATCGATCCCCTGCCCATCTCCTCCTAAGAGGCGGCTAGGTTAGTGTGGTCGCCGCCTCATCCGTGCTCGTGGCCTTTGCCCCTCAACACGCAGCCTCTCCTTTCGTCTCTCCTCCACAGCTCCGCCTCTACCTCCAGCGGCATCCAACCCCATCGCCATCTCCTACTTCCCTCTTATTTCCCTATGCCTCAACGAGGTGGGCAAGCCGGCACACACGGCAAAGGGCTGCTGCGGCTGCGGCTTCGACGCGGGCGCCGCATAAGTGGAGGCGGAGCTGCGGCGGCTGGTGGTGGACGGCCGCGCAAGCGACGTCAGCTTGGACGAGTTCCATCACATCCACTGCTACCTCAGGTTCGTTTCGTTGCTTGCTCGCGGTTGGATCCGATCGAGGCTCTAATTTGGTTGCTTGGTTCGACAGTGTGATTTTGGATCTGGAGCACTTAGGAGGCTGCTCTGGATTGCTGCGCTCTGTAGTGGCAGGATTCATGTTTCATTGTTGCAAGAGATGATATTGAGAGGCTAATGTGAATCCGTTTGTGTGTAGATTTTGTCAGTTCTAGGATTGGATGTTTATGCAGTTTCTCTGTCTGTCCTGTAGGTTAGCCGATTGATGGATTTAATTGCTGACCTGTTTGTGTTGGCTGAAGGTGGTGAGATGGAAATAAGGATTAAGCCTGACACTGGAACAATAACTATTTGTACTATATAGATCAGCTAAACATTGTATTGAAATAGAAGGCTGCATATATATCTAATATTCATCTGTGGCACATGAGGAATCTTGTTTCCTGACAGAGAACAACAAAGTTAAGTTGATGACACAAAAGACTGAATAAAAAAACACTTCTAATGATCTATATAATGTGAAGTCTTTATGTTACCTATGTGTAGATTTATCGAATAATATTAGACTTCTGATATGTAGTTGCCTTCTGTTGGGTATCTCACGTACTAGAATGATATATGAAGCTTATGGATAATTGGTCGCAAAGTTCTCATGTGTGTCTGGGGGTTTCAAACTTCACATTCATTTAGCTTAAGATTTATATATCGCTTATGTCTTTCCAGTCATGCAGTCACGGGATCTCCATTTCATGATTTTAATAGTTGACGGGGTGAGAAATTTCGTGGCAAGAGCCATGGTTCATCCCAGATGTGTAAAGAGAAATATATTTGTTGACCCAAAAATCACACTATACTGTTGCAATTTCTCAGTTGAAAAGGTATGCAGAAGCCAGCAGTACACAAAATATTTCTGTTGCTTAGAGATTTACTGCCGTTGTCTGAAAAAAAGACCCAAAACTGATTGTAAAAGAATCGCAAGACTGTATAAATTCAGTTCTAACAAGAATAATAATTATCCCAACCTATGTCTTTGCAGTGCCTTGACGAAAGCAAAATTGGTCTCTCGTGCTATGATGACATGAAGAATGGAACAATTTGCTTGACCAGTTTCAAGTCAGAATTAACAAGTTTCAGAAATTCGTTGGGTAAGACTTGATATGGTGCTTTTCTAAGAAAGGAGGCATACTATATATTTTTTACTTACGTACCACTATGCTTTAGTAGTAATGCTATTTGCTTTGTCATTTGCATAATGCTATAGTCATTTATGGGCCTTTACCAATGAAGTGGTAATATTAGATATGGGTAACTGGGTTATGGATAATTAATTAATTATTGTCTCGTACTAACTTTGCAGCATCTTCAAATTTCTCAGTTATGTTTTCTAAAAGTTTCCCCTTTGGTATAAATGAGAAGCTAGAAAACAATATTCATTTGTTGGCAAGTAAAATATGGTACCCCCTTCTGTAATTTCTGAGAGTTTTCTGTTTCTTTCAAGGGAATTCATCCCCTTCTGTAACTTCTGGGAGTATTCTTCTTCCTTCAAGGGAATTCAATTAGACATAGTCGCTGTTGCTTTTGTATGCCGGAACTTAGCCAGGAGAGGTTGCTTGGCTGATAAATGATCTTAAAAAGTTCTATTTGGAATTTGGATTAAAGTGCTTGATTGGAAATCCGTAAGGAAAACTTTGGTACTGCTTGGATTTCGGTTACATCATGATGTATTGCAAAATTTGGTACTACTTATTTGATGAGTGCTTCTACATATTTGTAGGTTGTGTTAGTAGACTTTGTTGAAAGAAATGAATAATTTGAAAATAACTGACATGTTTTCTTAATCAAGATTATTTCTTGGTGCAGATTATATGATTACTAATGCAGGTTCATGCACTACTCTGATGGCTGAGGTTGGATACACTTGCTACATTTTTATTTATTTTCATTCTATGGGAGGATTCAAACTCTAGACCGATGAGGTAGTGCATTTTGAATTTTCTACTTAAATATTGTGAGTGGTCTACTGAAGGTATCAATAATAGTACATACTTTACATAGTGATGCTTCATACTCCCTCCGCCCGGAATATTTGTCGGAGAAATGGATGTATCTAGAACTAAAATACGTCTAGATACATCCATTTCTCCAACAAGTATTTCCGGGCGGAGGGAGTACTTATTAATGAGATTATATCATACCAATGTTTGTTGCTAAATCAACTGTTACATTACATGTCGTTTATATCCCCTACATATGTGATGCGTGTTTAGCCTATCGACTATTCTTAAGTGAATCACATGTCCTATTGCAGGACTAACTGTTCTTTAGACAATTTTGTAATCTTTAGTTCATTTTTAGGTTATTTACATTGCTTTTTAGTAGTTTTCGCCAAAGTGCTTCACAGGCAGCTGTTTGAAATAGGACATTCCAGCCATCTTACTTCTCCATGTACTTTTCTTGTTGAGTTTGGTTGGATGGTATTTAGAGTACATTTGGAAGAACAATTACTTTCTATGTTTTGAAACTAGAGCTTGCCATGATTAATTCTTTGCAAGTTGATAGTCTACCGAAGTTTGAATTTGCTTTGTATACCAATATTGAAGACTATTTCAGTATATTTTTCTAAAGTGGCTTCTTCCATTAGTGATTATTGGTTCTAGCAAAAACATCAGATTCACAAATTATATTACCAGGAATTGCTGGTGCGCTAGGAAATCAGCGGTACAAATTCAGTTAAACATGATTCCAACAACCCTTTGAGACCCTAGCACTAAATTCCAGTCTGCTTGCGATTTGAGACATGATTGCCTTTACCTCACACATGGTGAAGTATGATATGAATAGTTGAGTTTATCCTCTAGGTTTCAGTGAATGCTCACACATTCTATATGTATGAAATGCTGCAAAAGTTATACTTTACTACAATCGGTTCGAGTGTCGACCTGTGTTTGACAACCTTGAGGGGTTGCTCAAATGGCTGGGCCTGTAAGTACTCACTCGCGGGACACTCGACGAAGAAGTGGTTGATGCCGGGCTCAATTCTCAAACTGTAGTAGAGCGTGTCACTGTATGGACTCACTCGTAGAACATTCTATATGTATCAGAGTTCATCATAGTAATTAAAACCACGATCCAATTTTTGCAACGTATCTCATTGTACACACTGCACACATGCATGATTGCACATTCTTTGCACACTGCTTAGTATAATTCATACCATTTTCTGGGGGGAGGAGGGAGTTGAAGGGTGATCACTCTGACTTTGCGCATGGTAGATTGATAGTGAGATAGTCAATTTTGTTTTTTGAGACCATGACAATTAGTACCTTTGCAACTTAGATACACTGGAGTACTACTTATTTTCCTACTCATTTTTTTGTTAGTGTTGACCATGACAATTAGTACCTTTGCAACTTAGATACACTGGAGTACTACTTATTTTCCTACTCATTTTCCTACTCGAAAATGATGATGTGATTTCCATCAAAAGGCCTAGTGCCTCGACGAGAAGTAAATGCCGTACCTCCACGAGAAGTAAATTTGTGCTTCTCGCATAAGGAAAAGAATAAATAAATAATTTTTTTTCTTTTTCGATAGCCACGACTGTGCATCTCACAAAAGCAAATCCGTGCCCCATGAGAACTAAATATGTGCCTCACGGAAGAAGAAAAAAAGAAAAAATGCGCGCCTCTCACAAAAGCAAATCCGTGCCCCATGAGAACTAAATATGTGCCTCTCGCGGAACAAAAAAAAACACATTTTCCCCTTTTCTTAGAAGCACGACTATGCGTCTCGCGAAAGCAAATCCGTGTCTCCACGAGAAGTAAATCAATGCTTCCCATGAAAAAAAAACATATTTTTTCCTTTTCCGAGGGGCACGATTGTGCCTCTTGCAGAGGCAAATCCATGCCTCAACGAGAAGTAAATCCGTTCCTCAAAAAATGTTCCAAATTTCCAGAAGCTGTTTAAAATTTCACAAATATTCGCACATTTTGAAAAGTGTTCGCATTTTTAAAAAATCGTTCATGTTTTCCAAAAAATGTTGCTCAGTTATTCACCATTTTCAAGAAATGGTCAAAAGACTTCAAAATTCGTTTAGATCTACCACTGCTGGTAGTTCTTATGTTTTTCGCCGCCAATTAGTCACTAATGATTATCAGCTTGGGTGGCTAGCAACTCATGTCTATCACTTGGAGCTTGTGTGTTTTGATCACGTGCAAGTGCGCTTTTTTTGGTGATTTTTATGTCGCACTGTTTGCAGGCTCGTGTTCAATTTAGTGCCAGTAGAGAGGGGATTTGGACAGTGCAAAAGGTTGTAACCGATCACAATCATTATCTTGCTAGTCCCAATAAGTTGCACAAGTTGAGGTCCCAGCGACGTGTTGTAGAAGCGGACAGAGCGCTAATTGGCCAGATACGTGAAGCTGGGATGAAGCCATCTCAGGTGTATGATTTCATGGTAGCGTTCTACGGAGGAGTCGACAAAGTGGCATTCTCAAAAACTGATTGCAATAATGAGATTGGTAAGGAAAGGAAGAAGTATTTGGAATCCAATGATGCAAAAGCACTGTTAGAGTACTTGAAGAATAAGCAGAGGGAGGATCCAACATTTTTTTATGCGATTCAAGTAGATGAGAAGGATGGTCAGATAGCTAAATTTTTTTGGGCAGATGGTCAGTCCATTATGGATTACACATGCTTTGGTGATGCCGTATCATTTGACACCACGTTTAATACCAATAAGTTTGAATTGCCTTTCGCTCCAATCCTTGGTGCCAATCATCACAAGCAGACAGTAATATTTGGGGCTGCACTGATATTTAACGAGTCCATTGATTCATTTGTTTGGCTATTTGAGACATTTCTCACAGCAATGTCAGGCAAGCATCCAAGCACAATTTTCACTGATCAAGACAAGGCCATGGACGGAGCAATTGCTTATGTATTTCCAAATACATGCCACCGTCTTTGCTTGTGGCACATCTATCTTAATGCTGCTAAATATCTCAGGCATGTAATTCATAAGCATCCCGAGAAGTTTCTACCGGATTTTAAGAGATGTGTCTATGAAGACAGATCTGAATGTATCTTCAAGAGGAAGTGGCAAGAATTGTTGCAGGAGTATAACCTTGAGGACAACGAATGGATGGCAACACTGTATAAATTGAGGGGAAAGTGGGCTGCAATTTATAGTGACTCATTTACAGTTGATATGAACTCGACTCAAAGGAGCGAAGGAATGAATAATGTCTTCAAGAAAAGATTCCGTAGGAAACTTGGTCTTTCCGAACTCCTTGTAGAGCGTGAGAAGGTTTCTGCCAGCCTTCGCGAGAATGAGTTGGATGAAGATTTTAGTTCGCGTCAAAAGAACCCGGTTACTTATAGCAATTTACCATTGTTGAAGACCGCTGCTGAATCGTATACAAGTCGGATGTATTCTGAGTTTGGGAAAGAATTTAAAATGCAATTTACATTGTCTTGTAAACTGCAAACAAATGAAGGGTCAATCTTCACATATATGGTTACACATATGCGCAGTGAGCATGGAGCAACAGCTGTATTCAATAGTACGGATATGACTGTTACATGTTGTTGCAGAAAGTTTGAATCCGTAGGTATGTGTACACTTTTTTTATTCCAATATGATTTTTAATACAGACTGATAAAATATAAAATGCATATCTGATAGGTTTGTTGTGCAAGCATGCTCTCAAAGTCTTCAACATGAATGATGTTTTCATTTTGCCGTTGCAATATATACTAAACACATGGACAAAATATGCAAAGAGAGGCTTCTATATTGAGAAGCAAGGAAGTGATACGGGAAATTTGAAAACACAAGCTGCCCGTATCTCATGGAAGGCAACATCTGTTGCATTGAAATGTTCGACAGTGAAAAAGCTTCTTGATGATTTGGAGAAAGCCATAGATAAGTTGGACTTGGAAGCAGATAATTCTCTTAGCAAGTTGAAAGAAAAATCCAATGAGGTTCCGCTAGTTTCGACTGAGTGTGTTACAGAGACATTAAAAGATACTATATCAATTAGAGTTCCTCAGGTGGTAAAAGGCGCAAAGAGTAAACTATCAAAAATATCTCTTGAAAATAAGAATAGAAAGAAAAAGAAAAATTCTGAAAGAAAAGTATTTATCGATTGTACCCAATCTAGCAAAGCTATTATCCAGTATATGTATTTGTAGTCATTTTTATTTTATTTTTGATCTTTATGTCTGACTATAGGAGATCAAAAGAATGCAACAGAAAATAGAGAGGAACGCAATGATCCAAATGAATTGATCGTAAGAGATGGCTTGTACTCATTATTTTCCTTTCATATTGTACTTAATCACATGTTTTAAACTATTTCATCTTCCATGATGTAGGACCTTAATGCTAGTAGCATCGACGCTATAACAAACTTTGCAAATGATGTTCATTGGCAACGTTCGATCATAGGTTCTTCCTTGATCCAAGGCGGATATGTTACTGCCTCAATGCCAACATTATCAAGTGATGTGTATGGTCAGCCTTCGACCATGGCTTCTCCGTTGATTGAAGGCGGATATGTTAATGCATCCATGCTAACATTCTCAACAGATGTGTACTACGGGCAGCCTTCGACCATGCCTTCTCCTTTCGTCCAAGGCGGATTTACAAGTCTTCTACATGGAGTTCAACAAGAAGTCACTTTGGTCACTTTGTCCTCGTCCGTTAGAAAGTTACATTTTGATAAATAGCAATTCTCGACCTGTAACATGTTTTTTGTTTTAACATGTGGGTGTGACATGGTTGAAGTTTGATGATTTTTCATATGCTTTCGAGAACAATTTGCTCTATCATTCTGATGGAGTGCCAAATCATGAGAATATGGAACCTTGCTTTGTAATATCTACATGATTATCTATTTATTCTCATAGGGCTGCTTTAGTGGAATGCTACTCCTTGGTGTTTAAATTTCAGTCAAATTTGAATCCATTTGCAATCACTTCCCAATCAGGGCTGTATGAGTACTGATTTTATGATGTCATCCTTATTTTCATCATAAGATTTTGAATCTTGTAATTCACTGAAGAAAGTATAGGTTGTAACCAAAAGAACATGCTGCCTTGCAATCCATTGAGCAGAACATCAGCGAGTATTTGACATCTAGTCTGACCTTGTAGCAGGGCATGAAAAGCAGATAAAACACAATCTACTTAACACGGTCTACTTCATGTTCTCGGTCATCGGCTTCTCCATTTAACCTTTACTTATTCCCTCTTCCTACCCCAAGCTATCTATGAATCCAAGATCAGTGCGTCAATTATAATTCATAGAAATTTTAAAAACTCAGACATCTAAACTGTACGAGGCTTCGTGGAACACAAACAAGTTGCGTGTGATGGTGCCGGCAGCATAGAAATTCTTGAACAGCTGCCGCAAAAAAGGGAACTTATCTTTGCTGACCGATAATAGAAATACAATGTGATCTAAAAAAGAGTTGAAATCTGAATATTATACTTGTTAAACTATTAGACAGTCATGCTCCAGGGAGATAGGGTATTACAATTGCAATGCCTATTGACAAGAAAATTGCTACAACCACAAAGCTAGAAAATCGAACTATTATGAAAGGTGCTGGTTCATCCGTGTGAAATGCTGCTCTTTTTCTGAATCGGGAAAACGAATTCATTCACTTCTTGATTTACAAACGAGTGGGTGCACACGGATATCAGATTGGGCGAGCTCATGGCCACGAGAGCACGCCGGCGCCATGCACACGCGTACTCGCCGAGCGAGCGCTGCATGCCGTCAGCCAGCATGTGCTCCTCCATGTCGAAGTTCGCCCGCCGTGGCGGCTATACTAGTCTGATCCGGATCTTCTGACGGTGGCAACTCAAGGAGTTTTCCCATAGACTCACACCGTCCACGATATGCCTCCTAGCCTGCCGTCTCCGCCACTCAGCTCCGCCAGCGCCGCCGCCTCGCTTGGCCGCCGTCTGCTCGGCCCTGGCTGTCTGTTGGGCGTGGAACCAGATGGGGGATCATTTTCAGTTTCGTGAGCCGATATAATTGCAAATCGATCGAGCCGAGCGGAATCGGTAACTCAAGGAGCTTTCCCACATACTCACACCGTCCACGATGCCTCCTAGCCCGCCGTCGCCGCCATTCCGCTCCGCCAGCGCCGCCGCCTCGCTTGGCCGCCATCTGCTCGGCCTTGGTTGTCTGCTGGGCGTGGAACCAGATGGGGGATCGTTTTCAGTTTGGTGAGCCGATATAACTGCATATCGATCGAGCCGAGTGGAAGCGCCGGGACGCAACGAGCCAAAAAATGGAGCGCTATCATGGGATTCTCAAAGTAATAGACGTTGATATTCCTGGTCTTCCAACGCTTAAACATCGTTGGTGCATGAGACACTTTGTTGCAAACTTTTACCGGGCATGCAAGAGCAAGGAGTTTTGCAAAGACCTTACCCTTGTTTGTGTTGCATTCAACACCGATACATTCAAAAGCCGATACGATAAACTCCTCAAAGATTTGGAGAAGAACAAAGGGGGGAAAGAATTCTTGCTTAGGCACGAGCCGGATAAAGAAAAGTGGCCACACGCTTACGATGAAGGTGGTATGCGATATGGGGACATGACAAGCAACATGGTTGAATGCTTCAACAATGTGTTGAAGGGTGTCCGTTCCTTGCCACTGACCGCAATACTCAAGTACACTTTCGTCAAGCTCAACGAGTACTTCCAAAAGCATTCCAATATCACGGCCAAGTGGATTGGCGAGAAGATGGACTATCCATTGAAGGTTCATGACTGGTTGTTGCATCAAGCGTGCAAGTCCGCCAAGCAACAAGTCATATAGTACAATGAAAAAAATGATCTATCAAATTGATGAGTTGAGTGGGACAAGAAGAGACGGTGTGTCTTATGGTGGAGTTGCGTACGAGGTGCACCTCAAAAACTGATGGTGCCAGTGTGAGAGGCCACACAAATATCATTGGCCTTGCTCGCATTTGATGACCGCAAGACGGGCGGGAAACTTGCGTGTTTCCGATGGTACAACGGTGTGGTTGCACGAGTTTACATTGGAACAAACGAGGTTGACACGGGGCCTCGGTTTAATCCTTTCCTTGATAAATCACAGTGGCCTGAGTATGATGGCTCAGACATTGTGCCAGATCCCGGACTCATGGTGCCAATGAGGGGATGAAGAAGAAAGAAGAGGTTTAGGAGTGACATGGATGCTCTAGCTGGATACACCGGAATGAAGCAATTTGGTAGTGGTCATTTCATGGAGACACCGGACACCAACAATTGTGGAGAATGCAAGGAAACAGGACACAACGTTAGGAGATGCACGAAGAAACCTAGAACCAACACGGGAACTAGTCAAACACGTGGAGGAGGGACTAGCCTTGGAGTGGGCCGTGGCCGTGGAGGAAGGACTAGCCTTGGAGTGGGCCGTGGCCGTGGAGGAAGGACTAGCCTTGGAGTGGGCCGTGGCCGTGGAGGAAGGACAATACTTAGAGGGGGCCATGGATCTGGTGGTTCTAGGACACGTCGGGTAGATAGGAGAAGGCCTATCAACATGTTGCTCAATCCGGATAGTTGAAATAATGTGAATGGTACTACTTTTAATATGTTCATGTGTTGATATATTTGCCTCTTTACATGTCAATGTGTTCATATTTTGATTTAACATCTTTAATTTTTGTAGGCATGTCTTCATCCGGTTCCATGGTGAGGCCACCGTGTGCTAACCAAGAAGACATGCCGCACAAGTGGGAGAACGCATCTTTGGACAAGGTGAAGGAGAAAGATGTGAAGATTCTGCCATGTTGGTGTGAAGATGTTTGCAAGGTGAAGTTGTCCACTGACCGAAAGAAGTCATGGACAGAAGGAAGGAGATATTTTGTATGCCCCAACTATGCTTATGATCGTGCGCTTCCAACTAACGCCTACGACAAACCACTGGTATGCTAGAGAAGTAACATGTTACTCTAAAATGTGTGTCAACACTAACATCCACTTTGTATGCAGCCGCCGCCTCCTCTATGCAAGTACTTCATGTGGATAGATCATGAAGTGCCAGAAGATGTCCAAAAGGACCAATATGAAGATTATCTTAGACGCCAGCGGCTGTTCGAAGAAAGGTTTCGAAGAGGCTTGGAGGAAGAGCGTCGTCAGAAGGAGAGGATAGAGCGGAAGCAACGCTAGGAGGAGAAGGCACGCCAAGCGAAGTTTGCTCGTGAGGAGGAGAGGGCAAGAAAGCTTACAAAGGCTCGCAAGGCGCAAGAGGAGGATGATGCACGTGACAAGAAGGGGAAATGGCCCCGTATGACTCAGTAAAGCCTTCGCTTAGGTGGACTCGTCATGTAACCGGGTGAAACCATGCCACATTTATCATTTATCATGAACTATGTAGTACTAAGGCAAGAAGCCATGTGTCGTGAACTTGTCGTGAATGAATTTATCATTTGTATTGAATTTGTTGTGAGAACTAAAGTTTGCCAGCAATTTCTGTGATTTGTCAGCAATTTCTGTGGTGATTTTTTTATAAACTGTTGTGCTCAGATGAGGGGCAGAACGGAGAAAGTCCTCTGTTTTTAATCCTACTGCCACACCCCTGGCGGTAGGTTGCTGGACCCTACAGCCAGAGCCCATGGCGGTAGGGGTGTCAATGTCTCTGTTACGGGAAAAATAACTGTGTGGCGGTAGGGTTGCCAGCCTACCGCCAGAGCCCATGGCGGTAGGGGGTGAATTCGGTTCTGTTACGAGAAAAATCCACGCCTTGGCGTAGGTTCACTTCTCGTAAATATATGTTGAACATTTTTTAACTTCGTAAACTTTTTTAAACTCGTGAACATCTTTCAAACTTGTGAATGTTTTTTTAAATCATAAAAATTAATTCAAATTCACAAATATTTTTTTGATTTCATGAATATGTTTCGAGTTTTGGATATTTGCTCAACTTCGCAATAGATTTTCAAACTCACGATCATTTTTATAAATTGATTAACACTTATAAATTTGCGAACATTTTTTGAGTTCATGAAGATTTTTTTTTCATTTTTTGAGTTGCTGATATTTTCTCAAATTTGATGATCAGTTTCTAATAATCAAAACAATTTTGGAGTTCATGAATTTTTTTCAAATGCAAGAATCCTTTTCAAATTTGCGAACATTTTTTGAGTTCATGAACATTTTTCTAAACTCTTGAAGATTTTCCAAATTTGACAATATTTTTTATTTCCAAATTTGTTTCCAGATATGCGAACATTTTTACAAACTCCTGAAGTTTTATCTATTTAAGAAATTTTCAAATTTCCGAACATTTTGTATCTGATTTGGGAACTTTTTTTGAGTTCACGAACATTTTTCTAAACTCCTGAAGTTTTTTTTTTGTATTTTCAAATTTTCAACATTTTTCTGATTAGGGAACATTTTTTGAGTTCACAAACGTTTTTCCAAACTCGATTTTTTTTTCGTATTTAAGAATACTTTTTAAATTTCCGAACTTATTTTTTCTGAGTTGCGAACATTTTCAATATCATGCACATTTGTAAAAAATCGTAACAAAAAATCGTGACTATTTTGCAGGCTGGCCGGCCCATCAAAGGAGCGACCTGAGATATGTAATCCCAGGATCATTGCTTTCCCCGTCTACCAAACAGCTGCAGGGTTCAATTCAGACCGGGATTGATAAGTTCAGGGTGCCGACGACCGGGATTTGGAGTTGAGGGTTTGAGTTAGCTAAGCTCTACAAATTCTAGGTTTAAAATGAACTTTTTTTTCAGTGGAGGAGCTGGTGTATTTATACAGGGTGTGCCCTCCCTTCTCCTCCGTGCGCTGCATTCTTTCTCCATCTGTCACCTCGTTCGAGCACCAGGTGAGGCGAGGCACATTCACGGTGTGTGTGCTCCCTCGGTCCCTCCCTCCCTCCGTGCGCAACACTTTCTCCCGTTTCTCGCAGGTGAGCGAGACGTAGCCAGTTGAAGATGCTACGACAAAACCATTACATGTTTGGCTGACTTGATTCAATATAACTAAGTCTCACAAGAGGGGGGCCATGGCCCCCACCGTTGGATTTACATGAGTCCAACTCACTTGTAGGGATTCTTTACTTGCCCATTCCTGCTCATCGTCCGATAACATTTTTTTGCGCCATATATTGGGATTTGATGGCTTCTCCCACACTAATCGACCACATGCTATGGGGAACATACACATTGATATATTCAAATATATAGGTAACTAAACAAGATCTCTTGTTTGAAAATTAAAACATTATTTGACTAAGTGAGTGTTAGGAGACAAATGTGTTGCTCCGTGGAAATTTCTCTGATTCATGCTCGAAAATGAAGTCTGGCAAAGTCTAAAAGGTGTTCTAAAAATGGCAATGAAATTACCATCAAATGGCTTAGTGATGATTCTGTAGAAAGTATCGAGTAGCTTAGAAATAAAGCAACTTCAGTTGAAAAATTGCAGCACTAGAGTCTAGTTAGAATTCCTGGTCATTGCATTCATGAAGAGTAGGAGCTTCTCATTTACGAAGACTTATCCTCAAAAAATTAAAATTAAAACAACCAAGCTGCCTTCCTTTTTGTATGCCATGACTACTTACCACTTGAATTCTTAGATTGGCAAATGGTGTTATGTATAATTAACTTATGCTTGTTGCCATTTGAAGATGCTACGATAAAATCATTGCATGATTGGCTAACTTGATTCAATATAATTAAGTCTTATAAGAGGGGGGCATAACCCCCCACCATAAGATTTACATGAGTCCAACTCACATTCTGGGACTCTTTACTCCCTCACTCTTGATCGCCACCCAACAACATTTTTTGCCCCATGTATTGAGATTTGATGGCTTCTCCCCACACTATTGGACCACATCCTACAGGGAGAAGTTACTAAACAACATCTCTTGTTTAAAACTTTAAATATTATTTGACAAAGTGTGTTAATTTGTGGCAATTTCATCGATTCATGCTTGGAAATGAAGTTCTAGCAAAGTCTACAAGGGTGTACTCGAAAATGGCGATGTGATTTCCATCAAAAGGCCTAGTGCCTCGACGAGAAGTAAATGCCGTACCTTCACGAGAAGTAAATTTGTGCTTCTCGTATAAGGAAAAGAAAAAATAAATCATTTTTTCCCTTTTTTGATAGCCACGACTGTGCCTCTCGCGGAAGCAAATCCGTGCCTCCATGAGAAATAAATTTGTGCCTCTCACGGAAGAAGAAAAAAAAATGTGCGCCCCTCACAAAAGCAAATCCATGCCCCATGAGAACTAAATATGTCGTCTCACGAAAGAAGAAAAAAAGAAAAAAAACGCGCACCTCTCACAAAAGCAAATCCGTGCCCCATGAGAACTAAATATGTGCATCTCGTGGAACCAAAAAAAACACATTTCCCCCTTCTCTTAGAAGCACGACTATGCGTCTCGCGGAAGCAAGTCCGTGTCTCCACGAGAAGTAAATCAATGCCTCCCATAAAAAAAAACATTTTTTTCCTCTTCCGAGAGGCACGGTTGTGCCTCTTGCGGAAGCAAATACGTGCCTCCACGAGAAGTAAATCCGTTCCTCAAAAAATGTTTCAAATTTCCAGAACCTGTTCAAAATTTCACAAATCTTCACACATTTTGAAAATTGTTCGCATTTCACATTTTCCAAAAAATGTTCGCTCAATTATTCACCATTTTCAAGAAATGGTCAAAAGACTTCAAAATTCGTTTAGATCTACCGCTGCTGGTAGTTATGGTTTTTCGCTGCCAATTAGTCACTAACGATTATCAGCTTGGGTGGCTAGCAACTCAAGTCGATCACTTGGAGCTTGTGTGTTTTGATCACGTTTTTTTTTTTGAGAAATCTCGCTGTCTTTATTGATTCATGACAATGTTCATAGGTACACGGCTTGGGTCATGAGGAGTACCCAACCAAACATGTCTACTTATATCTAGGTTACAAGCAAATTTAGCGAGATTATGAGCCTCGAAATTAAAGTTCCTACGCTCAAAAACAAAAGAGCAAGACGTAAAACTATCTTTGTGGTTCGTTATTTCATGTATAACAGCCGCATTGGGGCCAGCTGTCCCTTCATTGATGTCCTGCACCACACCTTGGCAATCCGATGCCACCTTGATATTCTGCTCGTGTAGATCTTCCGCCAGTGCTAGAGCCTCCCGACACGCGTATGTCTCCAGGATCATCGGGTCGCGTACGCCCCCATAGACCACCGCTGACGCGCCAAGATAGTTGCCATTTGAGTCACGGCAGATTGCGGCTGCAACTCCCACTCGCCTGTTCCTTGATAATGCACCATCCAAGTTTATCTTATGTGAGTCAGGCGGAGGTGGAATCCAACGTGGTTGCTGCTCCCTTACCGCTTGAACTTGTACCCTAGGTTCACAAGCGATAGCCTGATGTAGCTCTTGAAGATAAGAGTCTACAAAGGAAATAGTCTGGTGTGGATTTTGAAAAAGAGATTCATAAATCGCCTTGCGCCTTGCGTACCACACAGCCCATAATGTGACAATCATTCTTGAGAAGCTCGCGTGGTCTAGTGCCTCATAAAGTTCAAAAAGCCAATTCTTCACACTTGGCTCCGTACTCGCCGTCATCTTGGTCACTATATTTTCATCTGTTAACGCCCAAACACATCTCGACATCGTGCAAGACAGGAGCGCATGTCTCCACGAATCTTGGCAGCCACATAGAGGGCAGGCCCTTTGAGTTGCCATGTTCCATCTCTGAAGAACGTTCGTGGTTGGTATTGAATGACGTGCTAGACGCCACAGAAAAATTCTCACCTTTGATGGCACTTTCAGTTTCCATAGATTGCTCCATGCATCCTCTTCTCTGGAGTTAGCTGAAGCACCTCCCCTTCCTTCTAACCAAGCTTCTCTCTGTAACTTTGTTGTGACAAGTAACTTGTATGCCGAGCTTACAGTGAACTTACCCTTCCTATCAGGATTCCAAGCCCAGAAGTCCTCCGTGTTGCGGGTGCACACAGGTATCTTTAAAATGGCCTCAGCATCAAAGGGTAGAAAAACTGACCGTATTAGGGGTTCATTCCACGCCGACGTAGCTGGGTGCAAAAGGTCAGATACTTTCTCCGGTGGTGTCTGAACCAGCGACGTGATCGGCCTCGGTGTTGTTTCTTTGGGTATCCAGTTGTCCTCCCAAATACTAGTAGATCGTCCGTTCCCAATCCTTCTAATAACACCTTGTAGCAACACATCCCGTCCCTCAAGGATAGCCCGCGAAATCTGTGATGGCCGAGACCCCAGCTCCGCCTCAAGGATTGTAGAGCTCGGGAAATACGATGCCTTCAAAATTTTTGCGCTTAAAGTTTCTGGTTCCTGAAGGATTCTCCACGCTTGCCTCGCAAGTAGTGCTAGATTGAACAGTTCAAGATCTCTGAAGCCTAAACCTCCCAAGAATTTTGGCCTGGTCATAACGTCCCATGATACCCATGTTGGTTTGCGTTCGCCTTGTTTGCAGCCCCACCAAAACTTCCTGATGATAGTTTTTATGTGATCACAAAGGCCTCTTGGCAATTTGAAACAAGACATTGAAAATACCAGAATAGCTTGTGCTACACATTTTATGAGCACCTCCTTTCCTCCTGCCGACAAGCACTTGCTCATCCAACCCTTCACCTTATTCCAGACCCGATCACTCAAATATTTGAAAGTCTCCTTCTTGGATTGCCCCACATCAGATGGCATACCCAGATATTTTTCATTAAGAGATTCATTGGGAACTTGCAAAAAACCCTTCACGTCATTTCGAACTATTTCCGGACATCCTCTGCTGAAGAAAATTGTTGACTTGTCCCTATTAATTCTCTGTCCCGATGCCAAACAATATTTATCCAATAGGTTTGAAACCGACTCCGCTCCGTCGATACTTGCCCTGAAAAATAGCAGGCTGTCATCCGCGAATAAAAGGTGGTTCACCGGCGGAGCCGATGGTGCCACCTTAATGGCGCTGAGCTGGGATGACTCGTTCTGAGATTTTAAAAGGCACGAAAGGCCCTCTGCTGCCAACAAGAAAAGATACGGTGAGATCGGATCTCCCTGTCGAATACCACGGGTAGGCTTAAACACCTCTGACTTGACTCCATTAAACATCACTGAAAAAGATACTAAACTTATCATGCTCATGATAATCTTTACCCATTGAGAAGCAAAACCCAGTTTCTCCATAATAGCACGCAGGTAAGTCCATTCCACCCTGTCATAAGCTTTCATCATATCCAGTTTTAACGCGCAATAGCTATTAGCTTTGGATCTGTTCCTCTTCATAAAATGAAGGCATTCATAGGCTGAGATTATGTTATCCGTGATTAGCCTTCCAGGCACAAAAGCAGATTGCTCCTCAGAAATTATGTCAGGAAGCACCGCCTTCAAACGATTTGCTAGCACCTTTGAAGCAATCTTATAAAAGACATTATACAGGCTAATGGGACGAAACTGTGAGAGCAAGACAAGGTTTGTTACCTTCGGGATCAGCACCAATAAAGTATCATTAAGCCCCTCAGGGCTCTCCTCTCCCCTGACAATACCAAGAACATCCCTAGTTACCGCCTCTCCACATACATCCCAGTGTCTCTGGAAGAAATGCACCGGGAATCCATCTGGCCCCGGAGCCTTAGTCGGAAACATTTGAAACAACGCTGCTTTGACCTCTTTCTCTTCATATGGAGCCAACAGACTCGCGTTCATCGCTGCTGTCACTTTCACCGGGACATGATCGAGCACATCCTGCATGTCTTGGACACCCTCTGACGTATAGAGGTTCTTATAGAAATCAAGAGCTAATTGCTGCATCTCGGTGGGATCTTCCGTTAGCTGACCATTTGGCTTCTGAAGTGATTTTATCAAGTTCTTTCTCCTCCTCATCGAGGCCCTCATGTGAAAGAAATGTGTGTTTCTATCCCCTTCTGACAGCCATTGAACTCTCGACCTCTGCCGCCACATTATTTCTTCTCTCATGTAGAGCTCAATAAGTTTGTCATCAATTTTAATTTCAACATGTGATGGCCCAGTCCTCTGTGGTTGGCTCCTTAATCGCTCAAGCTCTTTTTTTAAATTTTTTATCTCACCACGAACGCTACCAAAAGTCGTTCTGGACCACTCCCCTAGGTTCTGTGCAAGGTCCGCTAGTTTCCTAGGTACACCCTCAACCGATGGATTGTGACCTTCGAGCTCCCATGCAGATCGAACTGTTGGCTTTAATCCTGCATGTGTGTCCCACATGGCCTCATAGCGGAACATCTTCTATCCCTTCCTCCCTTGTGCCGGTGCTAGGTTCAGCAATATAGCATTGTGATCGGACGTAGCTGATGTAATATGCTGCACCTCTGCCTGGGGGAGGCGTTGACACCAATCTAGTGTACCTAGAGCTCTGTCCAAACGAACTCGCGTGTAAGTGCCACCAACCACTTTTTTTTCTCAAAATTCCACCGGGTTCCAGAATAACCCAAGTCTATGAGGCCACAAACATCCACGGCATCTCTGAAGCCTTGTATCTGTGCTTGGCTTCTAGTGCCAATTCCCTCATGTTCGTTGAGCTGAAGCACCTCGTTAAAGTCACCAATGCAGACCCAAGGCATATCCTGCAAACTTGCCAAGTTCTTCAACGTGTCCCATGTCTGATGACGAAGGTGGGTCTGAGCCTCCCCATAGACACACGAGAGCCTGCATGGATCCCCACCCAGATTAGAAACCTTCGCATCAATGTGATACCTCGAATAACCCAAACTCTCAATCTTTATATCATTATTCCAGTACATAGCCAAACCTCCACTTCTACCAGAGGAATCAACAGCAAAAGCATTATCAAAACCTAAAGTACTTGCTAATTTTTCAGCCCTAACTCTCGAGATTTGAGTTTCGACTATACAGAGTACTTTAGGGGCAAACTTTCGCGCTAATTCGCGCAACTCTTGAATTGTCGGGGCGTTGCCTATCCCACGACAATTCCAACATAACAGATTCATTGCGCCCGGCGGTCCTCCTCCGGGGAGGCCGCCGATCGTGCATCATTCTTCTTGGGGTGCTTCACTTCTTTCCTTGGCGAGACATAGACATGCGGCGGCGGGGGGACCCCAACAGGCTTTGCCGCCAATACAAGAGCTGTAGAACTCCCTGGATCCACAGTATCTTTCCCATCGAGGGACTGGGTTGTCGCTGAAAGCTGGTTGTCAGATGACTGTCTCTTATTGTTTACCACCACTGACTCCAAAGCAATAGCAGCCGACACGCCATTAGCATGCGGCTCACCTGGTCCTGAAGCACCAGGATACTGTACTGTTTCTGCCCTTACATCTTGTTGTCCTACTTCATTGTGCGGCTCGTTTTGACGAGCATTGAACCGCCAGCTCTGGTTGGGGTTGAATTGCTCTCGTCCCCTACCTCTCCCTCCGGTGTTCCTTGGGCCTCCCCGTCCTCTCTGATTACCAAAACCACTTCTTCCTGATTGCCTGAAGCGTACATTATCGGCCAAAACAAATTCTCCCCATTCAAACTTGGCTTCATCATGGACACCATCACCGCACTCCTCATGCCAATGCCCGCATTCACCACAGTTAAAGCAATAAACTGGTAATTTCTCATACTTTACTTGGTGTCTGACTCTTTCATCCCCCTTCTTGCCAGTTACAAACCTCTTAATTTTTGCGTTGATGTCTATCTTCACCCTTACCCTGACAAATTCGCCAAAGAAACCTGCTGGCAACTTGAGCTGAACTTCATCCACTTCGCCAATGCGGGAAGCCATCCCCCTGACTGCAGGCTCAATTAAAAAGTTATCAGGTAGCCGGTGGATTTGTGCCCAAACAGCCAACCTGTCCAACTTGATGCTATCCGGATTTTTGAATCCATCATACTCCACCATGATTACCGCCTGATCCCTGAAAAGCCAAGGCCCCTCGACCATGGCCTTATTCCAATCTCCAAGGCATCCAAATTGAGCTGTGAACAGATTGTCTTTGATCTTCCTCCAAACCACCGTCTTCGCAGGATTCCAGGCCGCACGCATGTCACCATACAAAGCATTAGGGCTGAAAGTCCTCGAGGTGTGCACCCTAACTATGGCAAGCCACTTTGCTGGCTCACCTAGGTCCGGCAGCTCCTCCTCCCACACAAAATCATCGTCCTCTTCCTCCTGGAGGTTCAAACGGGCAAGTAGTTCCTCCGTCGTCTCCTTGCCATGCCATCCCTGCGAGCTTGATCCAGCAGCCATGAGCACTCCGATCCTGCTATCACCGCGAAGCCCTAGGTCGATCCGCGAGGAGAACCCCACGAAACCAAGGCCGGGTAAGGTTGCGGAGAACCTCCCTTGATCAGCCCGAGTCCGATGGTTACCCCAGCAAAGATCCGCCAAGGAGAGTAGGTAAAACCGGCCGCAGCGCCGGAGTACGTCGAAACCCTAGGCGGCGCCGTAGGGGAAAGAAAACTTCGAGACTGATGATTGTGTTTTGATCACGTGCAAGTGCGCTCACCAACTGGATGTCGCGTGCGTGTAAATGGACCGGCTCAGTTGGGCTCCCATTTGCTTCTTTCGCACAGCCCAAATAAAAAGCAGAGAATCAAACAGACCGAGCACCTCCAGTTGAGGGGAAAAAAATTTCCATGGCGTCCGACGACCTCTTCGAAGGCCTGCCTCCGCCTGCGGCGCCCGCCGGCGAAGACCGTGCGGCCTCCCCCGCGCCGCCTCCTCCTCCGCCGGCTCCGACGGTGCCGAGGCGTTCCGCGCTGAAGAGCTCCCTCAAGCGGGACAAGCCCTCCCCCTCCTCGGCCGCCACCTCCTCCTCCTCACCCGCCGCCGCCGCTCCCGCCGATGTCGCCGCCGAAGGCCGCGGTGAGCGCTCTTCTCCGCCGACCCCTCTCCTTTACAACTAATTGCTGCTGCTTGGGAGCTGGAAGCACCGCTAGCGTGGTGGGATTTCAGATGGAGGTGGAGCTCGTGTTGATGTGGATTTTAGCGCCGATTTGTTCCTTGTGTCGTAGGGTTACAGAAGTAGACCTAGGAACAGATATAATTCTTGACCATAGGGATTACTATGTGGTTGTAGGCTTGTAGCTTGTTTTGCGAGGATAATGACCGTAGGGATTAGTGACTGCACCAGCTAGAACCGCCTGTTCTGACAGTGGAAGCAAACGTGAAATGCGCCACACGCTGACATATATAAGATGCTCAGTTAGTTCAGCCACAACAAAGTAATGAATCTGAACCTGCTTTTAGATGAATTATTATAGAGGCCCGGATCTGGATGTCTTTTAAGCTTGATTCACCATTTTTTAGCTTTACCTCCAGGACTAGCTACCATCTTGAAGTAACTCACTGAAGACTAAAGGCATACTGGTAAAATTAATGCCATTGTTCACTGGATTTTTCTGCTCATTGTGTGCTACTACTCCCTCCGTCCCAAAATTCTTGTCTTAAATTTGTCTAAATACGGATGTATCAAGTCACGTTTTAGTATTAGGTACATCCATATCAAGACAAATCTGAGACAAGAATTTTGGGACGGAGGGAGTAGATCTATCTAATAAATGTTCGTTTACTAGACCTACCTAGTCAAATTTATGCCATATGCCAAGTACAGACATTGTTCACTTTGGTGCCAAGCCCGCCGCCACCGCGGCCAACGCCGACGGCAGCGGTAGCGGGAGACGCCGAGATCGGTGGCTTGGCGGTGCTAGGGCTGGGACCCCTGGCCTCGCCCTGGGGAGCAACGCAAGAAGCAGTACGCGAGCGGCCTTAGCAGGTCTGTGTTAAGTCTATCCCAAACAGTCAGCTAGCACACACGCAGCTGCATTGGAAGAAGGCATATAACTTCTATCATATCACACTGGAGAAAGCACATTGGCAAGGTGACTACATCATACTACGTACATCCATCACAATGGAAAAAGAAAAAGTACAAGTATGCGTGTCAAAGACTGACGACTGCTATCACACTCGGCACTCGGGGCTGTTTATTAATCACAACAGGTGCAGCACATGCATGGACACTTTGAGGAAGAGTACATTAGGTAAATAAAAGTGAGAATGATAAACACACGGATTTAAACAAGCAGCTAAGAAATGACGCAACGGAAGAGCGCACCCTGAGGCAAATGAAACGGACTTGAATCTGCAATTTTCCACAAGCACCAACTCTTTTAGGCTATGGAAATCTCTATAGAGCTCAGAGGAACGAGAATATGGGGCACTTGAGGGTGCCCTGGTGCTTGTGCTCCTCCATCTTGCTGTTGTCCTTCCTCCGCTGCTCTTCCTTCTTCACCTTTCTGTCCCATCCCTCCTCCTTCTTCGGGATCTTCCAACCAATGATACCTCTCAACCCAAGTCTCCATCCCCATGAAGGACCACATGACCCAGATCCAGGTACCGAATAGACCACCTTCACCGAGTCCCCTGGCGTGCAGGTAGCCTCTGCATCTGCTAGTAGAATAGCATAGCAACTCCACCCATACTCTAACGATCACATACCATCTCTCCTTCTCGTCTAGCGCCATCAGTGCCTCAACGAGTTTGCATGCATCGTGAATCGGGGTATCTTCTGTTTGCCTTGCCTTGAGAATTTCTCGTGCGAGGATTTCTTCTTTGTCAAGCGATACCTCGCTATCCTTCAAGAGCAGCTCGATATCCTCAATGGCAAGGTAGAAGAAAGCTGATCTGGCACCAGGAATCAGCATCTCAGGATGAATGGAAAATAGGTACATCATGTAGTCGGATATGTCCTTGCTCATCCGTTGTTCTCCTTGTGGTGATGTGTTGAGGGAGTAGACGCAGAGGTCGGTAGCAATGTGCCACACAAGGACGCTCTCGTCGAACCGCATGCTGATGCTCCATCCTATCCGTTCCATCAGACCGTGGCGACTTAGGATCCACTGTCCTCTGAAATTATTGAATCTCTTATATCTAGCAACATCGCCCCGGATGTACTCTGTCCACCCATATTTCGTATATGAGAAAACTGCCCATATAATGTTGTTCCATGAATCTACCTCCTGAATGCAGGCATGTTTGCTGACGAGCTCCCTTAGAAAACTGAAGGTGGCAAGTTTCATCAAAATGGTGGGTTTCTTCTTGTGAGTACAGTAGGACAATAGGTTGTACTGGGGAACCATCCTCCATCCACCAGCAATTTGCTCCATGCATTTTGGGCGGGTCAGATGGCAAAATAAGAAGTTAAAGAATATCAACCATGGAAAGAACTGCTGCACAGCTGCGCAACAGAAGACGATGTATGTCACCCAGATGTCGTTCACACTGTAACCATCCTTGTGGCTCCTGGCAAGGAGCACCACTGAGGCCAAAGAAAGGGATGGTAGCAGATATTGACGCAATATACCGTTAAGAGGACTGTTGGCTGCTCTCAATCCGCTATACATGGCTGAGTGTTTGGTGCCGATGTAATTGTTTATGGTGATGAGTCCACCCGAGGAATCAAGCTTGATGAAATGTTGCAGCTCCCTTAGCCGAGCAGAGTATGGCGCAATGACGTCGACAAAATAATTGGTGTGACCCATTGCTGATCCCAGGTTTACCAAAACGTCTTTATCATCAGCTGTCTCCGTCTGCGTTGCCAGCAGCACAGACTTGCTTGCTTCTTCAACAAACTTGTGGAGTGATTCTCTTTCTTGTCGTTCCCTCCAGCCAACCTTCTTTGCTTCTTCAAATTCATACATTGCGGTAGTACACCATGTCCACAATGAAGCTACAATTCCTCCTTTTCTTGGCTGGGGGAGAGAGCTGTCTGCCTTGAGGGTATTGAAGCTAGCTCCCCTCATGCGCCATGGCTTCAGGGCGAATCTGACAATGCCAACTATGAACTGCAAAACCGCCGCCGCCAGCAATTTCCCCCCGCCCGACCACCACTTGCAGAAGACATACAAGGCGATCGTTACCTGAGTCATTAGTGTGAGGACATGCCGACGCCATAGCTCGTTGTCTTCGAGGCTGTAGGCAGTCACTCTGGACTGGCCGCTGAGGTGGATGAGTAGGATGGGTGCCCATATGACCTCCAGACCGCTGCTCCGCCCATCCACCGCCAGCTTCTTCTGGCGACTGAAGAGGGTGGCGAGGGCGTAGATGGACAGGGCATCGCCTCCTACGTACGCCAACCATAGGAACGCTCTTAGCTTGGGCTTGCGACGCAGCCTTTCAGCGTATGCGAGGAACATATGCATGAAGAGGCTGCCTAGGACGAGGAAGCGCAGCTGCCACTCCTCCCACCATTGCATAGCACTTGAGACATCCATCTCGATCGATGATGTGTGTCTCTCTCACTTTCTTGCTTTCTCTCTTGCTTGGAAGCGGAATGGGGCTCCCTCTTTCAGATGGCTAGATGTGTGCACACAAAAAAGTGAGATGTGGAATCATTCCAGACTCGCCCGTTGGTCCTATAGGAGTATTGTTTTGAATCTGAGCACAGCTTAGTGCCGGGCTGGACTAGCTATTTCCCTTGACGACCTTGACTAGCTAGCTTGTGCATCAAGCGATGCCCTCCAACGTTTTTCCCCCCGAAGGATATTAACTCCAATTGATGCCCTAGCAGTTAATTTACTGCTATGCTCTCAACCACGACCAGCTAGCTAGCTAGAGATGATTCTACCTCTTGCCCTTGCTTTGGAGTAACTGATATAGTAGATCGACTATCTTTTCAAGAGAGCCGATGGGCTTACACATTCACAAGCTTGTCTCTCCAGGCACGGAAGGGTCAGATCTACATCAGTTGCCCATATGAACCAATGATAGAAAACTCATCTTGCCCAGGGAGTATATTTGATTGAAGTCAAGTCACCTTGCCTGGTCATATATTAAGCCAAGTCATTGCTCCCCGCAAAAAAAAAGCCAGGTCATTGCAAGTTAAGAAAAGACAATGTCTACAGGTCACTGAAAGAACGGAAATCTTATGGAATGAACGTTCCCATATATTTTCCCAGCGCGACACACGGAGCACCGTTAGATTTTGCTGCCTGCTGCACATATGCATGGCTGTGATGGTTGCATCTCATGTCAGCATAACCAGGTGAAATCTCCCATGCAGCGTCACGTTATTCAGACGTCACACTGTAGTACATGGCAACACATATAGTATACATACTACTCAAGCTGTCCATCATGTTCGTCACATCGTCATTAGTGCTAATAAATGATCAACATGTCTCTGTTGATTAGAAAAATATAGCAGATGCATGTGTCAACTAGAATTAGAATTTCAAGACCGCGTCTTTAGCGCAAAATGTCAATGCATTCGTTTGGTTGATGGCAGCTGCTTGTGATGATCTAGACCGTCCAAGTGGGTGCTCGGTCTTGGGTCCTTTTTTTGGAATATTAATTGTCTTACTTGCAAGAATGGAGTACTCATCTTGCCCAACGCAAACCATTCATGAATCGCTTGCTGTTCTGCAGCGCTGGTTACCGTTGGTGGCAACAAGCAACGCCAAATCAGCTGCCTCGTCTACTCTGAAGTTCATCGCCAAGGAATTGGCTAAAGAGGGTGGAATTTCTTGTTACATGCATGTGTGCTCGTCTGAGTGCAATTCTGAACTCAGTGCCTTCTACCTTCTGTGTTTACGATTGTTACATTTGGGGGCTACCCATGTGAGACAGAACCTATTCTTTGTAGCTGTCATGGTTGCTGATGGCTCTGCCCTCTTCTCTGATTTCCGTATGTGCAGCAAGTTCCTATCCAGCAGGTTCCTGTTAGTGGGCAAGTGCAGTGAAGAAACTTGTCCAGAGAATGATCTGACAACACACACGGCAGTGGTTGCCGATTGCAACGTTGAGCTCATATTCCGTTAGTATCTGACAATCGACGACAACGTCGGTTTTATGTTGCCCTCCTCGGATGATCTACATGCCTTTCAGGGCAGCTGTGGTGGCAATTCGGGACGATTCGATGGCGATGAGGCATGGCATAAGGATATCGTGTGCAGTAGCAGCGGCGGTGGTGCGCACTAGAGGCTGAGCGGTGGCCATCGGACATGGCTGGCATCTGGGGCAGACTTGTATGAGATCTCATTTTTAGGTGAGATCGTGAGACCAACCACAAAAAGGTCATATTTAGACATTTCGAAAAAAAAAATCTGAAATTACTTGACAACATTCATGTGGGGTATGTCAACAGCTCTGAAAAATCAGCTCAAACTCGATGTACATTCAGAGATTCAAAAAAGACAAATTCGAATGTGAATAGTAGCAGTTTTGGGTGAATAGCACTTTGACACTATTCACATCTGATTTTGTCTCTTTTTTTTGTTTCTATTAATTTAAGTTAAATCAGGAGTTGAAACTTTTTGAGGTCGTACATCAAGCATTGATGCATGTCTACAAAAAAATTGAGAATGTTTGAACATGTATTTGTTTTTTGAAAAAAAATGATCTCACCTAATATGAGATATCATGTTCATACTACATACTCAAGTTGTTCATCATGTTCGCCACTTCGTCATTAGTGCTAATTAATCATCAAGCAGATATGTCAGCTTGAGTTGGGATCTCAAGACCGCGTCTTCATCGCTAAACGCCAATGCATTCGCTGGGCGTACTCATCTTGCCCAACACAAACCATTCATGAATCGCTTGCTGTTCTGCAGCGGTGGTTACCGTTGGTGGCAACGAAGCAACGGCAATCAGCTGCCTCGTCTACTCTGAAGCTGGTCGCCAAGGAATTGGCTAAAGAGGGTGGAGTTTTTGGTTACATGTATGTGTGCTCGTCTGAGTGCAATTCTGAACTCAGTGCCTTCTACATCCTGTGTTTACGTTGTTACATCTGGGGGCTGCCCATGTGAGACGGAACCTATTCTTTGTACTTGTCATGGTTGCTGATGGCTCTCCCCTCTTCTCTGTTCTCTGAATGCGCAGCAGGTTCCTATCCAGGAGGGTAGAAGACACCTCGTTCCTGTTAGTGAGCGAGTGCAGTGAAGAAACTTGTGCAGAGAATGATCTGACAACACACACGGCAGTGGTAGCAGATTGCAACCTTGAGCTCATATTCAATTGGTACCTGGACAACATTATCAAATATCCTCGACGATACTCCTGAAGCCTCTCGCTTCAGAGTTCTGACTCTAAGCCTGCAAGCAGCAAGTCATTTCAGACGATCGAACATTATTCATCATGTTAATCATTGAAGATCCATGGCCCAGTTAGGTCCCGGACATGCAAAGAAAGGAGGAGAAATCAGGCCTCAGCTTTAGGATAATGTGCTTCGGTGCATGGGCTAGTTACAACTTACAATCATGGACCAAGGCTGTCCTTGGCTTTGAGCTCTCTTGCCATGCATCCTGGTTTGATTCTCTCATCTGGATCATGTACTTCATTAAGAAAAACGTTTAGAAGATACAGCTCTCGCAATAGGAAACACTGTGCTGATCATATCATTTTGTGTAGACCAAACCTTTAGAGATTGAGGACCACCACTGTGACTGAACCAATTGTGCAGAGGACTGGTTAAAAAGGGCTTAAGTCCTTCCCTTTTTAGGAGTTAAACCACACCAAGCCAACTCTCAAAAGGTTTATCTGCTCAAATTAATAGGAAAAACATGGGCCGCCTCTCAAATTTGAGCCACCGAAACGCTTTCTCAACAAAACATTCCCCACCCCACACGCAGCCGCCTCTCTTCCTCGCTAGCTAGGCCGCCTCCATCTTTGGCTCCGGCGGCCACCATGCACATTTGTCGGCACCCAGCAACCCCCGTCTACCTCCCACCCCACTTCGATTCGTTCACTAGTTGCCGGAATTGGTGCATCTAGTCACCGCCATTATGAGCTCGCGACGACGTACGAGGGCTACTGTAGGCCGCATTTCGTTCGGAACGGATCCGCACAAAAACTCTGAGTGCCCGTGCCGCCTTCGGACTTCCGTTTCGGGACACCATCGCCTCCTCAAGCTTGATGTCGCAGCAACCGCTACTGACGGTGAGGTATCGTGGCGTGCGGTAGCGACCGTCGGACACTTGGATGACGGATGGAGGTCCAAAATCCGGGCACGCGGGAGAAGAAGTGGCTCAGCACATTCGCCATCAATGCCAACTTAAAGGGAGGTCCAAAATCCGGACAGGCGGGAGGAGGTGCGTGCGTACGACGTCATGGCGGTCCGCCACCTCGGGAGGCGAGCGAAGCTTAACTTCCCCGACGACGCCCCCGCCGTGGACTTCATAGGGCCTCCTATTGGAATGGTCACCCGTGCCGAGGACATGGAGCACCACAAGTTCGAGAACCAGCTCAAGGCTGAGCGCACCGATGGAGCTTTCGTGGTCGAGCTCAACGCGGAGAACCTTCAGCTCCTTGCCAAGAACCAAGCGTGGTCCCAACTCTAGGCAAATGACGAGATGTTCAAGGAGCTCTTGGTTGGAGCCCTCCAACGAGGAGGAGATGTCGTCAACTTGGCCTAAGACTAGCCATAGTGCATAGTAACATACACTAGTAACATACACATATTCCTAGACTACGTTACTACCTTCATAGTTGTTAGAGTTGTGTCGAATATAGTATACAAGGTAGGTTAGGCTAGTCATAGTGGGAGTAACTTAGCTAGTAACATAGTGCACTTCGAGAAAATCTTGCTTATGTGGCAAGTAATTAATGAGAGCTGGTACTGTAACATAGCGCTTTCCAAGAAAAGATGAGTCTATGAGCTAATAAATAAAGCTATCTATGATACTACTATTATGCTACTTTGCATTATGAAGGTAGTATTTAGACTAGTGTCATATGCATGATACTAGTCTAAGTTACTCCCCACTATGACCAGCCTTACAGTTGGACTATGAGTTGTATTGTGTTTACATAGGATGTGGAGTCGTGTTCTAGTAGCAGGCCCGTACCACAAGCAGGTGCAAGATGTGCAACGGCACAGGGGCCCATAAATTTTGGAGGCCCCAAATTTATCTTAAATAGTAATTACCTACGTTAATCAAGAGGATAATTAAGGAATGTATAACCTCCAATGCAAGATTCCAGCTTCCAACGCCAACCAGTACCCATCCTGCACAATGACACATGCGCACGCCCCCCCCCCCCTCTCTCATAGTAGCAGAGGTAAGAAATGGATTCATACGCTCTACTCTCATCTATTTAGTTTTTCTTCCCATCATCCATCGCTCTTGTGTTATTATTCAGAAGATTATGTTTATTGTATGCTAATAAATGAGTGAGGCTTTTTAGCTTTCAGGCTCCACATTTAATATATATTTTTCAAAAATCCTCATTTCAAGTTAAAAAACTAAATATGAATACACAAGTACTTGTAGATTTGTGTATAATTTCATTGTGATACATTTTTGTATGAGTTGTACAAACAAATCTTGTATGTACTTTATGGTGGATAGTATGTGCAAGAAATACATAATTTTGTTATTTTTGTGTATCTCACATAATACGTATTTTGGCATTAAACTTTACAAAAAGTACTATACATCCATAGGCATGTGTGTATTCTTTTAAACATAAAATCTGAAGAGAAAAGTTTAAATTTTGGGTTCCGTGGAGTTTGAACCCTATTACTCCCTCCTTCTAGGTGTGTAAGTCATCTTACGAAAACCAAATAATCACAAAGCACTTAGGCATGGTGCATTAAATCCTACCTCGTTTCTTGTTTCTTGACATATCAACCACTAAGAGATGTGGGGTGTGCATGCTTTTAATGATTTGAGACTACCAAACACGACATGCAGTGGTTAGTTCATTGCATGTTTAGCAAATGAACATTAAGTTCTCTCGTTTTCTCCTCCTCCTTGGTCACGGTGCACAACCTAAGATGACTTACTCACCTAGACGGAGGGAGTAGTAATTTCCGGTTAATAAGTACTATCATGTTGATTTCATAATTAGTATTTCCATATAAAGGCCTACTTTCAAGTTTTGAACCGGGCCCCCAGATTCTTAGGTATGGCCCTGTCTAGTAGGACACTTGTATCCTATGCCTCTCATATATAGCGGGGATAGACGCACGATGTAATTTATGCCAACATAATAGCACAGGCGCGCAAGGGGGAGCCGGCGGCGTGTGCCGGCGTCCGGGTGGCCGGTGTGCGGTATTGTGACGGTATCTCGGGGAGGAGCATCGGTAGTCATTGCCACGGGGAGTAGGCGAGTTCGCCGAACCTCGTTAACAAATCTCGGTGTCGTCATTGTCTGTGATTGCTTGTTCCTCGATGGATCGACCGTGTACCTCGGTTTTATTCTAACAATAGTGGGTAGTAACATAAGTGTGGTAACATGCAAAGCTTCAGTTATTAGGTTATAGACTCATATTGCATTGGAACATGTGATGTTACAGTAATTACCTCTCTCCTTATTAACTCATTGCCACATAAGCAAATTTGCTAAGTTGGACTCGATGTTACTGCTGAAATTACTCCCACTGTGGCTAGTCTAACACCAACGATGATGAGGCCGGCCCCTCCAGTGGGAGGTGATGATCCCTCTCTCCTTCGACTCTCCCATCTCGGACTACTTTGATGCGTTCTGCACCATGTAGCGGTGACGACAAGTAGTGTCGTTGTTGTTTATGTTGCACGGATACTTGGATACGTATCGGATACGCGATACGAGAATACGCCTGATACGACAATTTTCTAAAAACATGGATACAGGGATACGTTTATATATAGTTATTACATGTATTAGTTATTTCAAATAAAAAATAAGGAGCTTCTAGTTCAAAGAATGCCTCAATAGGATTACCGTCTTTCATTTCTTGCACTTGGTCTACTTCAATTAATTGGCACTGGGATTTCCCCTATGTTGCTGCTCCAATCAGTGCTCATGCCCATGTTGACTATCATGTCAAAGCAACCTCGATCGTCATGTTTTGACATGAACTCGCGCCCATGTTAAGAATCTTCAAAAGGTACGCCTTTACTATTGAAAGAATTTCACGTCGAATGAGGAATTTGAGGCATCCAAAACGTATCGAAGCAGTATCCCACACGTATCAAACATTATTTTCTTTCTGTAAAATCAGAAAATCAAGGGATACATACGGAATATGTATCGGGGCAGTATCCGGCTGGATACGCGCGCTTTCTGAAGTATCCGCGCAACGTAGGTCGTTGTAGTATCTAGTGCTGAAACGTCTAATTATGCTATGTATGATGTGTAAACATTTTTTTCAATTATGCAATCGAGTAGTTTAAATTTATGTTTGAAATTATTTCAGGTAAAATTCTTTTAGCTAGTTAAATTTTAGGAGTTTGGCTAGGAACCGCTTTTTTAACTCCACAAATTACCGGAGTTAAGCCTCGAGGAGGCATTTGAGAGTCTAAATTTTAGAAGTTCAGTTAGAGATGCTTGAAGTAGTACCAACCAATCGGAAGGCAGATAAAAATGAACCGATCTCCTGGATCCCACCGGAGTTTGGAGCCGGTCGTAGAGGAGGAGTAAACCTGATCATATGCTGGGCCGGGTGGATTTCAGGCCAGGCTTCAAAAAACCCAAAGCCCCAAACTCCCAAGCCCGAGTCCGTCCCTGTTGGAATAATTCCGGGACACTCCGTCGATCATTTAAGGACCAAGCAATCACACGAGCACGACACTGAGATTTGTTAACGAGGTTCACCGATATGGCTATATCCCCGGGGCCTGACTACGGACGCTCCTCCCCGTGACACCGTCACAATACCGCACACCGGCCACCCGAACGTCGGCACATGCTGCCGGCTCCCCCTTGCGCGCCTATGTTATTATGTTGGCATAGGTTACATCGTGTGTCTATCCCCGCTATATATGAGAGGCCTAGGATAAATTGTTCTATTAGGATACGACTCCATATCCTATTTAAACACAATACAACTACAAGTCCAAGTGTAACCTACCTTGTACACAATATTCGACACAACTCCAACAGTCCAAAGCCTGAAAATATGTTTGTTCGCAAGCCTGAGCCTGGCCCGATCCCAAGCCCGAAGCCCAAAAATCCAGCCGAGCCTGGCCCGAGCCCAAGCCTGAAGCCCAAAAGTCCAGCCTGAATGATGTTTCCCTCTGCATTTTTTTAGGGTTGTTTCCCGGGAGCTTCGATTGGACACTCTTTGCGTCAAACTGGCGTCGCCACGCGGGAGGCAGCGACGCAGAAGGACTGGCCCGGCCCATCGCACAAGGGAGGCAGCGACGCAGCAGGACTGGGCCGGCCCATCGTGTAAGGAAAAGAAAGCTAAAAAGCGGAGGCAAGCGCGTTGTCAGGTATCGAACCAGCGACCAACAGCTTACCACTGTGTTGTCCCAACCACTCCACCTAACTAGCTTAGCTTGCAATACAACAACGTGCATCACAAATAACTTAGCGCAACCGTAAAAACCGGACCTGCCTACTGCATCGAACCGGAATTAGTTACTGTAGCGAACATCTTTAAGAAAAGTGTACATTTTTTCTGTAAGTGTATATTTTGAAGAAATGCGAACATTTTTCTGCATCGAGCCGATCGATTTTCATATATAATTCGTCTCAATCCAAGGTCGTATGAAACCTGTGGAGACAAATCAAGATCAGGCTATATTTTTGGTCGAGTGAAAAGCTTACCATCCGAGTGAAAACTCACCGGTCGAGTGAAATCTTACCTTTCGGGTGAAAACTTACCGATCGAGTGAAAACTTACTTTTTGAGTGAAAACTTACCGGTCAAGTGAAAGTTTGACATCGGAGTGAAAACTTACCGGTCGAGTGAAAGCTTAACTTTCGAGTAAAAACTTACCGGTCGAGTGAAAGTTTGACATCCGAGTGAACTTATTATCATCTGAGTGAAGATATTACCGTCGGAAAGAAAACTTGCTGATTGAGTAAGAGATTACCTTTCGAGTGAAAATATAGACATCCGAGTGGAATATTATTTTCCGAGTGAAAGATTCTAACATCCGAGTGACGGACGATCCGAGTGACTCTAATATCCGAGTGGATGAGCTCGAATCCGAGTGAAACTGAACATGTGCCCTAAAGTTTATCAAGATGACCTCAGATGAAGAAGTGTTCAATACAGAAGTTGTGTGTATCATCAAGACGGTAAACTTTGGTTTTGGCGTCATCATCATCAGAGATAGTATATGGCCTGCAAATTCACTACAAGACTCGGATAATTCAGTCTACTGCAAGACCGAGTCCGACTGGAAGGTAAAGATGACCTCGAAAGGTATTCAAGATGGCTTTATTTGAAAAAGTGATCAACATGAGAGTTGTTCGTATCATCGAGGCGCACAAGTTTGATATTTGGGCCGTCTCGATCGGAGGTCATATGGAGGCTCGACGGCCCGCACGAGGAGGAAGACAGAAGTTGGGCCAGATTCAGACTGAATCCGAGTTGGAATAGAACTAGGACTATAGGACGTGAATTGATGTAATTTTTTGTAAGGAAAGCCTAGATGAATCCTTTACTTGTACGAGAAGTCCAGCCGCCTCTTATATATGTTGGGGGTGATGGCCGATTAGTCAACACACAATCGAACAAATCAATATACTAATTTTTCATCTACGTTTTATCTCTCCGCCGTTTTTCTCTCTCGTTCTTCGCTGTTCTTCGTGTTTGAGAGCTGCGAATCTCGAGGCTCTAGGGGCGAGCGAATCGACCTAGGGAAGCCCATAGCCGCCGCACTTCCTGACGGGGTCCCTCCCGGGGGTGTGGGGTTTTCGGGTCTGCAAAAGCGCCCGTCGACTGTCTTGCGTATCGCGCTGTCGGTCGGGTCTCCTTCGACGTGAGCTGCGGTGCATCACCCCCGGCGTCGAGGCTACACGTGACGTGTTCGTGTGTCAACACACTTTTTGGCGACTCCGCTGGGGAACAAAGATCAATCATCATCATCCACCATGTCCGATCTTCCCAAGCCATCCGAGGTAGACGCCAATAACATCATTAAGCCCAGTCTTGATGAGATATCGGCTGATCATCGCCAAGTCTATGAGGAGTACAAGAAGGCGCGCGAAGAGAATGATTTGCAGGAGTTCCTTGCAAAGTTCAAGAAGGATCACCAAGACAACATCACTCCGATTGAAGAAATCAAGTTCCCTCCTCTTCAAGCCGAGCAGGTTAAACCTTCTGTGAGTACTACCTTTTCTCCTGAGGAGTGGGCTGAGATTGAAAGTCGTATTGCTGATGGTAACAATCTAGTCTATCAAACTTTCATAGAAAATACTAATGCTCAGAAGAATACATCTCAATCGACTAGTGGTAATGATGGTGTAGCTGCTAGTGTGCAAAACCCTAATCTGGTTTTACCTATTGCATCGGCGCCTCCCGTGCCGATGGCTTATTATCCTACCCAAACAAATCAGATTGTGGCTGCACCCATTAATCCTATTATAAGCATGCCAGGTTCGGTGGCAACGCCGAACCCGACCTTACCTACAACTACAACCACTCGACCACTAGCAAATTATGGGTCGACATACATGCCACAGTTCCTACCTACAACTAGTAGTCCTACTCCTCCTATGCCACTGCCACAAGTTTCATCGTCCACTATGGATGATGATCTAGCTAATCTTAGAGAGGAGATGGCTAAGATGTTTCGAGAGAATTTTGGGGTTGAGTTACCTCGGAGTCGGATTTACCAAAAGCCGTACCCCGAGTACTTTGATGCCATCCAGTGCCCTCCAGGATATAAAATTCCAGATTTTGTTAAGTTCAATGGAGAGGGCACAAAAACCACATGGGAGCATGTTAGTCAATACTGGGCACAATTAGGTGAGGCAGGCTCACTAAATGAGTTGAAAGTGCGTTTATTTCCTTTATCATTAACTGGTACCGCATTTTCATGGTTTTCTTCTTTACCACATGGTTCCATTCGAGTTTGGTCACAGCTAGAGTAGAAATTTCATGATCACTTTTACAGCGGCGACAATGAACTCAAGTTGTCACATCTAACATCGGTTAAACAGAAGCATGATGAATCGGTCTCCGATTACGTCAAGAGATTCAGAGAAACGAAAAACCGATGTTTTAGTTTGGTGATAACTGAGAGAGACTTGGCAGACCTAGTGCTGAGTGGTTTGAGAACTCCCATTAGAGAAAAGCTAGAAGGCTATGAGTTCTTAAACATTAACCAAGTCTTACAAAGGGCTTTGGCTCAGGAAAGCCGAAGCAAAGATCTCAAAGAAGTACATAGGTACAAAGTCGATCGTCCAAAGATGAATATGGTAGAATATGATAGTGATCACTCGGACGATGAGGGTGATGTTTTTGCTACTGAATTTGTTTGGCCATCTAAGGCCAAACCCTTTACTTGCAATGATCTGAAACCGATTCATAAGAATCGTGATGAAGATATGAAGTTTACTTTTAACATTGCTAAGTGTGATAGAATATTTGATGCTTTGCTGCAGGCTAAGATTATTAGAATATCTCATACTTTACCGACGTTTGAAGAGCTGAAACGGCGTGCTTATTGCAAGTATCATAATTCTTTTTCTCATGTTACTAACGATTGTAATGTTTTTCGACGACAGATACAATCGGCCATTAATGATGGACGATTGAACTTTTCTGAGATGCAAGTTCATAAACAGCCCTTTCCAATGAACACCATGGATTTAGAAGGGAAGAAGCTGCTCATTCGGCCGGAGGTAGCCGAATCTGCTAATAAATCTAATGTCATTGTTGGTGAGCCCAGGAAGGACAAGGAGGGCGACAAGGTCTTGGGGAGACATGTTGTGCTTGATAAGCAACCCGATGGCAAGGAAGTGATCAAGATCACCATCAAGAATCCTACACTCTGGGGGCAAACACAGGTGTAACAGGACACTCGAGTTAAATTTGTCAAGCCCAAGAGTCCAGAAGTTGGCAAATGGAAGAGGAATGAAGCTAAAGTGCAACGCAAGGGGATCAAGCCAACTTTTGATATGTTGCTGTCTTCAGTCGGCTGGTTCCAGCTCTAACCGGCCATCATACTTGAAACGACCAAGGTCACCATCAGATGATATATTCAGTCAGTATGTGAAACCGAGTGGACCAAGGGCGCAGTTTTCAGAAGAGCACAGGCAATCCGTGTGGAATCGACTTGGTTACTCGTATAATGGCCGACTGAACATCGGTGACTATCAGTCGGCTGATCAAAATATGCGACCAAGTGGAAAATATCCTAGTGTAAGAATGCACCCAGGTGGAAGCTATCCAAGTGAAAAAATGTGGCCAAGTAGATTCCAACCGACTGAATTCCATCCAAGTGGATTCCATCCGAATGACATCCATCCGAGTGGATTCCATCAGAGTAAAAAGGTGCGTCCGAGTGGAAATTTCATACATCTGGAAAGTCGAAAAGAATGGCGTTTTAAATCACCAGATGCTGCAGTAGTTGAGTCGGGAAAAGGCAAGGGGAAAATGGATGCCGACTCACTTGTCTTGGGTGCCGAAACATTCCCCATACAGCAACCGACTGTGCATAACCGCTCGACTGAGCCAATACTTATTATCGCGCCAAAACACTCGGCTAATGACCATGAAGCAAGCACCAGCCAAGTAAAGGTGAGAGATGCTAAATACACTCGACCAAAGTGGTGTCCTCCAGGGCTAACAAAGACACAGAAGAGGAAACTACAGAGGTTAAGGAGTCAAGAGATGGCAGAGCAGGAGGCCGAGAAGCAAAGGGATAAGTTGTTCAATAACACTCGGCCGATGGTTCCAGCAAAACAAGTGTGAAGGCCTAAACAAATACAAGATACATCAGCTTCTACGTCTATCACAGAAGTGCCTACACCACCCAAGGAGGACGATGCGACAGCTATTACATCGTCTGCAACACTTCTTATTTCTCCTTCACTCGGCCAGATTTCAGAATCAGTCGATCCACTTGAAGAAGAGGCTGATATGTTGGACTACGAGTCTACACCGGTTCATGAAGGTATGGATATCAATATGGTATATTACTTACCTGCCGAGTTTCGTGCTGTAGATGAGGAAGGGGAAGTGGCTCAGCTGGATTTTGGCCCTAAGAACGCAATATTCGAGAAGCCAAAAGAACCAATAACACATTTGAAACCGTTCTATCTCAGAGGTCATATCAATGGATCGCCACTCAGTCGAATGCTTGTTGATGGTGGTGCTGTGGTAAATCTTATGCCCTGTTCGGTCTTCAAAAACTTGGGTTTGCCCGATGAAGAGCTGATGAAGACGAATATGGTGCTCAACGGATTTGAAGGCAAAGAGAAAACTGAAGCCAAAGGTGTAATGTATGTGGAACTTACAGTCGGAAGCAAAACTTTGGCTACTGCATTCTTTGTCGCTGAGGTACAAGGTAACTACAACGTCATACTAGGCCGTGATTGGGTTCATGCAAACCAGTGTGTGCCATCCACTATGCACCAGTTTTTGATTCAGTGGGTTGATGATGAAGTGGAAGTTATTCATGCGGATAACTCGGCCTGTGTTGCTTTGGCCGATGCATCGGTGGATTGGCAACATCCCAATGCTACTTGCTTGACAGGACGTGACTTATCAGAGTTTGATTTTCTCAGTGCGACCAAGAATGGTTTTGTGCCTGTGTCTTTAAAGCCGACTGAATGCAATCGGCTCCAAGGTATGATATGTTTAAATGGATCCTAATTCCGAGTGGTTACAAAAACGTCTTGTAAAATATCGGTCCCGTGAGGACGATATGTATGAGTCTATAGAGGAGTTGGATGACATGGATAAACTTGGACAAGGTTTTACATCGGCGGATCCATTAGAAGAGATAGATATTGGAGATGGTTTAGTCACTCGACCGACATTTATAAACAAAAATTTGAAAGCCGATTGTAAGGCTAAATTAATCGAGCTATTGAAAGAATATGTTTGTTGCTTTGCATGGGAATATCATGAGATGCCAGGGTTGAGCCGAGAGCTAGTGGAGCATTGGTTGCCTATAAAGGCCGGTTTTAGACCTTATAAACAGTCGGCCAGAAAGTTTAATCCGAAAACATATGACCGGATCAAGGAAGAGAACGGTCGACTGCTTGAAGCTAATTTCATTTGACCTTGCAAGTATGCCGAGTGGATTTCTAACATTGTCCCAGTGGAGAAGAAGGGATCCGGCAAGTTGAGGGTGTGCATTGACTTCAGAGATTTGAATAGGGCTACACCCAAAGATGAGTATCCCATGCCAATAGCCGATATGCTTATTAATGATGCTTCTGGACATAAGGTTATTAGCTTTCTAGATGGTAATGCCGCATACAATCAAATTTTTATGGCCGAAGAGGACATCTACAAAACAGCTTTCCGATGTTCTGGTTTCCTTGGTTTATTTGAGTGGACAGTAATGACACTTGGATTAAAAAATGCTGGAGCCACATATCAAAGGGCTATGAATTTGATTTTTCATGATTTACTCGGTATCATACTTGAAGTTTATATTGATGATATCGTTGTCAAATCGGATGCTTTTGAATCTCACTTGGCCGATTTGCGTTTAGCTTTTGAAAGAATGAAAAAGTATGGACTGAAGATGAATCCTTTGAAATGTGCATTCGGCGTGTCAGCTGGCAAATTTTTTGGTTTCATTATTCATGAAGATGGCATCGAAATTGATCCCAAAAAGATAGAGGCCATTCAAAAAGTGGAGGCTCCAGCATGCAAGAGAGATATGCAAAAGTTCCTTGGCAAGGTCAATTATTTGAGAAGGTTCATAGCTAATCTGTCAGGGAAAGTTGATGCATTTACTCCTATCCTTCGGTTAAAGAATGATGTTGATTTCACTTGGGGGGCAAAACAGCAAGAAGGCTTTGATATGATCAAGAATTATTTGTGCACTTCTCCGGTGATGAAAGCACCCAAGCATAGGAGAGCCTTTTAAGCTTTATATCGCAGCGGAGGAAGGTGTTATTGGTGCTGTTTTGACTCAAGATGCCGAAGGAAAAGGGCATGCCATTATGTATTTGAGCAGACGCTTATTGGACGCCGAGACAAGGTATACATTTATTGAAAAACTATGTCTATGCTTATATTATGCTTGCACAAAATTGAGACATTACCTAGTGCCGAGTGCTTGTGTAGTAGCTTGTCAAACCGATGTCATTAAGTACATGTTGCATAGGCCAATTCTTAGTGGTAGAATTGGCAAGTGGGCTTATGCTTTGATTGAATATGATTTGGCTTATGAATCTCTAAAATCCATGAAAGGCCAAATTGTTGCTAATTTCATTGTTGAACATAGGATTAATGACAAGCATGATGTTGATATGAACCTTGTTTCACTAGTGCCGTGGAGATTATAATTTGATGGTTCAGTTTGTAGCAATGGCCAAGGTGTTGGTATTGTTTATATATCTCCTCATGGTGCTGTTTTTGAAGCCTCATGCCGCTTAGAATATTTTTGCACAAACAATCAAGCCGAATATGAATCATTGTTATTCGGTTTAGAGATGTTACTTGCTATAGGTGTTACACATATTGAGGCTTACGGTGATTCGTTACTAGTGGTGCAGCAAATATCCAGAGTCCTTCAGTGTTTGGACGAATCACTTAATGTTTATCTTGATAAATGTCTAGATATAATTTCTATTATGGATTGTTTTAGCATTGCACGTATATCTAGACATGACAACTGGAAAGCATATGAGTTGGCACAGCAAGCATCTGGATATCATGTTGATCATGGCATGTTTCATATCTCTCAAAGGCCGGTGTCTTGTCTTGCCAATATGGGAGAGGCCGAACCTGAACTCACTGATTCGGCCATTAACAAAAAATCTAGTGCAGGTGATAATTCCGACTGGAGAAAGCCCATTGTTGATTACTTGTGCAATCCGAGTGAAAGGGTGGACAGGGCTGTTCGGCGTATGGCTTTCAAGTATACAATGAGAGATGATGGTCTTTATCGCCGAACAGTCGATGATGTTCTTCTAAAGTGTTTGGATGAGGACCAGGCAAGAGTTGCTATGGGAGAAGTACATGAAGGTATTTGTGGCACTCACCAGTCGGCTCCCAAGATGAAATGGTTATTGCGACGTGCTGGGTTTTATTGGCCGACTATGATTAATGATTGCTTCAGGTATTATAAAGGATGTGAAGCTTGTCAAAAATTTGGTGATATTCAATTGGCTCCTGCTGCTATGTTACATCCTATTATCAAGCCATGGCCTTTCAGATGATGGGGTTTAGACTTTATTGGGCAAATTTATCCTTCTTCCTCAAAAGGGCATCGGTTCGTATTGGTGGCAACTGATTACTTCACTATATGGTCTGAAGCAGTACCTCTCAAGAACATGACACATACGGAGGTAATTCAATTCATAACCGAGCACATTATTCATAGATTCGGTGTTCCTCAAACGTTAACTACGGATCAAGGTTCATCTTTCATGTCACACCAAGTCAGAGAGTTTGCCGAATCTTATAACATAAAGTTGCTCAATTCCTCTCCATATTATGCCCAAGCTAATGGACAAGCTGAGTCTAGCAATAAAATTTTAATCAAGCTCATCAAGAAGAACATTGAGGATAATCCGAGGAGATGGCATGAGTTGTTGTCTGAAGCTTTATGGGCACATAGAATTTCAAGGCATGGTGCTACGAAGGTAACTCCATATGAGCTAGTATATGGTCAAGAGGCTGTTTTACCAGTGGAAGTAAATTTGAATGCTTTGAGAATAGCCAAACAAAATGATTTATCGGCAGTAGACTTTTATAACTTGATGATGGACAATATTGATGAAGTTGCCGATAAACATTTGGTTTCTTTGAAGTCCATAGAGAGAGACAAGTTGAGGGTTGCAAGAGCTTACAATAAGAAAGTTAAGTTGAAGAATTTTCAAGTTGGTGATCTCGACTGGAAAGTGATTCTGCCGATTGGTTCAAGAGATAGAAAATTCGGGAAGTGGTCTCCGAGTTGGGAAGGTCATTTTAGAATTATAAGAGTAGTTCCTGAAAACTCTTATTTGGTGGAATCCGTACAAGGGACGGTGTTAACTAGAGCTCTCAATGGCAAATACTTGAAGAAATACCACCCGAGTGTGTGGAAAGAAGCCTAAGTAGGCAATCGCCGATATATGATTATCGCCCTTAGCACAAACACAGCCGATACATAATTATCACCCTAAAGAAATAAATGGCCGATGGAGTGTTGACATCGTCTTTAGAACAAACACTATGCATATTATTTTTCGGCGTGCAAGCTTTGCCGAAAAACAGGGGGGCATGTGTTGACGCCTGATTTTGGAAAGATACAGAGTGAAAGGTTTTTAGCATGAAAAGTTTTACATCACCGAGTGGAACAACTTTGATGTTTAGGTTATCATCGTCCGACTCCATCTTAGGGCCGAAATTGTATTCCGAGTGGCAGAATTCAATTTTCCGAGTGGTTTTCGGCCGGTAATGCCTTCAAGACGACCTCGGATGAAGGAGTACTCTAAAGGAATTGTCTTCGTCTCGTCGAGGCAATCGATTTTCATATATAATTCGTCTCAATCCGAGTTCATATGCAAAAGTTAGAGGCAATACACTGCAGACCAAAGCTGAATGGAAATATGGCGCGAAGTACCAGACAGCATGTCTGATGGGTCGCGCGAGCAATTCGGCCCTTAAGAAGTCTTTGAATCGGAAAAACTTCAACACGAGAAAGTTTGGTCTCGTCGAGCCGATCGATTTTCATATATAATTCGTCTCAATCCGAGGTCGTATGAAACCTGGGGAGACAAATCAAGATCAGGCTATATTTTTGGTCGAGTGAAAAGCTTACCATCCGAGTGAAAACTCACCGGTCGAGTGAAATCTTACCTTTCGGGTGAAAACTTACCGATCGAGTGAAAACTTACTTTTTGAGTGAAAACTTACCGGTCGAGTGAAAGTTTGACATCGGAGTGAAAACTTACCGGTCGAGTGAAAGCTTAACTTTCGAGTAAAAACTTACCGGTCGAGTGAAAGTTTGACATCCGAGTGAACTTATTATCATCTGAGTGAAGATATTACCGTCGAAAAGAAAACTTGCCGATTGAGTAAGAGATTGCCTTTCGAGTGAAAATATAGACATTCGAGTGGAATATTATCTTCCGAGTGAAAGATTCTAACATCCGAGTGAAAAAGTCCAGTCGGACGATCCGAGTGACTCTAATATCCGAGTGGATGAGCTCGAATCCGAGTGAAACTGAACATGTGCCCTAAAGTTTATCAAGATGACATTGGATGAAGAAGTGTTCAATACAGAAGTTGTGCGTATCATCAAGACGGTAAACTTTGGTTTTGGCGTCATCATCATCAGAGATAGTATATGGCCTGCAAATTCACTACAAGACTCGGATAATTCAGTCTACTGCAAGACCGAGTCCGACTGGAAGGTAAAGATGACCTCGAAAGGTATTCAAGATGGCCTTATTTGAAAAAGTGATCAACATGAGAGTTGTTCGTATCATCGAGGCACACAAGTTTGATATTTGGGCCGTCTCGATCGTAGGTCATATGGAGGCTCGACGGCCCGCACGAGGAGGAAGACAGAAGTTGGGCCAGATTCAGACTGAATCCGAGTTGGAATAGAACTAGGACTCTAGGACGTGAATTGATGTAATTTTTTGTAAGGAAAGCCTAGATGAATCCTTTACTTGTACGGGAAGTCCAGCCGCCTCTTATATATGTTGGGGGTGATGGCCGATTAGACAACACACAATCGAACAAATCAATATACTACTTTTTCATCTACGTTTTATCTTTCCACCGTTTTCTCTCTCGTTCTTCGCTGTTCTTCGTGTTTGAGAGCTGCGAATCTCGAGGCTCTAGGGGCGAGCGAATCGACCTAGGGCAGCCCATAGCCGCCGCACTCCCTGACGGGGTCCCTCCCGGGGGTGTGGGGTTTTCGGGTCTGCAAAAGCGCCCATCGACTGTCTTGCGTATCGCGCTGTCGGTCGGGTCTCCTTCGACGTGAGCTGCGGTGCATCACCCCCGGCGTCGAGGGTACACGTGACGTGTTCGTGTGTCAACAATCCCCTTGTGGACAGAGAATAAACTGATACCACACATACAACCCACAGACTCTGCAGTGTTGAACTCATCAGATGAATATCCCATTAGCATCTCGCAGTACCAGTATGTGATAATATTGTCAAATACCCCTATATACTGTTAGTCTTGCACATGACAGCAGCTTGTAGGTTTTGCAACGGTACATATGACAACATTACTGTTCTACAGCACTGTGCATATGTTGGCGGTAAAAATATTAATAACACATAATAAGATAGTCGGTAAAATTTGTTGGTAAGTTTCATGAAGTGGATTTGGAGCTCATGGAGTCATGGGTGCTCCACCCTTTATATGAACAATAAATTCAAAATAATAGCGGGAAATTTTGAAAAAACTCTGGAATTTTGGGATATCAAACCTAGGCACCCAATCTACTCTCGTATGAAGTTTCGTGAAAAGATGACATCCGTGCTATTCTCAGTAAAAAGGACAAAAATTCCTATGTATAAAATATTCTGCTTGGATGGATCGTAGGTCGAACTGTATTTTCTTCGCCATGGATACATTTTCGGATATTTTTCACGAAGTTTCACACGGGAGTAGATTGGGCACACAAGTTTGATATCCCAAGATTCCGTTTTTTTTTTAATTTTCTGGGATTTCTTGAATTTAATATTCATATAGAGGGGTGGAGCACCTAGGAGCTCATGTGTATTTTCTGTAAGTTGCATGCCTTGATTGTCCATTTGTTCTATGCAGGAGAAGAGAAGACATTGCGAGTGAGGCCATAGACACGCATGGCATAGCGATAACACATTGCAGTTTCGAGCTCATCGGATGAATGTTTGGTTGGTGTCTGCCAACCAGTGATAGCGTTATCAAATATCCTCATACACTCTTGAAGTCTTGCTCCTGAGTTCTCACTGTAAATCCAGAATTTTTATTTTATTTTTTGCACGGGGACCTGCGTATTATTTCAGTGAAAAATTAATCATCTGAATTACAGAGGATCCATGGTCCAGTTAGGCCCTGCACATGCAAAGAAAGGAGTAAAAAGATAAGTCCCTACTTTGACAAATTATTATGACATGAATAGTGGAACCCAGCATAAGAATGCGGGGAAATTATGCCAACAACGTACTTCAGCGCATGTGCTACTACAATCAAGCTCTCTTAATTTGGTTCTCTCATGAAATGAACGTGAAAAAAATGTTGTTCTCATAACTGCAAATACTTATGTTGATCATATCATCTGTAGAGACCAAACCTTTCAAGAAATCTGAGGGCCATTGTATAGAGGACTAGTGAAGGAGATAAGGCAGTGCACCAAACAGTTGCTGCTAGTAGTAAAAGCAAGACTCATTTGATAGTGTGGCCAGAAACAAAAGGAAGTTGCTTTGATAGCTAGTGCCAGCCAATAGCTGCTCTCTAAGAGGACGGATAAATAAAAGGCCGGAATGCTTATTTGCTTTAGGTGTAGGAGCTGGTAATGTAACTGAGATGATGCAATTGTTAGTTAATAAACTTGGGTGGCAAAAACTGTGTAGCAGATGTAATAGGTCATAACCTCGAAACACTGAATTTTCATCATGCAGTAATTGGACTTAAAATATACTACTAACAATAAGATCATAAATTAGAGATTTTTTTTAGAATAACTGTTTTTAGGGAATAACAAATTACAGAGATAGAAACTACAATGGAGGATGTGGCTTCTTTGGTGGTGGCCTTTATGTTTGGGCTTCTTGAATTGTGTATGCATATTTTCATGCGCCAGAGACCATTTGACACTGGGCTGTACAGTCACGTATGAAGCCTTTCTTAGTCTCTCTTCTCCGCAAAAGGTAGGCCTTCCTGAGTCGGAAACTACTTGCTGAGCCGAGAATTCTAAAAAAAAGTGAGGCGGGAGCAGACATTGTGGAGAATAGTCAAGTAAATGCGTGAAGCAGCTCAGTTAGACTGATATTGTTTTGAGGTCAACCCTCCCTCCCTGGTCGAAAAAAAGGTCTGCCCCTCGCATGGCGGTTTGTGTTTCGTCCGGAGATCGCAGAGGCGGTCAGGTTAGGGTTTCTAGTCCAGTGCGGCGCCTTCGTCACCGCGACCAGGTTGAGATCTTGGTGCTAATCCTCCCCTGGTGATCGCAAACCATTCCCAAGAGTGATCCCCGTCCCATCCACCAAAGGCCTTCCATGTGATCCTAGGGCATACGATCGTAAAACACGAACCCTAGGCGGTGAAGAGGGCAGAGCTCGGGTCGGAGGTGAGATGGAGGATGTGGAAGGGTTGATGAAAGGGCTGAGGCTGTTGGAGGAGGAGAAGAAGGGGTGAAGATCAGGATCTCGATGAGGGAGAAAGGGAAGAGTGTGGAACTGCAGGCGGTGGGGAAGATTCTGTTGGATCGGGTGGCACACCCGGAAGCAATCCACCTGTCTCTAGGGCGCGTCTGGTGCCCCATCAAGGGTATCGACTGCAAGGAAGTGGGTGAGAACTTGTTCATGTTCACATTTTACCATGGTACGGGAAAGAGGAAAGCGCTGGATAATGGTCCGTGGATGTTGACAAAGATCTGGTTGTAGTGGAGGATTTCATACTCAGCAGGAGGATTGAGGACTACGAGTTTAATAACATCCCGATCTGGGTGATAGTGTTCAACCTTCCACTGGGAATGATGAACGTGGACGCAGCGGGGGACATTGGAAATTTAGTTGGTCAATATGTGGAGGAAGATACTGGAGGTGATGGTAATGCCATTGGGAGGTACATGAGAATCAAAATTCGCATGAGAATTGATAAGCCGTTGATGAGGGGCTTCACACTGGATGGCGGGGAGGGGGACAGTGGAGAAGGGAAGAAGAAGGAGAAGGGAAGCGAGCCGCAGGAGGGGGAGGAAGGTGGATGGTGTCGTTTTGAGTACGAGTTTATGCCGGACTTCTGCTACACATGCGGCGTCATAGGACATGGAGAGAAGGACTGCACCATCATTCTGCAGAAAGGGGAGAATCCACAGTTTGGGAAGTGGTTAAAAGCTGATATGAACTACAAGAGGGGTCCTTAGGAGGATGGAGGTTGGCGGACTGGAGGAAAAGGGGGTGGAGGCAGCAGGAGCTATCGCTTCAATCAGCCGGCTAGGAGGTCAGGGAGTGGCAGTGCTGGTCTGTCTTGGAGGAAGGACGGGTCACGCGGTAAAGGAGGTGGAGGTAGTAATGTGGAAAAAGGGGAAGAGGTCAACAACCCATCAAAAGTTAGCAAGGGTAGGGAGAGGGAACGTACTCCACGACAGCTCTTACTGGGGGATGGAGACACTGGTCCGGAGAGCCAGAGGAGGTCGGGGAAGGTGGCAAGAAACACGAGCGTAACAACAATAATAGTGAAGCTGCCAAAGGAATGGAGGTGGACAAACAGTTACTGGACGCAAATCGTAAGACCAGTGAGATGGCAAGTCAGGGGAACAACAAGCATAAGCAAAGTAAGAAGTACAAGAAGGTGGCGCGGGGGGACAAGGCCATGGTCGATGCTACAAGAAGAGAGAAGGTGTTGGGGGATAAGAGAGGCAAGAGGACGGTGTGGAGGAGAAGGACGGGAAGAAGGGAGGTTGATGGAAGGAGTAGGAGGAATGGAGATGGAGGGAGAGCACGTGGAGTCAGACAACACTAATGGTATATCAGCCGGGCTACTAGAGCAGCCCCGCCGGGCACAATGAAAATCATAAGTTGGAACTGTCAGGGACTCGGGAACGGCCTGATAGTTCGTAGCCTCCTTGACATGGGGAGGAAGGAGGAGCCCAATATTTTGTTCTTAGCTAAAATTAAGATGACGGTGAAGGAGCTGGAGAGGTTTAGATGGATGCTGGGACTAACAAACATGAACGCTTGGAACCCTGATGGGAGGAGTCGAGGTGTGGCCATGTTTTGGAGAAGAGGATTTGATGTGACACTGAGATCGTATGGCCGGAGGCATGTTGATGTGGATGTATGCGAGGAAAATGGTATGGTTTGGCACCTTACGGGAATCTATGGGGAGTTAGTGGCGGAGAGGAAGATTGAGACGTGGAGGATGTTGAAGATCCTCGGGCAGCAACATCAAACGGGCAGATCGTGGCTATGTATGGGCAATTTCAATGAGATACTTACATGGGACGAGAAGCGTGGGGGTTCAGTTCGGTCACAAGTATGCATGGACGAATTTTGGGAGGCGTTGGAAAGCTGCGAGCTAACTGACGTAGGTTACACGGGTAACAAATACACATGGCGGAATCATAGCAAGGAGTTGGTGTCATACATCTGTGAAAGACTGGGTCGTGCAACAACGAATATATATTGGTGTGAAGCATTTCCTGAATTCTCTGTGATTAATGGGAACCCTAGACACTCTGACCACCAGCCTGTTACTGTGTCCACTGAAGGCAGTATGGTCCACAATGGTGTTCGAAGCTTCAAATTTGAGGCTTGGTGGTTACAGGAGACGGGGTGTAGGGAGGTGGTGAAGGAGGCATGGGATGGAGCTACTGCCACAGGTGGGGGAAGTGTGAGCCAAGGACTAAAATCCATTGTTGGGTCTATGAGGCGGTGGCAGAAAGAGGTGGTGGGTGAGCTCGAGGGAAGGTTGAAAAAGGCCCGAAGCGCTCTGGAGGAATGCATGCATGCCCTAGTAAGTGAGGAGAAGATTAGGGAGGAAGCTGAGTTGAGGTGTGTCGTGGAAGATCTGGAGGAGAAGAAGAATACGAAGGCAAAACTGAAGGAAATGTGCCCTAGAAGCAATAATAAAATTATTATTTCATATTTCCTTATATCATGATAAACGTTTATTATTCATGCTGGAATTGTATTAACCGGAAACTTGATACATGTGTGGATACATAGACAAAACACTGTGTCCCTAGTAAGCCTCTACTAGACTAGCTCGTTAATCAAAGATGGTTAAGTTTTCTAACCATGGACATGTGTTGTCATTTTATGAACGGGATCACATCATTAGAAGAATGATGTGATGTACAAGACCCATCTGTTAGCTCAGCATATTGATCGTTCAGTTTTATTGCTATTGCTTTCTTCATGTCAAATACATATTCCTTTGACTATGAGATTATGCAATCCCCGGATACCGGAGGAATGCCTGTGTGCTATCAAACGTCACAATGTAACTGGGTGATTATGCTCTACAGGTATCTCCGAAGGTGTTTGTTGGGTTGGCATAGATCGAGATTAGGATTTGTCACTTCGAGTATCGGAGAGGTATCTCTGGGCCCTCTCGGTAATGCACATCATAAGAAGCCTTGCAAGCAATGTGACTAATGAGTTAGTTGCAGGATGATGTATTATGGAACGAGTAAAGAGACTTGTCGGTAATGAGATTGAACTAGGTATGAAGATACCGACGATCGAATCTCGGGCAAGTAACATACCGATGAAAAAGGGAATAACGTATGTTGTCATAACGGTTCGACCGATAAAGATCTTCATAGAATATCTGGGAGCCAATATGAGCATCCAGGTTCCGCTATCCAGAAATAAGAGAAGGATGGATGTACAAGCCTCCTCAGAGATCAGCGACTCTCGGCCGTCGGATCGATTTGCTTGATGCGTTTCTGGGCGTCGGATCAAGATTTGGATGAACCCGGGCCGTCGGATCCGAGATGAACACTGCTGGAATGAATAGTAATGTCAGCAAGATGTAAATATCGTGCCCCCACCGGGGTATTTTGGTCATTCTGCATACAGGCGTATAAAAACCAACACCTCCTGTGGACAGCTCCTCCCGCACTCGTGCAGCATCCCGATCCTTTTCCTCGCGCAGCTCCCTCTCCTTCCCCTCCCAACCCTAGCCGCCGCTACCTAGCAGGCCCTGCGGCCGCCGCCGCTACCCTCCTCTCCTCCCCGTTCCTCTCCAGCCGCCGAGCTCGCCGCCATCGCTGCACTCCGGCCAGATCCGCTCCTCACGGCCGCAAGCACTCGCGCGCGACCCCTCCCCGCGGCTAGGGTTTCGGCCGCCTGCAACTCCGGCGAGGTGAGCTCTCCTCTTCCCTCGATTCATGCCCTCTCCTCTCCCCTTCTTCCTTCTCTCCCCGCCCCACTCGCTTATTTCTTCGATTCGGTGCTGCAGCCACCATCCTCCCATGGACGAGGACGACCACCACGGCCCGCACATGGTCGAGCTCGCCGTCGTCTGGTCCGGTGCGGTGTTGGGCCAACGACCTCCGCTTCTCTTCTCCATGGACAAACTTCAAAAGGCAACAGCAAGCCATATCAAGGGAGGGGATTGAAGTCACCCCACTTCAAATCCATGGGCGCCATCCACAAGAACTGGACATCTTGGAACTGTTGTTGGCGGAGGGCGACGCAGATTTGCGAGCCTTGTGGCGCAGGTAAAAATTCCTCACTCTTTTTTCTCTTTTCGTGTCTTCTTATTTCCCATGAGAATATGAGTATTTGCTGCTCCATCCCTTAATTTGGGAGAGCGATAGCTAGAACTTGTTGAAGTGAGCATATGAATATTTGCTGCCCCATCCCTCAACTTGGGAGAGAGATAGCTAGAACTTGATGAAGTGAATTATAAAGAGTAAATTGCTACAAGAGGGGAGGTATAGGCGCCTTGTTCTGAACCCAGGGAATTATTTAGAGTCCCATTCAAATTCCCAGGCATGTAACTCAATGATTCAACTCCAACTATATGGTACCATAGTCCCTTCTTTAGGTGATCTTCGGCTAGCTTCATGTTGGGATATCACTGCCTCCTAACGAGCTCCAGGCTTTAGTGTTTTATTTTGATGGACCAATGTGCATCTTCTCCGAGACAGAAAATTAGGGGGAGTGATAGCTCTTGGATAGTATAGCCATTATGATAGAATAATAAATAAAAATGTCGGTTGGCTTATTGCACTGGTCTTAATAATAGAATTTCAGCATTGTAAGAACACCCAAACATGCTCGTGGAAACACCCAAACATTCATATGAACAAGTACATTGGAATTGTTTATCTCAGTGCATCAGAATTGTTTCTTTGGTGCTGACCCTATATGAAAATATTGGATTGTGTAAATACTGCATCACATAGTTTTTTTGTCGATAAACATTTTTTGATGTATAAGCACTACCAAATCAGATTTTGCCAGACTAAGAAATCTACTGCTCGCTCCAGTTTGGTTGTAGTTCTGGATCAGGCTTTTAATTGTTTCCTATTGCTTGTTATTTAATTGTTTTCGTATCTGGGCTACTAAAATTAGTCTGCTTAAATTGTCTACTTAATTATTACAGGCCATTGCCCGAGTCCAGGAAAATTATGTAGGAAATTCCATGCAGACATGCTAAGCAGAAAGTGAATCTTTCTGTTGCAACTTTGTTTGCAAGTAATGATAGAGAATTGTTGTGCTGCAGAATGAAACAAATTTTTGTAAGCAATCTTCTATGCATAGGGTGCTTCTACTCTATCCCAACATGAACAGAAACTTCACCCTCTCCTTGAACCTCCCCCTCTCATTACAAAATTGAAAAAATGATCCATACAAAGAAGTGATCACCACGTTGAGCCATGGCAAATAGCTAAAATCAATCTAAATCATGAAATGGTATTTTTTTGATATCCTTGAAGTCGCCGAGGATCAGATTTGGTATCACATATATTTTGTGTGTCATCATTTATCAGTTCAAAATTTTTAAAATCGTGTCTAATCAGAGCTGAGTAAAAGCTAGCAATCTTAAGGATAGATGCCATTCTAGGTTTTGTTGCCATTTTCAGGTTTGAAGTAGAATCAACACATTGCCGGTTGCTTTTGTATATGCCATGTTCTGTTTCTTGGTTTGCCTTGTTTTATTTCTTGGTTTTTACTTTCTGCTTGATAGCTTGTTTCAGTTTGGACAGGGCCTCGACGCTCTCATCTCGGTCTCCTCGCCCCGGGTCTTCATCTTCCCCACCTCCGTCGTGGCGACGCGGGGCGAGGGCGACGAGGGCAGTGCCGGGTTTGACGCCGGACGGGGCGGCAGGGGATGAGGGCGGCACCGTGTTCGACGCCGGGCTTAAGTACCTCGAGGCCGTCAACGGCAACGTGCTCGTGTATCCCAGGTTCATCACGGATCCTTTGACGGTTAGTGCCTCCCTCTATTTTCACCCGATTTGAGACTTCTTTTTGCTTGGATTTTGCAACAGTTGTTTACTGTCAGAAGAATCACATGACGGACAGATTTCACTAGACACGATTCTCCGGCGGGTAGCTGCACACAACCACAGGAGGAGGTGGTGTTGTGGAAGAATACGGCCTCGGCAAAGCCATACTCTTGCATCTCTTTCAACTGGTAAGATGCTGCCTTCTCTCTCAATCCTTTTGTTGATTATTAAGTTCAAATTTCCATTGCTGTAATTTAAATGCCTCTGAATCTGACGAGCAATGCTAGGAAAGTGAGTCAATAATTCATAGAATTATTCCCCCAAACATATGCTTGATTAGCGTACTACAGCTAGAAGAACAGAAGAAAAATTGTTCGGGGCAAGTGGTTTGATTGCTTGCTTGTGTAAAAAACATGCGGATGCATATGGCTGTTGCCTTTCCTGTGTGTCTGCAGCTGCTGGTAGTAGCAGTGTAGCCTCCCTCCCTCCCTCTCTCTCTCTCTCTCTCTCTCTTGTGTGTGTGGGTGTGTGTGTGTGTGTTCAAATTTGCTGTTCATATGCCCAGGACTCTGCTTTTTGATATAATACTGAGATTCAAGTTGTGGTTTCCTGCTTTATCTACATGATATGTGATTTGCACTGCATCAAGTTGAGGGAGTCTTAATATTGTTTTTGTTGTTGGTGCAGGTATGACATGGACATTTGTATGATGGTGGACAGGCACCTTAATAGAAGTGACTTATTGAGCCTCGCTACCACCTGCCGTTGGTTTCTCCGGCTCCTCATGAGGTTTCCTGCGTTGTTAATCAAATATTCTGATTATTTGTTTTGTTTGATAGTTCACCAAATACCCAAATTGTAATTTCAGGAGCCATTTATTTTCTTGTGATAATATAGTTGATCTACAAGCAGCAAGCAAAATTGTTGTTAAAAAACTTATCTAAAGGCCAACATGAATCATCAAGACTGTCAAATGAGACTGGGCCATACCTTTTCCAGGTCAAGGTATGTATTTACAGTACATGATACATTTTTGCTTTCATCAAGATGAGGATACTGTGACTCTTTGTGTGCGTGCGTGCTTGCCGGAGGTGTTAAATCAGCTAGATCTGCCTTGCCTTGCCTTGCCGGAGGTGCCCAGAAGAGATTCCCTGAGCATGATGAGGTTTTAGGCTCAAGACAATGTAGATTCATTCTTGCTTTAATTATGAATATACGTCGACTTACAGGGAGCTTTCTATAACATTCTTGCTTTTACTCGGGTTGGATGGGTTTGTTATTTTAGACTATAATTATGAATATACGTCGACTTACAGGGAGCTTGCTCGCTCTTCAGTTCTTTTAGCTACGATCGTGGTCCGGTCTGCAGTTCCTGTCTGCAATCCCTAAAAAAATTATCCAAACGAGTGGTGCAACGCAATACACCTTATATTTCGGACTTTTTCTCAAAAATCTATACACCTTATATCAAGGAACGGAGGGAGTATATTATGATCATGCTATCTCTGCTTGTGTTAAAGGAGCCCTTAATGATACTTAGCTCTAAATTTTATATACTACTTGCTCTTCAACAACTGTATATACTATGAACGGTCTGGTCTTGTTTTGTTCATAGCTTGCTTCACGATAGAGTTGAATTATTTCTGAAAAAGGTTATTCCATGTAACACCTTGGGTTTCCAGTTTTGTTGATGGTAGTGATTGTGCAGGCACTTTGGTACCTGAGAGCAAAGAGGAGGGTGAGAAGGGTGAGAAGAAATGAAAGAGGAAGAAGAGGAACAAGAAGAGCAAGGAAGACATTGCCTGGGTCGATCGGCTGGAAGATTGAAGGTGTTGCAGAGCCTGCTACCCAATTCCAACAAGGTCACTCCATTTTTCCTTCTTTCTTTGTCCCTGAATTTGGTGCTCCTGCGTTTATGTTTGTGATGAAATTAATGGGTTCATGTTTGCATTGGTCTGCGGGGTTAGGCATCAATTCTTGATGGGGCCGTTGAGTATCAGAAGCAATTGCATCTCCAAGTATAGGTCATTAAGCATGCCTGGATTCATTTGGATGATGATCTCAGTTTGAGGGAGATATCGGTCTCATTGATGACACATGCAAGTAAAATCTCTATGATCAGGGGTCCAGTTGGGTCCAGTGCTTAGTTAATTTCTCAAGATATTAATGCATTTTTGCATTCTAGGGTTACAATGGCGAGTAATAAACAAGACAGACCATGCAGATATGAACTTTTTATTCTGGGATTGTGCTAAATTTCATGCTTCTGACTCCAGCAATGCATTTTTTTTCATGTACCATCCATTTAGCTAGAAACTTGGGATAACAAAGGGAACTTTCTCACTTTTTCCGCTCTTCTCAGATTTTAGATTGGGCATATAGACATGTGTGTCACAGATTGAATTTGAATTCGAGTATAAGATTAAAATGGGGAATAGATCATTGTGCCATGTTCAAAATTAGAACTATAGGGAAGAAGGAAAATTATCAATTAGGATGTTGTGTTGTTTCTGTGTAAATATATGCCATGCTAACTTGATGGTTAATATACCGAAAAAGGGTTTCCCCCCGCTTTGTATTCCAAAGCAAACCACCATTGACACATCGCAATGCTGGGGCGAGCAGCACATCAAGCCCAAAGAAAAAGAAGAAGAAAGGAAGAAAAAAACTAAAAACGGCAAAGATACAAGATACCAAAGGAGCCACTAACAAGACTCGAATACACCAAGCACAAGCTTGAACATCGAAGCCCTCGGCGAACAGGAGCCAACACACGCCGCGGCTGAGCCAAGGTAGATCCCGCTGCAGGAGGATTGTCACGCTCTGTCATCCCCCTTGGGCCAAGCCATCCGGTCCGCCATTCGTCTCTACCTCCGAAGAGAGCCCCCTGCCCTCTAGTCCTGGATCGGAGGACACTACGCCGTCGACAGGCAGAGTCGCTCACCCCTGAGCTCACATGACCAGGACCAACAGGTTGCCGGGAGGGGACGACAAACACAACGACCGCACCAGGCAGCCGCACCACCGAGCATCGCCAACGCCGCGCGCCGGCGTAACATCACCGCAAGTGGCCGAGCATGGACACCACTGACGATATCCGGCAGCCACCTCCCATGCCAAGGCCTCGACCACCACTCCGTCGCACCAAGGTGGTGTCTTCAAGAAGAAAAACGACGCCGGAGCGTCGTCACCACCCAATCCGGAGATTTGGGGCTTTCACCCGGGACGAGGAAGGGAGGGCGAGGGGGGGATTGCGAAGCCGCCTTCAAGAAGGGGAACGACGCCGGAGCACCGCCGGCATCGTGGCCGCAGAGAACAGCCAAGGGGTTTCCCCCAATCCATCCCCCGAGAGGAAGCACCATCGCCAGATCTGCTCCCAGGGCAAACGGGGAAGCCCCAGGAGCCAGCCACGCTCGTCGCCGATCCGCCGCCCACGCGGCCAGGAGCGGCGCACCCCGCATCTGCATCAGCCACCCGCCGAAGGGGGGCCGACGCGCTCCACCAGTGGCCGCCGCCACCACGCCAGGCGCCACCGCGCAGAACAGAGCACACCAAGCCCAACACGCCGCCGCCAGGCACCGGCCCCGCCACCGTTGTCCGCCGCCGCGCCGTCACGCCCTCGGCCAGCGCCATGCCGCCGCCCGCTGATCCCGACCCGCGTCGGCCCTAGTGAGCAGGGGGAAGGAAGGCCCCGCCGCCGCCGAGGCTGACCGGGCTTCGCCCGTCAGCGCGAGCCGGCGGCGGCGAGGGAGGAGTCGAGGAGGAGGGGGGCCTGTTACCGGCGGCTAGGGTTTCCCCTCCGCGTCGCCCGCGGGAGCGACCAGGAGGGGAGGGGGGGGGGACTTTTCCCAACTCCACTTGATGGTTAATATAGGTGTGTAGGATAATGTCACATTTCCGTTGCAACCAGTAACTTTCTCAGATTTGATCAGTTCTGTGAATCAGTTGAACTACCAAAGCAACCACTAGCATCATTTTTATCGAAATTTGTTTTAGTTTACTCAACTTCCTATTCGTTCCTTTTGTATGCTGAACTGAAAGTAGAACTGGTTAAGCACAAGGGCTTGAATTGGTTGAATACATATGAACCATATCATAGGAAGAGATGTTGTGCTAGCTTTAGACAATGCACATTGTTCAGTTCATATATGGTTCCAACAGTTAAATTCCATATCACAGGTTTGTCCAAGGCAAAAAATATTAGTAATACCACATGTATACAGTTGTTGTTTATTCACATGTTTCCGCTTCCATTTTCTTGCCAGCAAGCAACACTGACCTCACACGTCTACTACTCGTTGCATTTGCTATATTGATTTACATTAAAAAAATTGGCTATCATGTATGTGAAGCTTTCTTCTGCTATAAAGGGCTCTCTAGGCTTAATATCTTTATAGGATAACTGAGTTATTGAATCTAAAGGCATATAATCAGTTCCCAACTGATGTATATATATACATTTTTTTCATCCTCAAAATAATGTCACTTACATGCCTTGTCCTACATTTGTGATGTTGCTGAGGAGGTTCAGTTCTTGCAGGCGGGGTAAAACTTGAGTCACCTACAAAATGATTTTTACCATTTGTCAGAGCGGAGGTTTTTCTGGGGTTGTGCATGTCGAGCCTGTTTGGCTGTTTATGAGCAGGTTACACTATAGTCGATCAAGCCCTTGCAAGTTTGTAACGCATTTTTGCATTCTAGGGTTACAATGGCGAGTAATAAACAAGACGACCATGCAGGTATGAACTTTGTATTCTGGGATTGTGCTAAATTTCATGCTTCTGACTCCAGCAATGCATATTTTTTTTTCATGTACCTTCCATTTAGCTAGAAACTTGGGATAACCGAGGGAACTTTCTCACTTTTTCCGCTCTTCTCAGATTTTAGATTGGGTGTATAGACATGCGTGTCACAGATTGAATTTGAATTCGAGTATAAGATTAAAATGGGGAATAAATCATTGTGCCATGTTCAAAATTAAAACTATAAGGAAGAAGGAAAATTATCAATTAGGATGTTGTGTTGTTTCTATGTAAATATATGCCATGCTAACTTGATGGTTAATATAGATTTTGTATGGTTTGTCTCAGATCTGATAGAGAAGAGACCCACCCCGGTGACCTCCTACAGCCATGGTCGATGGCAGCCCCAGCAACGAGGGACTCGCGGTCACAGGAGAGAAGGATCTCCGTACCCTACCAAGCTCGCTGGAGACGGATCCATAGGAGAGCAACCAGCAGCTCAAGTAGTTTTACCCGTGCAACCATCCTGCTAATTTCCTGGACCTGAAGAATACCGACGAGTCGACGGACACAGGACGTTCCTGCAGGCTGTATGTTCTTGTTCTGTTTCTCACTGTCTTCTATTCCTAATTCAATTGCTTCTCAAATAGTTTGTGTAGATTGTATGGTTTGATCATTCACCTGAAGTGACTTTGTTGCACTTTTGATGATTTTTTCTGTATCTGAACTTTTGAATTTTGTACGAATGTGAAAGTCTTGCAACCAAAATAAAAGTACAGGGATCGTGTGCAATTCACATGTTGTGTTGTCTTTTGCCCTGAACAACTAGAGTTAGTTGTCGCTTATTTGTTGTTTGGGCACGACAATATTTGAGGACGACCATTATGTTTAATGGCTGGCGTCCATTGTGGTAACCATCGGAACAATTTTTCAATCTGGGTAATTTGGGAAGAGATGTCTTAGTTAGATATCAACTGCAAAAACTGTATGTTGTCAGTGTACATTCACTGTATCTATAGGACCATGCTGTTGTGAATCATGTATTAAACGAGGCGTACAATTCACACATAGATATTATTTTATTTTAGAGTAATACAAAATTCTTGCTAACAAGTAGTGGGGATTTTGGTCATTGCTCGTATTACTAAATCCTTATTGATTGATGCAACTTTGTTGATTGTAGATGTCCTCCGAGCCTCGTGAAATCATGAGGACAGAAGCTTCCGTGCCTACTTCAACTCTGCAGAACCAATGAAGCTTGAAGTTTACAAGTTGGGGGATGCCAGTGATACTGCTCTTGCACGCTGCTTGCTGCTGTCTACTTGATGTTTTTAAATTTAAGTCAAATTAAGCGTCATGTGTCGTTAAACTTTAGTTATGTCCAGTCTTGCGATTTTGGTTCGTGTGCCTGTGTGCTAAACTACTGTTGGATCTTGGATGCTATGTTTTGAGTCAAGATATGATTATGTACAATCTGTCTATTGTTAAGAAACGATGAGCAATCAGGTTTGTTTTGATAAAAGGAAACTATAGACTATTTTTTTAGGCGAGGAAAATGGAGACTTCTCACTGTGCTGCCAGGAGCGGTGGTGCAACAACGGTGCTGCACGAGATTGAACCAAAGGAAGCTGATCATCACTGTTCTGAAAGGCATTTCTTCTTTTCACCTTCACTGCTTGCTAATAGAAATTATTTGTGTTTGCTATCAGGTCCAGGGGACAAAATTGTTGATTTCTTTTGCATACTCAGATTTTCCCTTCCGCCAGCGAGTTTATCCTTAGCCCTATTCCTCTCTCTCTTTGTGTGTATGTTTGATATGTTATGTATTCTAATTAAGTTTAGTTTTATCGATCTAAATTATTTCCATGTCCATGGAACATACATTCTCTGCAAATTTAGTTTGGCCTTTTTCTTTTGAATATTTTAATCCTACTGAGATTTGTTTGAGGCCAGATAGGACAGGCTAGCTTTTGCTGAGATTTGGCTCATGCTATTTAATCATATTGCTTGTATAGTTGCTGAAGATGCCATCTTATGTACCATGACTAAATGACCGATGACATGTCACCCTTTTGTTGTTCATGTTGTTTACTAATGTTTTCAAAAATCATTTTATACATGTTCATATTTCATACTGGTGAGTACTAATCATAACATTACTGATCAGGTAATCTAAACCATCCAAAAACTGCAATCTGCATCATTTTTTATCACATGTAGTATACAATGTTGGACATCTTAATAATTCAGCTGCGCATTCAAAGTATTGTATGAATAAATCGAAAAGAAGTGCTGGATCTTGGAGAATGATATTACAAGATCTTTTTGTTTGGTCAATCAGAACACACCAAGTAATTTGTGGTGTGCTTCAATTTGTATTTCAATATTTGAATGCTCACGGCACTTACAACAAAATCAGACCCCTCCTGTCACATTATGTATAGATGATTACTCATACTACCTTCTTCTTTGTCATCAGCCTACGGTGATGGAAAAAATCAAAATCCCAACAAAAGTGTTGTCCGATGCTATGATTCAACAACTAGGCCTCCCAACTGCAGTCTACTCAACACATGAAGCAGGAGCAGTTGGTATAGACGCAACTATTCACTTCTATCCCTCCAAGCATCAGCTCGACAAGAATCTTCCAAGACAATCAATATCAATCCATGTATCCAACAACCTAGAAGATGCTGAAGACCACTAGCAAACGAAGCTCTCAAGTACATGAAGAGCATCCACAATAAAGTGCTGCAGGACATAAGCTACGACAAGATGCAGCTACTCCAACAAAAGTGTGAAACTCTTGAGCATCAACAAAAAGAAAAGGAAAACCTAATAGACTCTTTTAGCAACAGCTGGAGACATAGCCTCAGGGAGATCACATGACAGCAAAGGAGCTTTACCGTATAATAGATAGCAACTTCACGGCTGGATCAACATCCAAAGACAATGATCTGAATCATATATTGCCGCAAGTAAGATATGTTGCTGATCGTCTCACTGATATAGCCACGCAATCAGAGTATGAACTCCAACAAACAAACAAGTACAACTGGAGCCTGGATGATGATGTTGAAAGAATTTCTGTTATGAACAATGCAAACATTCAACCCCAGCCACTACGAACAATTGCAGCACCGATGGTCCACCAGGCATAAAGCCCATGAGATGAATCTCTCCCTGTCTACCTTCCTTCCTAATAGCATTGTAAATATTCTATCGTAAGCTACTTAGAACGCTATGTATGATGAATAATCCATGTGTACCAATCTGCCCCTTAATATATTTATGTTCACTCTTTTCGTACTTGGCTCTCCCCTTGCGCCATCGGCACAACGGGTCTGTCTTCTAATCTTTTCTCCGGAGGCTATCTAATATTTGATGATTGCTATTTCTACAGATGGAGTTCAATCTTGTGTCCCTGCTTCGTCAGGGAAATACCATTTGGCGTATCCGTGTGTATGTCTCACGACTATGGCAGCACCGGCGGCACACTGCTCTTCCGGCCGCCCCTGAGCCTACGCGGCTCGCCGGATCATGCGCAGCCCCAGAGCAGCACGCAGCTCGCCGGTCCGATTCGTGCCACCCACGCCAACCTGAGATCCGCCTCTGCAGGTATGAACTCCCCTCCAATGTCCTCTTCTCCTCCATCCATTATTTCTCTATTTTGTTCAACTTGTTAGGCAAAGGGTTCAGATTCTTGCCATGATTGATTGTTAGTCTTCGTACATGAATGGATTAAGATGTGATGTGATACGAGAGCTAGCAACAAATGTGCTTGTTCTACATATAGGTGCACTTCTTTAGTTGATGCTTGTTACAATATTGAAACCATGTTACTCTTTACTGCACTAGGACGTGATGGCCAGATCGTCGCGAGCCCCTACCCCGATCCCAAGGTTGCTGGCAGCGTCAACCCCGATGGCGAGGTCATCGTCACCCCCAACCTTGACGCCCAGGTCAGCAGAAGGTACATTTGATTGCTGGTACATTTGTTGTCTGAAGGTCCAAAGTTTTTAAATCTAACTGAAACCAAAGCCTTGTGATTTATCCAACTGAAGATCCAAAGTTTGTAGTTAAAATGATAGTTAGGTGGTACAAGGACCGGCATCATGTGTGTTGGGGAACGCAGTAATTTCAAAAAATTTCCTACGCACACGCAAGATCATGGTGATGGCATAGCAACGAGAGGGGAGAGTATTGTCCATGTACCCTCGTAGACCGTAAGCGGAAGCGTTATGACAACGCGGTTGATGTAGTCATACGTCTTCACGATCCGACCGATCCAAGTACCGAACGCACGGCACCTCCGAGTTCAGCACACGTTCAGCTCGATGACGATCCCCGGGCTCCGATCCGGCAAAGCGTCAGGGATGAGTTCCGTCAGCACGATGGCGTGGTGACGATGATGATGTTCTACCGGCGCAGAGCTTCGCCTAAACTCCGCGACGATATGAACGAGGTGGAATATGGTGGAGGGGGGCACCGCACACGGCTAAGGAACGATCCGTAGATCAACTTGTGTGTCATGGGGTGCCCCCCTGCCCCTGTATATAAAGGAGGAAGGGGGGAGGTGCGGCCGGCCAAGGAGGGCACGCCAAGGAGGAGTCCTATTCCCACCGGGAGTAGGATTCCCCCCCCCCCTTCCAAGTAGTAGGAGTAGGAGTCAAGGAAAGAGGGAAGAGAAGAGAAGGAAGGAGGGGGCGCAGCCCCTCCCCCTAGTCCAATTCGGACTAGGCCTTGGGGGGTGCCCAACCTCTCTTCTCTCTTTCCCCTAAAGCCCAATAAGGCCCGTATACTCCCCGGCGAATTCCCGTAACTCTCCGGTACTCCGAAAAATACCCAAATCACTCGGAACCTTTCCGAATTCCGAATATAGTCGTCCAATATATCGATCTTTACGTCTCGACCATTTCGAGATTCCTCGTCATGTCCCCGATCTCATCCAGGACTCCGAATTCCTTCGGTACATCAAAACTCATAAACTCATAATATAACTGTCATCGAAACCTTAAGCGTGCGGACCCTACGGGTTCGAGAACTATGTAGACATGACCTAGAATTATTCTCGGTCAATAACCAATAGCGGAACCTGGATGCTCATATTGGCTCCTACATATTCTACGAAGATCTTTATCGGTCAAACCGCATAACAACATACGTTGTTCCCTTTGTCATCGGTATGTTACTTGCCCGAGATTCGATCGTCGGTATCTCAATACCTAGTTCAATCTCGTTACCGGCAAGTCTCTTTACTCGTTTCGTAATACATCATCCTGCAACTAAATCATTAGTTACAATGCTTGCAAGGCTTATAGTGATGTGCATTACTGAGTGGGCCCAGAGATACCTCTCCGACAATCGGAGTGACAAAACCTAATCTCGAAATACGCCAACCCAACATGTACCTTTGGAGACACCTGTAGAGCTCCTTTATAATCACCCAGTTACGTTGTGACGTTTGGTAGCACACAAAGTGTTCCTCCGGTAAACGGAAGTTGCATAATCTCATAGTTACAGGAACATGTATAAGTCATGAAGAAAGCAATAGCAGCATACTAAACGATCGAGTGCTAGGCTAACGGAATGGGTCATGTCAATCACATCATTCTCCTAATGATGTGATCCCATTAATCAAATGACAACACATGTCTATGGTTTAGGAAACATAACCATCTTTGATTAATGAGCTAGTCAAGTAGAGGCATACTAGTGACGTTATGTTTGTCTATGTATTCACACATGTATTATGTTTCCGGTTAATACAATTCTAGCATGAATAATAAACATTTATCATGATATAAGGAAATAAATAATAACTTTATTATTGCCTCTAGGGCATATTTCCTTCAATGTGTACCTCATTCATGTGGATACTAAAATGTGCTCCCATCCGCTATTTTGCTAGGACTTCTTTGTTCTTTTTCTTAATGCAGTCGTTGATAAGATAATTTTTATAATGTTGTAAGACCGTAGAGAACATATGTTTCATAGTCAGTAGAATTGAGAACATTGTACATTGTACACCTTGTGACGTTAACAAAGATGTTCTCAGTTCTCCTTAATTTGGTCTGCCTAAGCCATAGAAAATGTGTCCACTGCCTAGTCAGGTGTTTAGTAATTCATTTTTAGAGTGTGGATTTTGTTTCGTCACATTAGTAAAACCAGTAGCACCATGGATCATTTTGGTACTGCTAAAATTTGGTCTTCCATAAGAGAATGGTTTGTGAACAACATTTTATTTTGATGGATCTATGGAATTGATTTTAACAACATTGTGGACCTGAACTGTTGTATGACAGGGTTAGTATTGGTTGCCTATTCTCACCAGCCAAAAAATTGTACAATGTACTAATAAAGGGAAAACATCCGATCAACAATCAAGAGTGTCTCGTGACAAAGTTTTGGATTTGCATCTGTCACCTACTATGTAGAGTATCTATTTGAAACATTACAAACCCCAACATTGGTCTTTCCATTAACTGTTTCACTAACACCCAGAGTTGGTACTGGTCTTTACATGAAACAAAGAAGTGTTGATCGTATTGTATATTGCAGAAGGTAGATTAAGTGAGGTGACCTACTTTCTCACTACTTATTTGCTATTGACTTTCTTAACCATCATCCTATGCCTTCATGTTTGTTAGGGTTCATATTTTGTTGCATTAACTAAAGCACCGTGTTTTGTTATTTTACTCCTTTGTTCATTTTTATAAGGTGTGGATGGAAGAGTGACAATTACTACATGTTGGTCAAGATTGAAAGAAATTCTCCTTTAAATTAGTTTGGTCAAAGACATGTATGTTTCCTTGGTCTACAGAATGTCAGTTTACTAATCGTGCTAAACCTTTTCAGGAATATGTTGCTTGACGTTGGTTTCTTGATAGTTCCTTCTTGGTCACTGTAGATGTCTATTGTTGTAAAAATGTTGACATATCTTCTCGAGGAATATGGTTTTTTCTCCACTTTCAGGCCAATGCTACTCAACTTTTCTTTGAGCGACCTTTTCTTTGAGCGACGAGGAATTTCAACCGTCCTTGGCGAAGGACTGCTATCTTCTTGTCACTAGCCTCCTGTGTAAATGCTTCGCTTTCAATATTTTGTACTGTCTTGCTGCCTATGTGCTACTCAAGCCTGATCTATTAAACATTACTTGGCCTATTCCTTTGTGCATGTGCCTCAATTGTACTCTGTGATATGTACTTTGATTGGAAAATTCACGAGGTTAAAGATTTGCATTGCTTTTGGTGTTGAATGGTGCATTGATTACATACTTCAGGGTGTGCTTCTTACTGATTTAGCATTACCTGCTTGACAAAAGGTTAGGACCGGCACCCTCGCGCCAAGGCGCGTTGCCGATCTAGTTGGTTATTGACCGGAGAGGTGTCTCGGTCATGTCTACATAGTTCTCGAACCCGTAGGGTCCGCACGCTTAATGTTTGATGATGATTTGTATTATGAGTTATGTGATTTGGTGACCGGATGTTGTTCGGAGTCCTGAATGAGATCACGGACATGCCGAGGAGTCTCGAAATGGTCGAGAGGTAAAGACTGATATATTGGATGATAGTATTCGGACAACAAAAGTGTTCTGGAATGTATCGGGTACATATCGGAGTACCATGGGGGTTACCGGAACCCACCGGGGGAAGATATGGGCCATAGGAGGGAGGCAAGCTAGCCCACAAGAGATGGCGCGCCCAACCCCCAAGGGAGGAGTCCGAAGTGGACTAGGGGAGGGGGCGGCACCCTCCTTTCCTTCTCCTTCTCTCTCTCCTTCCCCTTTCCCCCTTCGGTAAAAGGAAGTGGGGCCGAATCCTACTAGGACCCCAAGTAGGACTCCTCCTACTTGGGGGCGCACCTAGGGCCGGCCTCCTCTCCCTCCCTCCTTTATATACGGGAGGGGGCGCCCCTAGAACACACATCAATTGTTCCAAGCCGTGTGCGGCGCCCCCTCCATAGTTTACGCCTCCGGTCATATTCACGTAGTGCTTAGGCGAAGCCCTGCACAAATAACTTCACCATCACCGTCACCACGCCGTCGTGCTGACGGAACTCTCCCTCGACATTTTGCTGGATCAAGAGTTCGAGGGACGTCATCGAGCTGAACGTGTGCAGAACTCGGAGGTGTCATACGTTCGGTGCTTGATCAGTTGGATCGAGAAGACGTTCGACTACATCAACCGCGTTAAGCTAACGCTTCCGCTTTCGGTCTACGAGGGTACGTGGACACACTCTCCCCCTCTCGTTGCTATGCATCTCCTAGATAGATCTTGCGTGATCGTAGGATTTTTTTTTGAATTGCATGCTACGCTCCCAAACAGTGTGGCATCCGAGCCAGGTCTATGTGTAGATGATATGCACGAGTAGAACACAAAGAGTTGTGGGCAGTGATACTCATACTGCTTACCACCAACGTCTTATTTTGATTCGGTGGTATTGTTGGATGAAGCGGACCGGACCAACCTTACATGACCACGTTCATGAGACCGGTTCCACCGATAGACATGCGACTAGTTTTGCATAAAGGTGGCTGGCGGGTGTCTGTTTCTACAACTTTAGTTGAATCGAATTTGACTACGGTCGGTCCTTGTTGAAGGTTAAAAAAACAAACTTGATGAAACACCATTGTGGTTTCGATGCGTAGGTAAGAACGGTTCTTACTAGAAGCCCGTAACAGCCACGTAAAACTTGCAACAACAAAGTAGAGGACGTCTAACTTGTTTTTGCAGGTCGTGTTGTGATGTGATGTGGTCAAGACATGATGTTATATACGTTATTGTATGAGATGATCATGTTTTGTAAAAGTTATCGGCAACTAGCAGGAGCCTTATGGTTGTCGCTTTATTGTATGAAATGCAAACGCCATGTAATTGTCTTACTTTATCACTATGTGTTAGCGATAGTTGTAGAAGCAATAGTTGGGAATACGACCACGACGCTATGATGGAGATCAAGGTGTCAAGCCGGTGACGATGGAGATCATGACGGTGCTTTGGAGCTGGAGATCAAAGGCACAAGATGATGATGGCCATATCATGTCACATATTTTGATTGCATGTGATGTTTATCTTTTATGCATCTTATTTTTCTTAGTACAGCGGTAGCATTATAAGATGATCCCTTACTAAAATTTCAAGGTATAAGTGTTCTCCCTGAGTATGCACCGTTGTGAAAGTTCTTCGTGCCGAGACACCACGTGATGATCGGGTGTGATAGGCTCTACGTTCACATACAAAGGGTGCAAGACAGTTTTGCACATGCGGAATACTCGGGTTAAACTTGACGAGCCTAGCATGTACAGACATGGCCTCGGAACACTGGAGATCGAAAGGTCAAACATGAATCATATAGTAGATATGATCAACATAGAGATGTTCACCATTGATGACTACTCCATCTCACGTGATGATCGGACATGGTTTAGTTGATTTGGATCACGTATCATTTAGATGACTTGAGGGATGTCTATCTAAGTTGGAGTTCTTAAGTAATTTGATTAATTGAACTTTAATTTATCATGAACTTAGTTCTGATAGTATTTGCAAATTATGTTGTAGATCAATAGCTCCCGTTGTAGCTCCCCTATGTTTTTGATATGTTCCTAGAGAAAACTAAGTTGAGAGATGATAGTAGCAATGATGCGGACTAGGTCCATGATCTAAGGATTATCCTCATTGCTCCACAGAAGAATTATGTCCTTGATGCACCGCTAGGTGACAGACCTGTTGCAGGAGCAGATGCAGACGTTATGAATGTTTTGCAAGCTCGGTATGATTACTACTTGATATTTTAGTGCACCATGCTTTACGGCTTAGAACCGGGGCTTCAAAAATGTTTTGAACGCCATGGAACATATGAGATGTTCCAAGAGCTGAAAATGATATTTCAGACTCATGCCCGTGTTAAGAGGTATGAGACATGTGACAAGTACTTTGCCTACAAGATGGAGGAGAATAGCTCAGCTAATGATCATGTGCTCAGAATGTCTGGGTACTACGATCGCTTGAATCAAGTGGGAGTTGATCTTCCAGATAAGATAGTGATTGACAGAGTTCTCTAGTCACTATCACCAAGTTACTAGAACTTTGTGATGAACTATAATATGCAAGGGATAACAAAAATGATTCCCGAGCTCTTCGTGACGCTAAAATTGGCAAAGGTAGAAATCAAGAAAGAGCATCAAGTGTTGATGGTTAACAAGACCACTAGTTTCAAGAAAATGGGCAAAGGAAAAGAAAGGGAACTTCGAGAAGAATGGCAAGCAAGTTGTCACTCTGAGGAAGAAGCCCAAAGCTGGACCAAAGCCTGAAATTGAGTGCTTCTACTGCAAAGTGACTGGTCACTGGAAGCGGAACTGCCCCAAGTATTTGGCGGATAAGAAGGATGGCAAAGTAAACAAAGGTATTTGATATACATGTTATTAATGTGTACTTTACTAGTGTTCATAGTAGCTCATGGTTATTTGGTACCGGTTCAGTTGCTAAGATTAGTAACTCGAAACAGGAGTTACAAAATGAACAGAGACTAGTTGAGGGCAAGGTAACGATGTGTGTTGGAAGTGATTCCAAGGTTGACAAGATCACCATCGCATACTCCCTCTACCTTCAGGATTAGTGTTGAACCTAAATAAATGTTATTTTGTGTTTGCGTTGAGCATGAATATGATTGGATCATGTTTATTGCAATACAGTTATTCATTGAAGTCAGAGAATAATTGTTGTTCTGTTTACATGAATAAAACCTTCAATGGTCATACACCCAATGTGAATAATTTGTTGAATCTTGGTCGTGGTTATGCACATATTCATAATATTGATGCCAACAGATGCAAAGTTGAAAATGATAGTGCAACATATTTGTGGCACTGCCGTTTAGGTCATATTGATGTAAAGCGCATGAAGAAACTCCATGCGGATGGACTTTTGGAATCACTTGATTATGAATCATTTGATGCTTGCGAACCATGCCTCATGGGCAAGATGACTAAGACTCCGTTCTCGGAACAATGGAGCAAGCCAATGGCTTATTGGAAATAATACATACCGATGTATGCGGTCCGATGAGTTCGCGGTGGGTATCGTTATTTTCTGACCTTCACAGATGATTTTGTGATCTTCACAAGTCTGAAACATTTGAAAAGTTCAAAGAATTTCAGAGTGAAGTGGAGAATAATCGTAACAAGAAAATAAAGTTTCTATGATCTGATCGCGGAGGCGAATATTTGATTTACGAGTTTGGCCTTCATTTAAAACAATGTGGAATAGTTTCACAACTCACGCCACCTGGAACACCATAGCGTAATGGTGTGTCCGAACATCATAATTGTACTTTATTAGATATGGTGCGATCTACGATGTCACTTACTGATTTACCACTATCATTTTGGGGTTATGCATTAGAGACAGCTGCATTCACGTTAAAAAGGGCACCATCTAAATCCATTGAGACGACACCATATGAACCGTGGTTTGGAAAGAAACCTAAGCTGTCGTTTCTTAAAGTTTGGGGTTGCAATGGTTATGTGAAAAATCTTTAGCCTGATAAGCTCGAACCCAAATTGGAGAAGTGCATCTTCATAGGATACCCAAAAGAAACTGTTGTGTACACCTTCTATCACAGTTCTGAAGGCAAGATCTATGTTGCTAAGAATGGGTTCTTTCTAGAGAAGGAGTTTCTCTCAAAAGAAGTGAGTGGGAGGAAAGTATAACTTGATGAGGTAATTTTACCTTATCTCAATTTGGAAAGTAGCTCATCAAAGAAATCTGTTCCCGTAATGCATACACCATGCTCCCACTCACTTTCTTGTAAATACAAGCTTCACCACAAGTCTATATAAAACTATATGCTTTGATCAACTCATCTAACCGTATATTCCAACTCTGAGATGCTTGCACTAGTCCATAGATGGATCGCTAGAGCTTGCACATTTTGTCAGCCCCTTTAGGATTGACAAAACCTTCTGGTTGTATCATATACAACTCTTCTCTAATAAATCCATTAAGGAATGCAGTTTTGATATCCTCTTGCCAGATTTCATAAAATGCAGCAATTTCTAACATGATTTGGACAGACTTAAGCATCGATACGAGTGAGAAAATCTCATCGTAGTCAACACCTTGAACTTGTAAAAAATATTTTGCGACCATTCGAGCTTTGTAGATAGTAACACTACCATCAGCGTCCATCTTCCTCTTGAAGATCTATTTATTCTCAATGGCTTGCCGATCATCGGGCAAGTCCACCAAAGTCCACACTTTGTTCTTATATATGGATCCTATTTCAGATTTCATGGCCTCAAGCCATTTATCAGAATCGGGGCTCATCATAGCTTCTTCATAGTTCGTAGGTTCGCCATGGTCTCATAACATGACTTCCAGGAAAGGATTACCGTACCACTATGGTGCAGAACATGCTCTGGTTGACCTATGAGGTTCAGTAGTAACTTGATCTGAAGCTTCATGATCATCATCATTAGCTACCTCTCTAGACTACGGCCTTTCTGATAAGTATATGTGAATGACATATTGTTGATCGGAAATGATGTAGAATTTTCGAGAAAGCATAAAGGAGTGTTTGAAAGGAGTTTTTCAAAGAAAGACCTCGGTGAAGCTTCCTACATATTGGGCATCAAGATCTATAGAGATAGATCAAGACGCTTCATAATATTTTTCAATGAGTACATACCTTGACAATATTTTGAAGTAGTTCAAAATGGAACAGTCAAAGAAGGAGTTATTTCCTGTGTTGCAAGGTGTAAAGTTGAGTAATCTCAAAACCCGACCACGGCAGAAAATAGAAAGAGAATGGAAGTCATTCCCTATGCCTCAGTCATAGGTTCTATAAAGTATGATATGTTGTGTACCAGACCTATTGTGTACCTTACCATGAGTTTGGCAAGGGGGGACGATAGTGATCCAATAGTGGATCACTGGACAATGGTCAAAGTTATCCTTAGTTACCTAAGAGGACTAAGGAAATATTTCTCGGTTATGGAAGTGACAAAGAGTTCGTCGTAAAGGGTTACGTCGATGCAGGCTATGACACTAATCCAGATGACTCCAAGTCTTAATCTGGATACACATTGAAAGCGGGAGCAATTAGCTAGAGTAGCTCCATGCAGAGCATTGTAGACATCGAAATTTGCAAAGTACATATGGATCTGAATGTGGCAGACCTGTTGACTAAACCTCTCTCACAAGCAAAACATGATCACATCTTAGTACTCTTTGGGTCTTAATCACATGGTGATGTGAACTAGATTACTGACTCTAGTAAACCCTTTAGGTATTGGTCACATGGCGATTTGAACTATGGGTGTTAATCACATGGTGATGTGAACTATTGGTGTTAAATCACATGGCGATGTGAACTAGATTATTGATTCTAGTGCAAGTGGGAGATTGAAGAAATATGCCCTAGAGGCAATAATAAAGTTGTTATTATATATTTCCTTGTATCATGATAAATGTTTATTATTCATGCTAGAATTGTATTAACCGGAAACTTGATACATGTGTGGATACATAGACAAAACACCATGCCCCTAGTAAGCCTCTACTAGACTAGCTCGTTAATCAAAGATGGTTAAGTTTCCTAACCATGGACATGTGTTGTCATTTGATGAACAGGATCACATCATTAGGAGAATGATGTGATGGACAAGACCCATCTGTTAGCTTAGCATATTAATCATTCAGTTTTATTGCTATTGCTTTCTTCATGTCAAATACATATTCCTTCGACTATGAGATTATGCAACTCCCGGATACCGGAGGAATGCCTTGTGTGCTATCAAACGTAACAACGTAACTGGGTGATTATAAAGATGCTCTACATGTATCTCCGAAGGTGTTTGTTGGGTTGGCGTAGATCGAGATTAGGATTTGTCACTCTGAGAATCGGAGAGGTATCTCTGGGCCCTCTCGGTAATGCACATCATAAGAAGCCTTTGCAAGCATTGTGACTAATGAGTTAGTTGCGGGATGATGTATTACGGAACGAGTAAAGAGACTTGCCTGTAAGGAGATTGAACTAGGTATGTAGATACCCCCGATCGAATCTCGGGCAAATAACATACCAATGACAAAGGGAATAACGTATGTTGTCATAGCGGTTCGATCGATAAAGATCTTCGTAGAATATGTGGGAGCCAATATGAGCATCCAGGTTCCGCTATTGGTTATTGACCGGAGAGGTGTCTCGGTCATGTCTAAATAGTTGTCAAACCGGCAGGGTCCGCACGATTAACATTCGATGACGATTTGTATTATGAGTTATGTGATTTGGTGACCGAATATTGTTCGGAGTCCCGGATGAGATCATGGACATGACAAGAAGTCTTGAAATGGTCTAGAGGTAAAGATTGATATATTGGATGATAGTATTCGGACACCGGAAGTGTTCCGGAATGTATTGGGTACATATCCAA
>NC_041391.1:705395265-705401989 GCF_002162155.2 Triticum dicoccoides
CCCCCCCGCCCCAAGAGAGGAGTCTGAATTGGACTAGGGAAGGGGCGGCGCCCCCCTTTCCTTCTTATTCTCCCTCTCCTTCCCCCTTTCCCCCTCCGGTAAAAGGAAGGGGGGCCGGGGCCGAATCCTACTAGGACCCCAAGTACGACTCCTCCTACTTGGGGGTGCGCCTAGGGCCGACCTCCTCTCCCTCCCTCCTTTATAAACGGGGGGCGGCACCCCTAGAACACACATCAATTGTTCCAAGCCGTGTGCAGCGCCCCCTCCATAGTTTACGCCTCCGGTCATATTCACATAGTGCTTAGGCGAAGCCCTGCGCAGATAACTTCACCATCACCATCACCACGCCGTCGTGCTGACGGAGAACTCTCCCTCGACACATTGCTGGATCAAGAGTTCGAGGGATGTCATCGAGCTGAAGTGTGCAGAACTCGGAGGTGCCGTACGTTCGGTGCTTGATCGGTTGGATCGAGAAGACGTTCGGCTACATCAACCGCGTTATGCTAACGCTTACGCTTTCGGTCTATGAGGGTAGGTGGACACACTCTCCCCCTCTCATTGCTATGCATCTCCTAGATAGATCTTGCGTGATCGTAGGAATTTTTTTGAAATTGCATGCTATGTTCCCCAGCAGTGGCATCCAAGCCAGGTCTATGTGTAGATGATATGCACGAGTAGAACACAAAGAGTTGTGGGTGGTGATAGTCATACTGGTTACCACCAACGTCTTATTTTGATTCAGCGGTATTGTTGGATGAAGTGGCCCGGACCAACCTTACATGACCATGTTCATGAGACTGGTTCCACCGACAGACATGCAACTAGTTTTGCATAAAGGTGGCTGGCGGGTGTCTGTTTCTCCAACTTTAGTTGAATCAAATTTGACTACGGCTGGTCCTTGTTGAAGGTTAAAACAACAAACTAGACGAAACACCTTTGTGGTTTTGATGTGTACGTAAGAACGGTTCTTACTAGAAGCCCGTAGCAGCCACGTAAAAATTGCAACAACAAAGTAGAGGACGTCTAAATTGTTTTTGCAGGGCGTGTTGTGATGTGATGTGGTCAAGACATTATGTTATATACATTATTGTATGAGATGATCATGTTTTGTAAAAGTTATCGGCAACTGGCAGGAGCCTTATGGTTGTCGCTTTATTATATGAAATGCAAACGCCATGTAATTGTCTTACTTTATCACTATGTGTTAGTGATAGTTGTAGAAGCAATAGTTGGCAAGACGACCATGACGCTATGATGGAGATCAAGGTGTCAAGCCTGTGATGATGGATATCATGAAGGTGCTTTGGAGATGGAGATCAAAGGCAGAAGATGATGATGGCCATACCATGTCGCATATTTTGATTGCATGTGATGTTTATCTTTTATGCATCTTATTTTGCTTCGTACGACAGTAGCATTATAAGACGATCCCTTACTAAAATTTCAAGGTATGAGTGTTCTCCCTGAGTATGCACCGTTGTGAAAGTTCTTCGTGCTGAGACACCACGTGATGATCGGGTGTGATAGACTCTATGTTCACATACAACGGGTGCAAGACAATTTTGCACATGCTGAATACTCGGGTTAAACTTGATGAGCCTAGCATGTACAGACATGGCCTCGGAACACTGGAGACCGAAAGGTTGAACGTGAATCATATAGTAGATATGATCAACATTGAGATGTTCACCATTGATGACTACTCCATCTCACGTGATGATCGGACATGGTTTAGTTGATTTGGATCACGTATCATTTAGATGACTTGAGGGATGTCTATCTAAGTGGGAGTTCTTAAGTAATTTGATTAATTGGACTTTAATTTATAATGAACTTAGTACTGATAGTATTTGCAAATTATGTTGTGTATCAATAGCTCGCGTTGGAGCTCCCCTATGTTTTTGATATGTTCCTAGAGAAAACTAAGTTGAAAGATGATAGTAGCAATGATGCGGACTGGGTCCGTGATCTGAGGATTATCCTCATTGCTGCACAGAAGAATTATGTCCTTGATGCACCGCTAGGTGACAGATCTGTTGCAGAAGCAGATGCAGACGTTATGAATGTTATGCAAGCTCGGTATGATGACTACTTGATAGTTTTAGTCACCATGCTTTACGGCTTAGAACCGGGACTTCAAAAATGTTTTGAACGCCATGGAACATATGAGATGTTCCAAGAGCTGAAAATGATATTTCAGACTCATGCCCGTGTTAAGAGGTATGATACCTGTGACAAGTACTTTGCCTACAAGATGGAGGAGAATAGCTCAGGTAATGAGCATGTGCTCAGAATGTATGGGTACTACAATCGCTTGAATCAAGTGGGAGTTGATCTTCCAGATAAGATACTAATTGACAGAGTTCTCTAGTCACTATCACCAAGTTACTAGAACTTCGTGATGAACTATAATATGCAAGGGATAGCGAAAATGATTCCCGAGCTCTTCGTGATGCTGAAATCAGCAAAGGTAGAAATCAAGAAAGAGCATCAAGTGTTGATGGTGAACAAGACCACTAGTTTCAAGAAAAAGGGCAAAGGAAAAGAAAGGGAACTTCGAGAAGAATGGCAAGCAAGTTTTCACTCCCGGGAAGAAGCCCAAAGCTGGACCAAAGCCTGAAACTGAGTGCTTCTACTGCAAAGGGACTGGTCACTGGAAGCGGAACTGCCCCAAGTATTTGGCGGACAAAAAGGATGGCAAAGTAAACAAAGGTATATTTGATATACATGTTATTAATGTGTACTTTACTAGTGTTCATAGTAGCCCATGGGTATTTGATACCGGTTCAATTGCTAAGATTAGTAACTCGAAATAGAAGTTACAAAATGAACAGAGACTAGTTGAGGGCAAGGTAACGATGTGTGTTGGAAGTGATTACAAGGTTGACAAGATCACCATCACATACTCCCTCTACCTTCGGGGTTAGTGTTGAACCTAAATAAATGTTATTTGGTGTTTACCTTGAGCATGAATATGATCTCATCATGTTTATTGCGACATGGTTATTCATTTAAGTCAGAGAATAATTGTTGTTATGTTTACATGAATAAAACCTTCAATGGTCATACACCCAATGTGGATGATTTGTTGAATCTCGATCGTGGTTATGCACATATTCATAGTATTGATGCCAAAAGATGCAAAGTTTATAATGATAGTGCAACATATTTGTGGCACTGCCATTTAGGTCATGTTGGTGTAAAGCGCATGAAGAAACTCCATGCGGATGGACTTTTGAAATCACTTGATTATGAATCATTTGATGCTTGTAAACCATGCCTCATGGGCAAGATGATTAAGACTCTGTTCTCCGAAACAATGGAGCGAGGCACTAACTTATTGGAAATAATACATATCGATGTATGCGGTCCGATGAGTGCTGAGGCTCGTGGTGGGTATCGTTATTTTCTGACCTTCACAGATGATTTTCTGACCTTCACAAGTCTGAAACATTTGAAAAGTTCAAAGAATTTCAGAGTGAAGTGGAGAATCATCGTAACAAGAAAATAAAGTTTCTACGATCTGATCGCGGAGGCGAATATTTGAGTTACGAGTTTGGCCTTCATTTAAAACAATGTGGAATAGTTTCACAATTCACGCCACCTGGAACACCACAGCGTAATGGTGTGTCCGAACGTCGTAACCGTACTTTATTAGATATGGTGTGATCTACGATGACTCTTACTGATTTACCACTATCGTTTTGGGGTTTTGCTTTAGAGACAGCTGCATTCACGTTAAAAAGGGCACCATCTAAATCCGTTGAGACGACATCGTACGAACTGTGGTTTGGCAAGAAACCTAAGCTGTCATTTCTTAAAGTTTGGGGTTGCAATGCTTATGTGAAAAAGCTTCAGCCTGATAAGCTCGAACCCAAATCGGAGAAGTGCGTCTTCATAGGATACCCAAAAGAAACTATTGTGTACACCTTCTATCACAGATCCGAAGGCAAGATCTATGTTCCTGAGAATGGGTCCTTTCTAGAGAAGGAGTTTCTCTCAAAAGAAGTGAGTGGGAGGAAAGTATAACTTGATGAGGTAATTGTACCTTATCTCAATTTGGAAAGTAGCACATCACAGAGATTTGTCCCCGTAATGCCTACACCATGCTCCCACTCACTTTCTTGTAAATACAGGCTTCACCGCAAGTCTGTATAAAACTATATGCTTTGATCAACTCATCTAAGCGTATATTCCAACTCCAAGATGCTTGCACCAGTCCATAGATGGATCGCTGGAGCTTGCACATTTTGTCAGCACCTTTAGGATTGACAAAACCTTCTGATTGTAACATATACAACACTTCTTTAATAAATCCATTAAGGAATGCAGTTTTGATATCCTTTTGCCATATTTCATAAAATGCGGCAATTGCTAACATGATTCGGACAGACTTAAGCATCGATACGAGTGAGAAAATCTCATCGTAGTCAACACCTTGAACTTGTCGAAAACCTTTTGCGACAATTCGAGCTTTGTAGATAGCAACACTACCGTCAGCATCCATCTTCCTCTTGAAGATCCATTTATTCTCAATGGCTTGCCGATCATCGGGCAAGTCCACCAAAGTCCACACTTTGTTCTTATATATGGATCCTATCTCAGATTTCATGGCCTCAAGCCATTTATCGGAATCCGGGCTCATCATAGCTTCTTCATAGTTCGTAGGTTCTCCATGGTCTAATAACATGACTTCCAAGACAAGATTACCGTACCACTCTTGTGCGGAACGTGCTCTGGTTGACCTACGAGGTTCGGTAGTAACTTGATCTGAAGCTTCATGATCATCATCATTAGCTTCCTCTCTAGACTACAACCTTTCTGATAAGTATATGTGAATGACATATTGTTGATCGAAAATGATGTAGAATTTTTTGGAAATCATAAAGGATTGTTTGAAAGGAGATTTTCAAAGAACGACCTCAATGAAGCTGCTTACATATTGGCATCAAGATCTATAGAGATAGATCAAGACGCTCGATAAGATTTTTGAATGAGTACACACCTTGACAAGATTTTGAAGTAGTTCAAAATGGAACAGTCAAAGAAAGAGTTCTTTCCTGTGTTGCAAGGTGTAAACTTGAGTAAGACTCAAAACCCGACCACGACAGAAAATAGAAAGAGAATGGAAGTCATTCCCTATGCCTCAGCCATAGGTTCTATAAAGTATGCTATGCTGTGTACCAGACCTATTGTGTACGATAGTGATCCAGGAGTGGATCACTGGACAGCGGTCAAAGTTATCCTTAGTTAACTAAGAGGACTAAGGAAATATTTCTCGGTTATGGAAATGACAAAGAGTTCGTCGTAAAGGATTACGTCGATGCAGGCTATGACACTGATCCGGATGACTCTGAGTCTCAATCTGGATACATATTGAAAGTGGGAGCAATTAGCTAGAGTAGATCCATGCAGAGCATTATAGACATAGAAATTTTCAAAGTACATACAGATCTGAATGTGGCTGATCCATTGACTAAACCTCTCTCACAAGCAAAACATGATCGCACCTTAGTACTCTTTGGGTCTTAATCACATGGTGATGTGAACTAGATTACTGAATCTAGTAAACCCTTTGGGTATTGGTCACATGGCGATGTGAACTATGGGTGTTAATCACACGGTGATGTGAACTATTGGTGTTAAATTACATGGCGATGTGAACTAGATTATTGACTCTAGTGCAAGTGGGAGACTGAAGGAAATATGCCCTAGAGGCAATAATAAAGTTGTTATTTTATATTTCCTTGCATCATGATAAATGTTTATTATTCATGCTAGAATTTTATTAACCGAAAGCTTGATACATGTGTGGATACATAGACAAAACACCGTGTCCCTAGCTAGTAAGCCTCTACTAGACTAGCTCGTTAATCAGAGATGGTTAAGTTTCCTAACCATGGACATGTGTTGTCATTTGATGAACGGGATTACATCATTAGGAGAATGATGTGATGGACAAGACCCATCCGTTAGCTTAGCATATTGATCGTTCAGTTTTATTGCTATTGCTTTCTTCATGCCAAATACATATTCCTTCGACTATGAGATTATGCAACTCCCGGATACCGGAGGAATGCCTTGTGTGCTATCAAACGTTACAACATAACTGGGTGATTATAAAGATGCTCTAAAGGTATCTCCGAAGGTGTTTGTTGGGTTTCCATAGATCGAGATTAGGATTTGTCACTCCGAGTATCGCAGAGGTATCTCTGGGCCCTCTCAGTAATGCACATCATAAGAAGCCTTGCAAGCAATGTGATAATGAGTTAGTTGTGGGATGATGTATTACGGGACGAGTAAAGAGACCTGTGGGTAACGAGATTGAACTAGGTATGAAGATACCGACGATCGAATCTCGGGCAAGTAACATACAAATGACAAAGGGAATAACGTATTTTGTCATAGCGGTTCGATCGATAAAGATCTTAGTAGAATATGTGGGAGCCAATATGAGCATCCAGGTTCCGCTATTGGTTATTGACCAGAGAGGTATCTCGGTCATGTCTACATAGTTCTTGAACCCGTAGGGTCCGCACACTTAACGTTCGATGACGATTTGTATTATGAGTTATGTGATTTGGTGATCGAATGTTGTTAGGAGTCTCGGATGAGATCACGGACATGATGAGGAGTTTCAAAATGGTCGAGAGGTAAATATTGATATATTGGATGATAGTATTTGGACACCGGAAGTGTTCCGGAATGTATCGGGTACATATCA
>NC_041391.1:705402352-705406523 GCF_002162155.2 Triticum dicoccoides
GAACACCCCGGAGGAAGATATGGGCCATAGGAGGGAGGCAAGCCAGCCCACAAGAGATGCCCCCCCAAGGGAGGAGTCCAAATTGGACTAGGGGAGGGGGCGGCGCCCCCCTTTCCTTCTCCTTCTCCCTCTCCTACCCCCTTTCCACCATCGGTAAAAGGAGGGGGGGTCGAATACTACTAGGACCCCAAGTAGGACTCCTCCTACTTGGGGGCACGCCTAGGGCCGGCCTCCTCTCCATCCCTCCTTTATATACGGGGGGCGGCGCCCCTAGAACACACATCATTTGTGCCAAGCCATGTGCGGCGCCCCCCTCCATAGTTTACGCCTCCGGTCATATTCACGTATTGCTTAGGCGAAGCCCTGCGCAGATAACTTCACCATCACCGTCACCACGCCGTCGTGCTGACGGAACTCTCCCTCGACACTTTGCTAGATCAAGAGTTTGAGGGACATCATCGAGTTGAACGTGTGCAGAACTCGGAGGTGTCATATGTTTGGTGCTTGATCGGTTGGATCGAGAAGACGTTCGACTACATCAACCGAATTAAGTTAACGCTTCTGCTTTCGGTCTACGAGGGCACGTGGACATACTCTCCCCCTCTCGTTGCTATGCATCTCCTAGATAGATCTTGCGTGATCGTAGGAATTTTTTTGAAATTACATGCTACGTTCCCCAACAAAAACAACACTCATGGGTGTCGTGGTTGAAGGATGGTAATAGGAACACAAGGTACTTCATGGCATTTGCCTCAGCAAGGAAGAAGATGAATAGAGTGAAGGAATTGCGGAAGGAAGATGGGACGGTAGTGAATGAAGGAGAGGAGCTTCCTAATTACGTTTGTTCGTTTTTTTCAGGAGCTCTTCACATCCAGTATGGGCAATCGACTCCATGAGCTGATCGCTAAGGTCGAACCACGTGTTATGCAGCCTATGCATGCAATCCTCGACACCGAGTTTACTCGTGAGGAGGTGAAGGCTGCACTTTACCATATCGGAGACCTAAAGTCGCTGGGTCCAGATGGGATGCCTTGTATTGTGTATAAGAAGCACTGGGAGTTTATGGGTGACAAGGTTGTGGAGGAGGTCCTGTCGGTTCTTAATGGGGGCCCAGTCCCAGAGGGGTGGAATGACACGGTGGTGGTGCTTATCCCGAAAGTTAAAAATCCGAAGCGGATTAAGGATCTCCACCCAATCAGTTTATGCAACATTGTCTACAAGCTTGTGTCTAAGGTGATAGCCAACCGCCTGAAGATGGTCCTGCCGAGCATCATATTTGATAATCAGAGTGCTTTTGTCCCAGGAAGGCTTATCACCGACAATGTGCTAATCGCCTATGAGTTGTCGCACTTCCTGGTTAATAATAGGAAGGGAAAGGAGGGGATTGTTGCTGTTAAAGCTGACATGAGAAAGGCGTATGACAGGGTGGAGTGGGAGTTCTTGGCAGCAATGTTAAGCAAGTTAGGCTTCAAGCAACACCGGGTTGACCTGATTATGAAATGTGTGACCTCTGTGAGATACCAAATTAAAGTTAATGGCAGCCTGACCCAACAATTTAGTCCATCCCGTGGGCTGCAACTGGGCGACCCGAGTTCACCGTACCTCTTTGTTATCTGCACAGAGGGCCTGTCAGCCCTCCTTCATGATGCAGAGAGAAGGGGTCAGATTAGTGGAGTAAAAGTGTGTCCTAACTAAAGCACCGGTGGTGTCGCACCTACTCTTTGCCGATGACTCGATGCTGCTTATGAAGGCCAAGTAGGAGGAAGTCGTGGCTTTGAGAGAAATATTGGAGCTCTACGAAAACTGCTCGGGGCAATGCATCAACACTGAAAAATCGGCAGTACGGTTCAGTCCCAACACGCCGGCGGCAGAGAAGGACTTGGTAAAAGGAATCCTACAAATTGATAGCGATAGTTGGAATGCTAAATACCTCGGTTTGCCAGTTCACATGGGGAGATCTAAAAGGAGAGCTTTTGCATACATAAAGGGAGCCATGGCCGGGCAGGTTTACGGGTGGCAGGAGAAGCTGATCGCAAAGACTGGGAAAGAAACGTTGGTGAAAGCTGTAGCGCAAGCGATTCCAACGTTCGCCATGTCCTGCTTCTATCTAACCAAATTCTTCTGCTAAGAGCTAAGCTCTCTGATGGGAACGTACTGGTGGAGTTAGCAGGAAAAGGATTAGTTGGGAGAAGTTGAACAAGCCAAAAGCACAGGGCGGGTTGGGGTTCAGGGATATGCATGCATTCAACATTTGCAATGTTGTCAAGGCAAATTTGGAGGATTATCAAATGTCCGAAGTCCCTGTGTGCACAAATCCTGAAAGCTCGTTACTTCCCTCATACTCATGTGCTAGAGGCCGAAGCAAAAGATGGAATTTCCTATTCATGGCGGAGTCTCCTACATGGGTTACAACTGGTGAAAGAAGGATATGTGTGGCGAGTGGGTGATGGCACTAGGATCAGGATATGGAGCGACCCATGGCTTCCTAGGCCGTGGTCAAGGAAGTCGCTTACTCCGAGGAGAGGGAACTTGTTGGAGTTTGTTAGTGACCTGATCAGTCCCATCAGTGGACAATGGGACGATCAGTTGCTCCGGGACACATTTTGGCATGTTGACGTAGAGAGCATCCTACAAATACCGCTCTGAGAAGGGGTCCAAGACTTCATAGCCTGGCAATTTGATCCCAAAGGAGTGCACTCTACCAAAACTGCATACAAGCTGCAGGTCCAGGTTGAGAAGATGGGAAGAGATGGGGGTGCAGACAGCAGCATGACGCTTCCGGGCAACCTGGATAGTTGCCATGATGATTCCTGGAAACGAATATGGAAGCTTCCCTGCCCAAGGAATACTCAGATGTTCGTTTGGCGCATCAGACATGAATCACTAGCGCTGAGGAAAAATCTGGAAAGGAGGGGGGGTCACAGTTGAGGAGACTTCATGCTTATTTTGCGGACAGGCAGAGGAGGATGGGGCGCATCTGTTCATAAAATGCAAAGTGGTGAAGGGCGTGTGGAGAGAGCTGGCTATGGAGTCTGAGAGAATGGCACTGGAGGATATCTCATCCGTGCATGCAATGTTGGATTTCTTGTGGGGGCTAGATGAAAGAAAACGAGTCTTGGTCTTGACCTTCTGGTGGTTGTGGTGGAGTAATCGCAACAAGCTGCAGGAAGGGGAACTCCCGTGGACAGCAGGCAAAGTGGCAAGGCGAACTAGGTGCAACACCATGGAATACCAGCAGATCTTCTCAAAGGTGCCCACTCAGCATAGCACTGATAGGTGGAAACCGTCGTAGGAAGATATGATAAAGATCAGCGTTGATGGTTCATTTGTGCCGGGAGGAAACCATGCTGGTTGGGGAGTGGTAGCAAGGGATAAGGAGGGCTCTGTCATTTGTGCCGCGCAGGGCGGCAGGAGAACGTTGCGGATGCGTTCGGCGCGGAAGTGTATGCTATGTCACAGGGTGCCTCGCTTGATGCTGACTTGGATATGCTCCGGGTGGTCTTTGAGACTGATTCCCAGCTTGTCGCAGAGGCCATGGACCTGAGGAAGGTAGATTTGTCCACGTATTATGCGGTCATTGAGGATACTAAACTCCAGCTGAAATTATGGTTCTCGGTCATGTAGTTATGTCCTGTAAGGGAAATGCAAATTCTGTAGCACATGAACTCGCTAGTTTGGGTCGTTTCTGTGATATGAACCACTCAGTGTAGTGGGAGTCAGATGTACCTGCCGCTGTGGCAGCCTGTGCCTTAGGTGATTTGCCTGGGCAACGTTAAGTATAAAGCTATGCTTTCCTAAAAAAAGACTGATATTGTTTTGTGTTCAAAAAATGTATTTTATTTAAAAGGTTTTTAAAAACTTTGTAGAAACCTATTTTTAAGAAGGGAAGTAATATTGTTGAAATGAGAATGATATTCACGTACGTACATAGAAACAATCATGTAAAATAAAAGTCCATTACATATTTAAAAAATGTTCATGTATACAAAAAGAAATATATTTATGAATTACAAAAAAATACGTGTTTTAGAATAATTTCATTGATTTTAGAAAAAATGTTCATATATATGATGGTATAACTGAAAGCGGCAATTTTAGATGCTAAATCCTTAACACTAAACAAATGGACAAACAAATTTACATAGAATTGGACTTTGAATGGCATTGCGCG
>NC_041391.1:705406868-705418572 GCF_002162155.2 Triticum dicoccoides
AAACTCATACTTGCCTGCCCTTACTCGACGGTTGGCAAAATCTTCAACTCTATATATAAGGGTTCGATGACTTTTCCCCACGTTCTACTCGACCGCATGCTACTGTGCATTGTTGTATTCAAATACAGAGGTTACTAAACAAGATCTCCCCCATAAAAATGCGAACGATATTTTTACTAAGTGAGTGCTAGGAGTCAAATTTGTTGGTATGTGGTAATCCAACAAGAAAAAAAGGACCAAAAAACAAGAACGAAGGAAATCCAAAGAGTCGGACCACCCAAATTTAGAATTGACATTTGTGAGTTTTAAAGCCATAGTCAATTGAGTGGCCAATTTCTCTAATTCAAGTGTGCTTTGAAAAGGGTTTTTTGACAAAGTCTGCAAAGGTATACTGGAAAATGGTAATGCGACTGTTGTCGATTGTTTTACTGATGATTCGGGACAAGGCATTGAGGAGCTTAGAAAAGAACCAAACTTATTCCCAACTTGTAGCATTGCTTCTCATATATGAATACTTACCTAACAAGAGTCTAGATGCCTTCCTTTTTGGTATGTTATGGTCATTTCTCACTTGAACTTCTTAGATTGGCAAATGATATTGTTTACAACTAACTCATGATTATTACCATTTGAAGATACTACAAGAAAATCATGGCTTGATTGGCTGGTTAGATTCAGTATAATGAAGGGGTCACAAAAGGATTTTCGTTTCTCCACCAAGATTCAAGTGTAAAGATAGTTTATCGAGATCTCAAAGTATGCAACATCTTGTTGGACGTAGAAATCAATCCGAAGATATCATATTTCAAGAAGGTAAGAATCTTTGCAGCAATGGTGGCTGAGCAGTTGAATATTCAGGGTGCAACTTCCTATACGGATAACCTTACTCTTGCCAAAGATGTTGCTACTAGAAGCATCACTTCTCCTGATGTTAGATGGGATATTAGGCACCATTTGGATGCCTTCTTTTGCAACACCAGCAAATTAAATTCTTTTGTTTACCATGTTAAGAGAGACCTTAATGGTGTTGCACACGATTGTGCTCATCGGGCTCTATCTTCTTCTCAGGAGCCTATCTTTGCGTGCATTAATCAGGTTCACAGGCAATCATATTGTACTTTCTTCCTTGGCTGACTCGGTTAGATTACCATGGCTATGTAGTTCATGTTGTCACTTGTACTTGAGCCTGATTTGGAATGAACTAGTTGACCCTTGTGCGCCTTTCCCTTTACAGAAACATGAAGGTAAGAATCTTTGGTGGAAAACAGAAACAAGAGAACACAAATTGTGTTGTTGGGACATTGTAAGTAACTAGTTATGCGACCCTTACAGTATTGATTTCTGGTATGGTTTAATTCAAATCCTTGTCCTCCTATATGTTGAAATGACTGAAACTTCTACTCACAAGAGGGGGGCAATGGACCCACACCTGGATTTACATGAGTTCAACTCACATGTATGGAATCTATACTCGTCAACTCTCCTTCGCCACCGACATCATTTTTTGCGCCATATAATGGGATTTGATGGCTTCTCCACATACCACATGCTATGGGGAACACCAGCATTGATATATTCGAATATAGTGGTAACTAAACAAGATCTCTTGTTCAAAAATTTAAACATTATTTGACAAAGTCATTGTTAGGAGACAAACATGTTGATCTGTGGCAATTTCTCTGATTCATGCTTGGAAATGAGGTTTTGGTGAAGTCTACAAGGGTGTATTCCAGAATGGCGACGCAGTTACAATCAAAGGCTTGGTGGTGATTCTGGAGAAAGTATCGAGGAGCTTGGAACTAAAGTAATTTCAATTGAAAAATTGCAACATTGAAGCTACTTAGAATTCTTGGTCATTGCATTTATGAAGAGGAGAAGCTTCTCATATATGAAGACTTATCTAATAACATCCAAAGTACCTTCCTTTTTGTATGCTACGATTACTTATCAATTTTATTCTTAGATTGGCAAATGATGTTATGTATAAATAATTTATGCTTGTTGCCATTTGAAGATGCTACGACAAAACCATTACATGTTTGGCTGACTTGATTCAGTATAACTAAGTCTCACAAGAGGTGGGCTATGGTCCCCACCGTTGGATTTACATGAGTTCAAGTCACTTGTAGGGACTCTTTACTTGCCCACTCCTGCTCGTCGTCCGATAACATTTTTTTGTGCCATATATTGGGATTTGATGGCTTCTCCCCACACTAATCGACCACATGCTACGGGGAACATACACATTGATATATTCAAATATATAGGTTACTAAACAAGATCTCTTGTTTGAAAATTAAAACATTATTTGACTAAGTGAGTGTTAGGAGACAAATGCGTTGCTCCGTGGAAATTTCTCCGATTCATGCTCGAAAATGAGGTCTGGCAAAGTCTAAAAGGGTGTTCTAAAAATGGCAATGAAATTACCATCAAATGGCTCAGTGATGATTCTGGAGAAAGTATCGAGTAGCTTAGAAATAAAGCAACTTCGGTTGAAAAATTGCAGCACTAGAGTCTAGTTAGAATTCCTGGTCATTGCATTCATGAAGAGTAGGAGCTTCTCATTTACGAAGACTTATCTAAGAACAACCAAGGTGCCTTCCTTTTTGTATGCTATGACTACTTACCACTTGAATTCTTAGATTGGCAAATGGTGTTATGTATAATTAACTTATGCTTGTTGCCATTTGAAGATGCTGCGATAAAATCATTGCATGATTAGCTAACTTGATTCAATATAATTAAGTCTTATAAGAGGGGGGCATAACCCCCCACCATAGGATTTACATGAGTCCAACTCACATTCAGGGACTCTTTACTCCCCCACTCTTGATCGCCACCCAACAACATTTTTTGCACCATGTATTGAGATTTGATGGCTTCTCCCCACACTATTCGACCACATCCTACAGGGAACATCTACATTGATATATTCGACTATAGAAGTTTCTAAACAAAATCTCTTGTTTAAAACTTTAAATATTATTTGACTAAGTGTGTTTTAGGAGACAAGTGTGTTAATTTGTGGCAATTTCATCGGTTCATGCTTGGAAATGAAGTTCTAGCAAAGTCTACAAGGGTGTACTCGAAAATGACGATGTGATTTTCATCAAAAGGCCTAGTGCCTTGACGAGAAGTAAATGCCGTACCTCCACGAGAAGTAAATTTGTGCTTCTCGCATAAGGAAAAGAAAAAATAAATCATTCTTTCCCTTTTTCGATAGCAACGACTGTGCCTCTCGCGGAAGCAAATCCGTGCCTCCACAAGAAGTAAATTTGTGCCTCTCATGGAAGAAGAAGAAAAAAAGAAAAAATGTGCGCCTCTCACAAAAGCAAATCCGTGCCCCATGAGAACTAAATATGTGCCTTTAATCGGAGGAAGAAAAAAAAATGCGCGCCTCTCACAAAAGCAAATCCGTGCCCCATGAGAACTAAATATGTGCCTTTAACGGAAGAAGAAAAAAAAGAAAAATCCCGCGCCTCTCACAAAAGCAAATCCGTGTCCATGAGAACTAAATACGTGCCTCTCGCGGAATAAAAAAACACATTTTCCCCTTTCTTAGAGGCACGACTATGCGTCTCGCGGAAGCAAATCCGTGTCTCCACGAGAAGTAAATCAATGCCTCCCATGGAAAAAAAACATATTTTTTCCTTTTCCGAGAGGCGCGATTGTGCCTCTTGCGGAAGCAAATCCGCGCCTCCACGAGAAGTAAATCCGTTCCTCAAAAAATGTTCTAGATTTCCAGAAGCTGTTCAAAATTTTACAAATCTTCACACATTTTGAAAATTGTTCGCATTTTTAAAAAAATCGTTCACGTTTTCCAAAAAATATTCGCTCAATTATTCACCATTTTCAAGAAATGGTCAAAAGACTTCAAAATTCGTTTAGGTCTGCCGCTGCTGGTAGTTCTTATGGTTTTTCGCTGCCAATTAGTCACTAGCGATTATCAGCTTGGGTGGCTTGCAACTCATGTCTCTCACTTGGAGCTTGTGTGTTTTGATCACGTGCAAGTGCGCTCACCAACTGGATGTCGCGTGCGTGTAAATGGGCCGGCTCAGTTGGGCTCCCATTTGCTTCTTTCGCACAGCCCAAATAAAAAGCAGAGAATCAAACAGACCGAGCACCTCCAGTTGAGGGGAAAAAAATTTCCATGGCGTCCGACGACCTCTTCGAAGGCCTGCCTCCGCCTGCGGCGCCCGCCGGCGAAGACCGTGCGGGTGCGGCCTCCCCCGCGCCGCCTCCTCCTCCGCCGGCTCCGAAGGTGCCGAGGCATTCCGCGCTGAAGAGCTCCCTCAAGCGGGACAAGCCCTCCCCCTCCTCGGCCGCCACCTCCTCCTCCTCACCCGCCGCCGCCGCTCCCGCCGATGTCGCCGCCGAAGGCCGCGGTGAGCGCTCTTCTCCGCCGGCCCCTCTCCTTTACAACTAATTGCTGCTGCTTGGGAGTTGGAAGCACCGCTAGCGCGTGGTGGGATTTCAGATAGAGCTCGTGCTGATGTAGATTCTAGCGCCGATTTGCTCCTTGTGTCGTAGGGTTTCCTAGGAGTTGGATGCTATGCGCGGTCGACCGGGGCCGGGAGTGTCATGGCGTTATCAAACAGCTTCGTGTTGAGATCGAGATGTGGATTTGGTTAACGGGAGGGGATTTCCTGGTCGGGATTAGGGTTTCCTGTTTCCCTTGTCCCAGAATGCGAGGGGAAAATGCATTTGGATTCGATGGCCTCAGATTAGTGACTGCACCAACTAGAACAGCTTATACTTGAGCTAATTGCTTGGACCTGTTGCGGAAGTAGACTAGGAACAGATATAATTCTTGACCATAGGGATTGATGGCAAACTTATGTGGTTGTAGCTTGCTTTGCCAGGATAATAACCGTAGGGATTAGTGACTGCGCCAGCTAGAACCGCCTGTTCTGACAGCGGAAGCAAACGTGAAATGCACCACACGCTGACATATATAAGATGATTTATTAGGTCAGTCACAACGAAGTTATGAATCTGAACCTGGTTTGAGATGATTTATAGAGGTCCGAAACTGAATGTCTTTTAAGCTAATGCCATGTGCCAATTATGAATATTGTTCAGTGGATTTTCTGCTCATTGGTTGCTAGATGTGTCTACTATAAGTTTGTTTTAGATTTTAGCGGCGATTTGCTGGTGCATCCTGGTGTTGCTGTAGATTTTAGCGCCGATTTGTCCTTGTGTGGCAGTGTTTCCTAGGAGTTGGACGCTGTGCGCGGTCGACCGGAGCGCGGCGAGAGTGTCATGGCGTTATCAAACAACTTCGTGTTGAGATCGAGATGCAGGTTTGGTGAACATGAGGGGATTTCTAGGTCAGGATTAGCGTTTCCTGTTTCCCTTGTCCCAGAATGCGAGGAAAAAGTGCATTTGGATCAGATGGCTTCATATTAGTGACTGCACCAGCTAGAAGAGCTTGCTTCAACCTGTTGTGGAACTAGACTCAGAACAGATATAACTCTTGACCATAGGGATTGATGGCAAATTGATGATTGTAGCTTGTTTGCCATGATTATAACTGTAGGGACCGGTGGCTGCACCAGCTAGAACAACCTGTTTTGATAGTAGAGGCAAACGTGAAATGCACCACACGCTGGCTGGCATATAGAAGACGCTTTATTAGTTCAGTCGCAACGAAGATAGAATCCAAACCTGGTGTTAGATGAGTTGTAGAGGTCCTAATATGATTGCCTTTTGAGCTTGATTCAGCATTTCTTTTGGCTTACCTCCAGGATTCGCCACCATCTTGAAGTAACTCAATTCGGGCTATAGTGCATCCTGGCTAAGTTAATGCCATGTGCCAAATATCAACATTGTTCACTGGATTTTTCTGCACATTGTTTGCTAGACCTACCTAGTAAAGTTCATTTTGCAGTGTGTTATTTAGTGACTACTGTATTTGTGGAATCTGATGAGATTTCTGACCAGTGACCTTGGGTTACCATTAATTCACTCAAAAGGTGAAACCATAAGCGTCTATGCCTTGTGGTAATCTTGTCGGAGTTACGCCAGCAGCTCTAGCACTTGAATGCCTTGCTCTGTGCCTATGGCACAAATATGGGCCCTGTCTGACTACTTTTTATTATCTCCATTTGTCTTAAGGTTCTTGTACGTCCAGCTGTTCGCCTCATGTTTGTGTGATATTTACAAGTAACCTTTCTTTTACGTTATTTGTTATTTGAGCTCTTGTAGCAATAACATAGTTCTTTTTACTTGCCACACTGTCCTGTTCTAAGACCAATGTGTTGCTTGCAGTTCCTGAGAAGCGTCTTCGCTTCAGAACTACTGTTGATGCATCAGAAATGCAAATCATTGAGGCTATGCAGAAGATAACTTCACATATAGGGAATCCTTCAAAATTCAGCAAGGCATCAAAGCTTGCTCTACAGCTTATTGAGGCTGGAAGTGTCAAGCCAGAGACAATCGGTCACTTCTTTGCTGTACTAGAGGCTGCAATGTCTTCACCGGGAGCCTGCAATGAACCTTCTGTACGTGCAGATTACCAGGCACTGTTTAATGCTGCTGAGGGTGTAACAGAGGTGAAGTTTCTACTGTTGTTAGAACAAATAGCTTGCAAAATCATAGTTTTATTCCTTTTTGTGCATTATTAACCCATTGTCTCATCTACTTACAACTTTCTGGTTGATGTGCAGTGTTTCAACCAAGAGCAGAAAAATCAGTTTGATGTATGGATGCTTCACGCAGTGGTGGCTAATGATCTCTGTACTGATGACAGTTTTGTGGTAAGTGCATGGTGGTGAAATGCTTCTCGACTCAGCTGCCATGTCCCTTGAGAAATGTCATTATCAGAATGCAATGTGCAATACTGGCTTGTGTGTTCTGACTAATGTTCTTGTGTGTTTTATTCTGCAGTTTTCAAAGGCTGTAGGGAAGATTAAAGATGCCATTTCAGCCCTGCCGGTAGCGACAGTGGACGATGATAACGATGAAGCAGCAGCACTTGCAGCACTTGCTGAGATCCAATCTGGCACCACAGAGAATAAGGCAGCCGATAGCAACACACCTGCTGCAGCGTCCAACTCTGGAGAAGAATCCTCAGATCCTTTCGGTCTAGATAATCTCCTGGAGCACAAGCCAAAGAAATCCGAGAAGTCTCAGGATAAGGGGGCTGGAGCCCTGAGCAGAAAGGCAGACGAGGAGTCCAGGAGACTTTTGAGGTCACGGCGCGAAGCCCTCCTGAAATGCCTCGAGACAGCCGCTCGGCGCTACAGGATACCATGGTGAGTCCTCTGACAACTGCAAAACGTATACGCCATACGACACATCTTGCCTTGCTGCCCTAAAATCTGATCCTCTGGGCTGGCTTTGTTTGTCATCAGGACGCAGACGAGCATCGACATCCTGGGGCGGCACGCGTACGAGAGCGTGGGGCGGTTCACGGCCCGGCAGCGGGAGGCGGTGGAGAAGCTGTGGAACTCGATCAAGGAGCAGCAGATCCGGCGCAAGCACGGCAAGTCGGCGAGCGGGAAGCTGGACGTGAACGCCTTCGAGCGCCTCCAGGAGAAGTACTCCCACGAGAAGATCAGCATCCGGCGCGCCGTCGGCGGCGCGGGCGACCGCCGCGCCACGCAGTGGCTCGGCTAAAGGCAAAGTCGGCACGCCGGCCCGCCCCCGCGCGCATGTAAAACCGGTGCGCTGTCCGATGGCCGCGACGTTACACCGATCAGGATGGATGACGAAAAACGACGTTATAGTTTTCGTAGTCGCATTCGTGTGTGTGTGTGCGCGCGCGCCCCGTTCTTGTGATCTCATCTTGGGTTGCAGCACTGTCCACAGATTTCTTGGGCGGCCGTGCGTGCGTGCGACGCTGGTGTGCGCGTGTGAATGCGGCTGGGGTTTGGGTTTTGGGTTGCTGCCGGTGTCTCGTCTCGTGTGGTGATGATGGATAAATGCTTGTTATTCTGAAATCGTCAGCGTCTTGGTCTCAGGGAAGCTGGCCAGGAGGAGGAGAGGAGAGGCGACCAGATAGAGGGCGGAAAACGAGGCACGGCCGGTCGACCTGAGAATCTGAAGCCGAAGGAGATAAGCACAAGCGCTGAACGAGACCGCCGGTCGACTCCAATGCTGCTACTACTACAAATGTCATGGCCTGCATACGCGGTGCTATTTTTCACTCTCTCGCCCTCGATATTTAAAAACACTTTGGCGCAGTTAAAAAAAAAGAAGCATCTCCACCTTGGCACGGCTAGTAGAAGTTAATATTTCCCTAAAAAAGAAGAAGTTAATATCAGTCTCACTGCTTTTTCTTTCTATTATACTATACTTTTTTTTTTGTTTTTGCGGGGAATCTATTATAATATACTGATTGGAAGAAAAATATGTTGTGGACAGTGGGAGGGGAGGTGCCACCATTGTAGTATCTATGCCGGCCCATTGAAAAAAAAAAAGAAGTTAAAAAAAGAAGTTTGCACGGCCGGATAAATCCACGGAGGCATGGATTCAGGTGGCGGTCGTCGACCGTGCAAACTAAAGCGCGGCCATTCGGCGGGAAATGCTTTCTTTATCCATCTGTCTATGCCCAGCCAGTGCACGTACGTACGTGCGCACACACTCACCTGTTTTTTTTTTCTCAATTCATTTTTCAGGTGCAGTGTTGACCAGGCCAGTGGCTGATTGATCCCTTTGTACGTACGTTTCAGCGTCTCCTGCAACGCCCTGCGACCGACCTGTACCGGAATGTGCGTGACAAACAAACAAAGATGGGATGAGAGATGAGAAGCATTCTCATTTCCCATGCACGCACGCGTTGCGTCTTTACACTCCATCGTCGACACCCACATGCCCAGCCAGTTGAGCAGCTAGCGCCATGCACATTTGCATTTTTTAAGTGGGTAATTGGGTGTAAATTAGTATAAATTAGGGTAAAAGAAGCCGGCCGGGCCCTTGTATTCAACACAGCATTTACACGTTTGCTCCCCTCAAACCGGACCAACGCTGCCCTACTTGTCTCTCCTCTCCACCACCTTCTCCTAATCTTCTTCCTCCTTCGCCACCGTCCCATCCCATCACCCACGCTCCCTCCCTCCCTCTATAAATACCAGGCCAACCTCAACCTGCACCGGTACCGGCCGGCGAACCAAGCAGCTAGCTAGCAAGCCACGTCGTCCTCGATCAAGAAGCTCCGTCGTCGCTAGGGAAGTAGGAACAAACGATGGCTGCGGCGGCTGGTGGTGGTGTTGCGGGGGTGGCGGGGTCGCCGTGCGGGGCGTGCAAGTTCCTGCGGCGGCGCTGCGTGGCGGAGTGCGTCTTCGCGCCCTACTTCAGCTCCGAGCAGGGCGCGGCGCGCTTCGCGGCCATCCACAAGGTCTTCGGCGCCAGCAACGCCGCCAAGCTGCTCGCGCACCTGCCCCTCGCCGACCGATGCGAGGCCGTCGTCACCATCACCTACGAGGCCCAGTCCCGCCTCCGCGACCCCGTCTACGGCTGCGTCGCCCAGATCTTTGCCCTCCAGCAGCAGGTCCGCCGATCTCGATATTCATTTCATTCCCTTCGCCGCCGATCACTCCCTCGTCTTCGATCGACCAATCAATCATCTGGCCGCCATGTTTGTTGCAGGTCGCGATCCTGCAGGCGCAGCTGATGCAGGCCAGGGCGCAGATCGCGTGCGGCGTCCAGAGCACCACCTCGCCGGTGAGCCACCACCAGCCACAGCCGTGGTTGCAGGACACCAGCATCGCCGCCCTGCTCCGGCAGCAGGAGAACGGTAGCAGCTTCGCCGCCGGCGGTGCGCTTCTGCCAGAGCTGATGAGCGGCGACGTGTCCATGCTGCAGCAGCATTGCGGCGGCAAGGTGGAGGGCGGCGGCGGCGGCGGCGCCGGGGACCTCCAGTACCTGGCCCAGGCCATGATGCGAAGCTCCAACTACTCCCTGTAGATTGTACAAGAAGAACATCATGATAAAACCATGCATTTCACATGCTTCCAACAACCTCGTCGACGATCTATCAGAGTGCTGCTAGCTGATGGAATCGTGTCGGCGGCGCCAGAGATCGAGCTAGAAGAACTCAGGAGAGGGAATTGATTAACCTGTACTGAACTTTTTTTATCAGTGTTAATTCTGATCCTACAAGTTACTATTGTACTACATATTATATATCTATATATTAGAGGAGGCGCAAGCCCTGCATGAGTGGCTCAGTTGATCAATAATGATTACCGCTTCTATATAATTAAGCAGCTTATATGTTGCAAGATCACCTCTTATCGGATTTTTATTTTTTTGCAAGTCTTGATAATGACATCACTGGAAAAAAAAAATATGTATGTTCAGAGTAAGCGATTAGGTTGCAGCAAGATGCATGAAACAAAGTTCAGTATGAATGATATTGTAAAATGTGCAAGTCTTGCAGTTGCAGGCTCTAGTAGGATGAACCAAAACTCTACCGTCTGATGCTGCCCTTTGTATGCTTATTTGTATTGGGAATAGTTTGGAAGTTTGATAGTGCATCCCAAAAGTTCGAGGAAGAGTTTGAAAAATGAATACAAGTTACATTTCTGCACTGTTGATCTGTTGTATCTCAGCTGTCTGAAACTGTCAGTTTTACGCGAACCTCTTTTCGGCGCAAGTTTGAAAACTGTTTGGATTTGATTTGTGTTGGAAACAATTTACGCCAAAGTTTGGTACTAGTGCATACCAAAAGTTCAATGAAGAGTTACTATAGCGCACAACTTTGAGTTGCCACCAAGTTTCCCCCTCTCTAGAGACCCTAAAATCACTTGTATACATTCATAGTTAGGCTTGTATACACTACTTAGTAGTATAAACTCATAGGCTGCTGCTGATAATCCTAGTTTTTCATGCCAAGTGCAAAGACTGTCCCCCTGATCAAGGACATGTATGAACTGCCCAGCCGCTCAGCGACGCGTTTACTTTTGGTTCCATTCACCGGAGTTTGTGATGTTCTACAAAAAGTGTTGACCTTAGTCGCTCATGCACACAGACAGAGGCACGGTGAAATCACTGATCCCAATGGTTGATTAATTTCCTGGTAGAGTTGACTGCGGCAGATGATTGACCAAGTTAACCGCTAAAGTAATTAAATAACTTATTACTCCTATTAGCACCGGTACAATTTTGGTGCCACATCCCAGATAAAAATTAAGAACTCTATCACTCCAATTGAGCTATAGGATGCTAGAGAAATGTGTATAGTACTGTACAATTCAATTTGAATGGTTGGACATTCTACTGACAATAATTGAGATAGATAGACATATATGCCAAATACTACTGCTGACACAGTGGTTCTTTGGTTTAATCAGTCGGCAGATAAGAACAGTGCTACTGCTGTAGGGTTTTGGAGGACAGGCTACCATCTTGGGACTCTGCAAATTATTTCATCTACACATGTTCACTAAATCCATTACAGTAGGGCTAATTAAACTAGTACAAGTTCAGGTCAGAAGCTAAATGCTAACTAAAAGAAATGCCAACTAAAAGAGCCAAGATGTATAGCCAATGAGCAGCAGCAAACTACTGTTTCAGGTCATCAAAAGCTGCTGTACGACAATCAAGCAAGCAAGAAGCTGCGCTTGAGCTCATTTTTTACTTGATTCAGGGGCGGAGGTTGCTACAAAATCTGGAGTCTGCTAACCTGCTTGGACACCTAGAATGGAAGCAAGCTCAAGCATAGCCGATTTAACAATCTGCATAGGGCAGTGACTTTTGC
>NC_041391.1:705418713-705427145 GCF_002162155.2 Triticum dicoccoides
CCGTAGATTTAACGCGTGATTAATGTGGGTCGGTACAAGATGATGATCTTCACATGCACATGGTTAGGTGGCCTAGGGTGCTTAGCCACCGGTGATTAGGTGGCCCTAATTAGCACTAGCTCAAGTTTTTGTCCTTGTCAGTGTCTGGATGTGCACAGGTAATTAACTCCAATTACTAGTAATTCAAAGCAGGGGCAACATCTGTTTTTGCAAAGCGTGGAGGAGAGAAGTCCAGAAGAGCTTCTGGTGTGTTCTCTTCTCTTCCCTTTACACAGTTTGTATTAGTCAATGGACGAGGAGCACAAAAAATGAAGAATGTGATGGGACTGTCTCTTAAAGTTGAAGCCAAATTTCATTGGTTTTGTTTGCTTTGTCCTCACTTTGTGTTTTGTAAGCACTGCTGCTGCTACTAGCATCAAACAATAGGGAATATAAGTTGTAGAATATGTTTGGACTCAGCTGGTCAAGAAGCTAGTCATTTGGTCAAACAAGGGTGAGCGCAAAAGGCAGGCTTATTATGGCACTTGAGGGTGATTAGGCCCCACTAATCACAGACAGCTTTAGCACTAATCCCAAGCCACAAACAACTAATGGGAAAATGAAATTAGAGCTGCTTTCTCTGTGAGTGTGCAGCTGCTTTTGGTTCAGTCCTTGGACCAAAAGAAGAGGGAAGAGGCCTTTCCAACATGGCTTGCAATTGGAGAAGACGATAATAAAAACAACACTAGTATAGTAGTTTGTTCCAAGCAGAAAAAGCTTGAGGAAAAGAAGACAAGTGAGATGGAATATATATGATGAAACAGGTGCCTTGGAAATTGTGCCTGTGGCGCCTCCACCATCATTTCGGCTCCAGAGCCTGTTTGGCCGTTGCTGCTTACCATATTGCTTAAGTTCTTTCTGAGATGAACCTTTTTTAAAACTGGAATCTTGTTTATGGGGCAACTTCACCAAAATAATGGTGCTTGCTCGTTGGAACTAAGACTATTTGGGCTGTAATTGGTGATGAATAAAACACTTTGTTTGGAAATTAAAACATTGGAAAAGCCATCCCTTTTTAGGGAATGATGCCGGAGCCATATTTTCCTCGTAGTGATTCCTATTAGGAATTGCCAACAGCGCAGCGGCTATTGGGCTGGCCAAACACGGTAGTGGAGTGCAAGTATTTTTTTCCTTGTATGTTTTTTTCTCGTGTTTTCCACTGTACACACATCCGTTTTCTCTGGTTTTCCTCGCTTTCCCTTTTTCCTTTTTATCCCTTTCTTCGTTTTTGTTTTTGTTTTCTCTTCGGGTTTCTTTGGTTTTCCTCATTTTTTTTCTATTTTTCAACACATGCCTTATTTTTTAATACACATTGTACATTTTTTGTATGCAGTAGCAATGTTTTTATAAATCTTAACACTTTTCAAGTACATGATTAACATTTTTCAAATATTTGTTTTGATTTTTCACACGCATTCTACAATTTTCACATTCATCTTAACATTTTTTGCATGTACTTGCTATTTTCTAAATACATGATTAATAATTTTTAAATACATTTTCTGTTATTTTTTAATACATGTTAAAGACTTCTCGAACATACGATGAATTTTTTTTGAATGGTATGATTTTTTTTGAAACTATGTGACATAACTAATAATTTAAACAGGTACTTTTAAATGGTATGCATTAATGCTAGATCTAAGATAAAAGTATTTTAAATCATAATTTAAACAGGTACTTTTTTAAGCCTTAACATAACTAATAAAATACAAAGGGATAAAATTGAAAACACTAAATGCTTTTTAAAAAAGCATCTAATAAATATTTGAAGGAAAAAAGAATCTAAAATAATAATTTTAAACAGTGACTTAAAATGTTATTTTGGTATTGGACAAAATGTTTCAAAATTTTGAACAGGTTTCAAAAAGAATAATAAAGTTAGAAAGAAGAAAAATAAATTAGCAAAAAAGAAGAGAAAACAAAAAAGAGAAAGAGAAAAGAGAAAAACATAGGCCTTGGCTCAACTAGGAGTGGACATCGCTCCCATTGGGCCGGCCCAAGTACTCGCATATTTGCAAGTAGTTCATCGATCAAGAAATGCCGTGATTTTCAAAATTTGTTCACAAAGCCAAAAAAATGTTCCTTTTAGAAAACAATTGTTCAGAAATACAAAATATGTTTGGGGAGTTTCAAATAATGTCTGCTCTTCCAAGATTTGTTTGGAATTTTAAAAAGTTCCTGTTAAAAAAATCTACACACATACAAAAAGTGTTCGGACAAATAAAAAAACGAATTTTTGTTCATATTTCTGAATTTCCAGAAAAATTAGTATTTTTATAAAGATGTTCGTGCTCAAAATTTTGTTTGCTCTTTCTAGATAAGTTTCGTGTTTTCTTAGCAATTTTGGAAGACTCATTTTTGTTTAATTCTGCACTTTTTTTAAAAATGTGGATATTTGTATGTTTTGCACAAATTTGAAAAGAGATTTTTCTTTTTGGAACTTTGAACAAATATTAAAAGCCTGAGCATTTTTTACAGTTAAATAAAAGAGGGAAAACAAATAGGGAATATAAATAGTAAAAAATAAATAAAAGAGGGAAAACAAAAAAAAGGAAAAGAAACAAAAAAAATAGTGAGATAAAGGCAGGGTTTTGACCCTTAAATAAGTCAACCCCTAGTATTAAATCACAAAGCCGGCAGTGACTCAGTGGCTCGTAGCCCGGTTAGCGACCAGCGGACCCAAGATTGATCCCTACTTCTCCCTTTTAATTTTCTATTTCTTTAATAAAGTGTGCCGTAATGGACCGGCCTATTACTGTGTCCGTTTCAGCAAGAGATAGATCCTTTCACGTATGGCGTATACGTTCCGGCGGGCAACCCAGTGACCGGACCCAGCCCAAAATTTCACTCGGGGGCGATTGGTTTTGCTATATGGTGGCCCAACCAGTAAAAATGTTGAGCTTCAAGGCACTCTCTGACAATTCCTTGTCTTCTCCTCCTACTTAGGAACCTTCCGTTCAGCATGTCAAGAAAACAGAGCCATCAGCACAAGAGCGGACAGAGAGTGATAGTGACGGCAATAGTTATGTTTTTCACATCCAAAACATAACTAGTTTTACTCGTTTAAATAGTTGTATAGTTTTTCATTTGTGGACAAATTTGCCTTAATTACTGTCACATATATTGGCAGTATTATTTTATAGTATTCCCCATCAAATGCTAAGCGTGGTGTATTCGCAAAAAAAATGTTAACCATGGTGAAAGTATAGCCGTTAAACATATGTTGTTAATTGGTACTCCCTCCGTTCCGAATTACTTGTCAGGAGTTCATCCCTTGGCGTGGAGGCAACTTCTATTCGTTGCTGCCTACTGTAGCCATCGATCTGCATTTGGTGAATGGTGCATGCAACGCATGCAACAGTGCAAGAACCCTATTTCCGTAACTGTCATCTTTTTCAGAATTGCTTCAGTAGCCGTGGTGCCCCTCGAGGCTTTGGCATCTACTAATGATGCCATTGGTGAAACCACACTAATGGCATCTGCTAATGATGCGATTGTCAAAATCATGCAACTCTGACAGATTCTTTTCCTGTGGACACGAGGAGAGCTGAAATCCAGAAAGAAACAGCTTCCAATCCATCCATGATTAATTGCAACAAGCACATGTGCCAAACCACACTACTGTGAACATTTTCTCTCTGAAAATAGATATCTAACCTAACCTAACCTAACTGGCCCAACTGCACCGTTGACCTCCCGCCCCTACCCGCACCCGGCCGAGCAATTCCGGGCCGCCCTCCTGCCCCGGCTCGTTTCCTCCCTCTCCGCCGCGCTGCGGGCCTTCTACCCGCTCCTTCTACCCGGGACATCTACTCGCTCGTGTCGCGGCTTCCGGTGGTTGGGCATGGAGACGGCGGGTTCGCCCTCGCCGCGGTCCAGGTGACCGTGTTCACCATCGACGTGTCCATCCACCATGTCGCCTGCGATGACTCCAGCTACATGCATTTCGTCAAGACCTGGGCCGGCCACTGCCGCGTGGCCGCCGGTGTGGAGGGCCGTTCCTGGACCGTGCCGTCATCACGGACCCCCGAGGGCTTGCCACCGGGACGCTCGACGAAATGCGGTAGCTGGAGGCCAACGGGCCTCTTCCTCCGCCACCGACCCCACTACGGAGGAAGAGGAGGAGTTGGGAGGGGGAGGGCTGCGCCAGGGGAAAGGTGTGGGAGCCCCCCCCCCCACTATTTATAGGGGGAAGGGGAGAGGGGGCCGGCCCCCTAGATCCCATCTACAAAGGGGGGGGGGCTAGGGGGGAACTTGCCCCCCAAGTTTGGTGGGAGGCGCCCCCACCCCCTAGGGTTTCCAACCCTAGGCGCACCAGCCCACTAGGGGGCTGGTTCCCACCCTTGTTCATCCCGTTAAGTTCCCCGGGGCAGGTGGCCCCACCCGGTGGACCCCCGGACACCTTTTGGTGGTCCCGGTACAATACCGATAACCCCCGAAACCATTCCGGCGACTGAAACTGGACTTCCCATATATAAATCTTCACCTCCGGACTATTCCGGAACTCCTCGTGACGTCCGGGATCTCATCCGGGACTACAAACAACCTTCGTTAACTACATACAATTTCTCATAACAACTCTAGCGTCACCGAACCTTAAGTGTGTAGACCCTACGGGTTCGGGAACCATGCAGACATGACCGAGACATCTCTCCGGCCAATAACCAACAACGGGATCTGGATACCCATGTTGGCTCCCACACATGCCACGATGATCTTATCGGATGAACCACGATGTCGGGGATTCAATCAATTTCGTATACAATTCCCTTTGTCTACCGGTATGATACTTGCCCGAGATTCGATCGTTGGTATCCTATACCTTGTTCAATCTCGTTACCGGCAAGTCTCTTTACCTTGGTATCCTATACTTGCCCGAGATTCGATCGTTGGTATCCTATTCCTTGTGAATGTTTTTTAAATCATAAAAATAAATTCAAATCCACAAATATTTTCGATTTCACGAATATGTTTCGAGTTTTGGATATTTGCTCAACTTCGCAATAGATTTTCAAACTCACGATCATTTTTATAAATTTATGAACACTTATAAATTTGCGAACATTTTTTGAGTTCATGAAGATTTTTTTATCATTTTTTGAGTTGCTGATATTTTCTCAAATTCATGATCAGTTTTTAATAATCAAAACAATTTTGGAGTTCACGATTTTTTTCAAATGCAAGAATCCTTTTTAAATTTGCGAACATTTTTTGAGTTCATGAACATTTTTCTACACTCTTGAAGATTTCCAAATTTGAAAATATTTTTTATTTCCAAATTTGTTTCCAGATTTGCCAACATTTTTACAAACTCCTGAAGTTTTTATGTATTTAAGAAATTTTCAAATTTCTGAACATTTTGTTTCTGATTTGGGAACTTTTTTTGAGTTCACGAACATTTTTCTAAACTCCTGAATTTTTTTTATTTTCAAAATTTCAACATTTTTCTGATTAGGGAACATTTTTTGAGTTCACAACCATTTTTCCAAACTCGATTTTTTTCTTATGTAAGAATACTTTTTAAATTTCCGAACTTAGTTTTTTCTAATTTGCGAACATTTTTCAATATGGTGCACATTTTTAAAAATTCGTAAAAAAATCGTGACTATTCTGCAGGCTGGCCGGCCCATGAAAGGAGCGACCTGAGATATGTAATCCCAGGATCATCGCTTTCCCGGTCTACCAAACAGCTGCAGGGTTCAATTCAGACCAGGATTGATAAGTTCAGGGTGCCGACGACCGAAGCTCTACGAATTCAAGGTTTAAAATGAACTTTTTTCCCAGTGGAGGAGCTGGTGTATTTATACACGGTGTGCCCTCCCTTCTCCTCCGTGCGCTGCATTCTTTCTCCATCTGTCACCTCGTTGGAGCACCAGGTGAGGCGAGGCACATTCACGGTGCGTGTGCTTCCACGGTCCCTCCCTCCCTCCGTGCGTAGCACTTTCTCCCCTTTCTCGCACGTGAGCGAGACGACACCTTTTGGTTATCTGCGAGCGCTTTTTTTGCGTGGGTGTGGGGCTTTTCAGATCTGTTTGTCTCCGCATTTTTAAACAGCTTTGACATGTGGTGTCCTTCTCCGCTTCCTTCTTCTTTCCTTGATGTTGCAGCTCTGACCCGCGATGGAAGCAGGGGGCGATGGGTCGCTTCAGCAGAAGCAACGTATCCTGCAGCGCCGCCTCCGCTGGCTCTCTGCCGCCTGACAAACGGCGCCGTCGTCACTCTACTCTTGCTTGCGTCGGGAGCCACAAACAAGGGCGGGCCCATCCTCGCTGCTTTCGGAGCAGTGCTGGCAGGAGGAATGCAGGTCGTGTTGGGGGAGATCATCGGGACGACACGGGAGGAGTCGGCTTGGGAGCGCGGTCTACGCTTCTTCTGGGAGATGTTCATCTACATCGCCTGCGGGAGCATGCTGATCGCCACCACTGTCCTTCCCTCCGTTGACGGCCCGGCCGCGGTGCTGGTGGTGGCGACCGTGGAGATGGGCGTCATCGCCACGGCCGCCGAAGGCGATTCATCTGCGGGCGTGGCAGTAAAAGTCATCATAGGCATCATGGGCGCGCTTGCATTCGAGTACGTTCTTCTCGGTAAGACGGCGGCGTGAAAGGGAAGAACGATTCATCTGCGGGTGTGGCACGAGATTCCGGCTGTAATTGTGGTTTGGTGTCAAACGAGATTCCGGCTGATGTTAAACCTTAATAAAACTAAATAAAGACTACTCGAGCAGTGGCGGAGCTTAGTGCAAGGCTGAGGGGGCCGTGCCCCCCCTCCCTCCGTGCGCAGCACTTTCTCCCCTTTCTCGCACGTGAGTGAGACGACACCTTGTGGTTATCTGCGAGCGCTTTTTTGCGTGGGTGTGGGGCTTTTCAGATCTCTGCTGTTGTTCGTCTCCGCATTTTTAAACAGCTCTGACATGCGGTGTCCTTCTTCGCTTCCTTCTTCTTTCCTTGATGTTGCAGCTCTGACCCGCGATGGAAGCAGGGGGCGATGGGTCGCTTCAGCAGAAGCAACATATCCTGCAGCGCCGCCTCCGCCGGCTCTCTGCCGCCTGACAAACGGCGCCGTCGTCACTCTACTCTTGCTTGCGTCGGGAGCCACAAACAAGGGCGGGCCCATCCTCGCTGCTTTCGGAGCAGTGCTGGCAGGAGGAATGCATGTCGTGTTGGGGGAGATCGTCGGGACGACACGGGAGGAGTCGGCTTGGGAGCGCGGTCTACGCTTCTTCTGGGAGATGTTCATCTACATCGCCTGCGGGAGCATGCTGATCGCCGCCACTGTCCTTCCCTCCGTTGGCGTCCCGGCCGCGGTGCTGGTGGTGGCGACCGTGGAGATGGGCGTCATCGCCACGGCCGCCGAAGGCGATTCATCTGCGGGCGTGGCAGTAAAAGTCATCATAGGCATCATGGGCGCGCTTGCATTCGAGTACGTCCTTCTCGGTAAGACGGCGGCGTGAAAGGGAAGAACGATTCATCTGCGGGTGTGGCACGAGATTCCGGCTGTAATTGTGGTTTGGTGTCAGACGAGATTCCGGCTGATGTTAAACCTTAATAAAACTAAATAAAGACTACTCGAGCATTGGCGGAGCTTAGTGCAAGGCTGAGGGGGCCGTGCCCCCCCCTCCCTCCGTGCGCAGCACTTTCTCCCCTTTCTCGCACGTGAGCGAGACGACACCTTGTCGTTATCTGCGAGCGTTTTTTTTGCGTGGGTGTGGGGCTTTTCAGATCTCTGCTGCTGTTCGTCTCCGCATTTTTAAACAGCTCTGACATGCGGTGTCCTTCTCCGCTTCCTTCTTCTTTCCTTGATGTTGCAGCTCTGACCCGCGATGGAAGCAGGGGGCGATGGGTCGCTTCAGCAGAAGCAACATATCCTGCAGCGCCGCCTCCGCCGGCTCTCTGCCGCCTGACAAACGGCGCCGTCGTCACTCTACTCTTGCTTGCGTCGGGAGCCACAAACAAGGGCGGGCCCATCCTCGCTGCTTTCGGAGCAGTGCTGGCAGGAGGAATGCAGGTCGTGTTGGGGGAGATCGTCGGGACGACACGGGAGGAGTCGGCTTGGGAGCGCGGTCTACGCTTCTTCTGGGAGATGTTCATCTACATCGCCTGCGGGAGCATGCTGATCGCCGCCATTGTCCTTCCCTCCGTTGGCGGCCCGGCCGCGGTGCTGGTGGTGGCGACCGTGGAGATGGGCGTCATCGCCACGGCCGCCGAAGGCGATTCATCTGCGGGCGTGGCAGTTAAAGTCCTCATAGGCATAATGGGCACGCTTGCATTCGAGTACGTCCTTCTCGGTAAGACGGCGGCGTGAAAGGGAAGAACGATTCATCTGCGGGTGTGGCACGAGATTCCGGCTGTAATTGTGGTTTGGTGTCAGACGAGATTCCAGCTGATGTTAAA
>NC_041391.1:705427369-705445658 GCF_002162155.2 Triticum dicoccoides
AAACAGTGAAGAAAAATTACTGTGCATGGATTAGATAAGAAAAAGATCAATCTTATCCTCTTAATTTTTCATCTTTTGGCTTTTGGCCCCTCCTGAGATTTCTGCCTGGCTCCGCCACTGTACTCGTGGGAGGGAGATAAATGAGCCACTTGGCTGTACTGTGGAGTCCGTGTTGAGTGCATGTGAAGCCCAATCCGGAAAATGGCTAGCTTCTAAACCGAAATTGGCAATGCGCAATTATGTGGCCAGTGAACCAGGACTGGATGTAGTGTGGAGCGTGCATGTTACGCGGCCATTGTTTTGAATGCAATTGGTTAACTGGCCACATAATTGCGCATTGCCAATTTCGGTTTAGAAGCTAGCCATTTTCCGGATTGCATGTCAAGCCCAAGATGAAAGGTGAAAAGACACTGATACACAAAAATAGGAATGCAATTATGCATGCAATCCAATCAACGGTTGTGGGAGACTGTACACATTGTTTTGAATTCTAACACGTTGCACTTTCCTTGGTCTTTGTGAGCCAATTCAAACAAACTACAAAAAATATCACGAAAGCGTGAAACCCCAACTCCTCTCAGGCTATATGTTAACGATTCGAAGAAATGATAAAGGAGATCGCACAATCTTGCCGGTGAATATAATCAGAATATGTGTTTTTAAAATTTCTGAGTTAAATCTATCTAAAAACATCAGGAACAACGAAAATAAAAAGCAAGGGACAAAATGAAAAAAAAAAACAGAATTGCATGCATCCGTGTGCCAAAGCAGTTGGCAACCTTGGTAAATACTAGACGGATGCTCCTTTTTGGTAGAACACGAGGTCCGTTCATTGCTTTGCAATCCCTTTACCTTCTAGCGTTAGTGTTGAAATATGCCTAAATAAGGTAGAAATAAAGCAGACTTGAAATTATATAATAAAGTGAGAGTATTCTTTACACATATTAATTCTTCTTTTATGTGAATTGTTAAAATTTTAGGGTCATCGTATTCTCCTCATGCCCTCACACAATGCGAGATGCCGTGATTTCACTAGCGGTGCCCTTGAAGGCGGCAACCGAACCTTTACAAACAAGGTTGGGGCTCTCTCCACAACCGAATTGGAGGCTCCTAACGAAACCACGGAGCTTCACCACAATGGAATATGGCTCCGAGGTGACCTCAACCGTCTAGGGTGCTCAAACACCCAAGAGTAGCAAAATCCACACAAAAAAGTATGGGGGAATCAAATATCCTTTGGTGGAAGTGTAGATCTAGGTCTCCTCCTTCAATCCCTAGCAAATCAACAAGTTTGAGTGGCTAGAGAGAGAGATCGGGCAAGAAAGCTTGAAGGGCATCAATGGTGGAGAGAGAGAGGCAAGAGGTGAGGGGGGTAGGTGGAAGAACCCCCTTTATATAGGAAACCCTAAGATCCAACCGTTATAGCAGCTTTTACACTGCAGCGCTACAACCGCTCCTCTCCTCGGTACAACCGGGAATCATGGGTAAGTTGTTGAAACCCTAACAGGCGGTACAACCGGTCCCTAGAGCGGTAGTACCGGTTATTAGGAATAACCGGACCAACCGCTTCACTACCGCTCAACAACTGCCTTGAAACAGAAGGGAGTCACCCCTATGGGCGGTGGTCGAGCGGTAGTGCTTCCAGAACAACGGCTTGCTCCTCGTGCACGGGGTGGCTAAGTCCCAAGCGGTAGAACCGTTCAGGACACTCGGTAGTACCGGTATGCGGAGCAAAACCGGGACAACCGGGCCACCACCGCCCAAGTACCGCCCCATCACAGAACCTAGTCCGATGGTCGAGCGGTACCCAGCCGGTACAACCGCCGAAAGTGCAACCCCAGAGTTCTACCATTGGGTGGGCGGTACTACCGCCCTGGGGCAGTGGTACAACCGCTTGGCAAGAACCTGGGAGGTGCAACCCCGAGGTATCACCCCTGGGGCGATGGTTAAAATGGTACAACAAGCCAGCGGTACAACCGCCCGAGTGGGCGGTACAACCGCTGAGGAGAAGCCACTGCACCAGCAAGAATCATAGGGGACCTCTCTCTACACGGAACGGAATGAAATGGTGGGTGACAAAAAGAGTGTACGTGCAATGATTCACCCAATGCCTTCCAATATGGATTCCCTCTTGATAGTACGGGTTACACTACTAGGGAAAACCCTAGTAGTAGCGCGGGTTCAATGCCCACTAGTAGCACGGGACACCGTGCTACTAGTAAGGCGCTATAGCTACTACTTAGCAGTAGCGCGTGTCGCAGCGTGTGTTCACTCCCGCGCTACTGCTAATCTAGCTAGTAGCAACGTGTTTACTATCCATCGCTACTAGTATTCTTTTTTTCATTTTTTATTTTTAGTGTATTTATACGTCGTTATACAAATTTTGGTACAATACTAATTATGAGGTTTATATCATTATGTCCATAACAGTGTGTCAAATGAAGGTGGATTAGGTTCAAGTGGAGGCAACATGTGATGCATGTCAAAAGTATACTACTAATCCAAACTTGATCTAGTTTGGACTAGTATTACTTTCGATGTGCACCACATGTTGCCTCCACTTGAATCTAATCCGCCAGCACAAGCTATTTAATCATCATCGTAGTCATTACCACCAACAGTAGCTATTTAATCATCATAGTCATAGTGTAGCACATCATCATCTTCAAACTCATTCTAGCTAGCTAATCACCATCAACACTAGCTGCGGTAGCTATCTAATCACCACCAACACTAGCTAATAATAATGATCGTAGTCACTATCACTAACACTAGCTATTTAATCATCATAGTCATAATGTAGCACATCATCATCTTCAAACTCATTTCTAGCTAGCTAATCTTTCATGATGCTCTCTCTCAGGTAAAATAGCATAAAATATGTGTAGCACTCCCGCTTCATCATGTTGGAGCATGCAGATGAACCTGTCTCCTAATCATGGGATGCGCTTCTGATTGCTGCCTCCTAGTACTTCTCTGCGATCGTTCACAGTTTTGCTCCAATCTTTCACTATTAAGCATTCCTCGCTTTTAGAAATCATGAATGCACTAAAGTGCATTGTAGGATGTCTTGGTCGTAAGCTAACCATTCTCATGCAACCTTTAGTCTCGATCCAATGAGGCACAACATTCATCAGGAGTTTCTGTTGAAGAACATCGTATAGTAACATACTTAACAATGAAGTTTAGCTTAAAAATAATGTATGCAAAAGATGCACTGAGGACAAATAGTAAAAATCTTACCATCTTTCCAAAATAGATGTGACCTAGTTCAGTACGAACACCATGGGTCGCACGTTTTGAGTACTAAGATTTTTAAGTCCAGAAAAATAATTTGTCTTGACAGTATGAAGATCCTCAAGCCATGAAATATAATGACTTATCTCCTCGCAGTTTAGTTCAGCCCCGGGACAGTAGTAGGTCCTGTCTACCAAGCGCTGGACATGTTCGCTTGAATGGAAATAAGCTGTCAATAGAAATTAGTTGTCAACTATTTTTGAATAAACAATATCAAAGACATAAATATGGTTGAGAAACTCAAATAATGGTATAACTGGAGTCTTCTGCACATCGACCCAGATGTCGATATTACCTTTAATATCATCTTCCAGACGAATATAAAATGTGATAACCATATCAGGCTCAAATGCATAAGTCTTGCATAGTGCTTGCCAAGTTTTGCATTCAAAATAGGTGTAGGTGTCTGCGTTGTATAGTTTTGCGTGGAAAGTATAACCATGCTCGGTCTTCAGGTAAACTCTCTTTACCTCCATAGTAGTTTTCATAGGACTGAAACCTATCTTATCCAAGACAAAAACTCTTGCATGGCAGGGGATACGCTAGTAGAATAGTAAAAAAAATATAAGTTGAAGCAAATGAAGCAGATGTCATGCTTAATTACGAAAAAATAATTGTCGTTGTGACTTACTGTATCCACTTTGAAGTTCTCGTCCAGCTTGATGCTGAAGCGCCTATCATCATCTAGGAAGATTCTGTCGCACAGGCCGTGCTCGTCTTCGCAGTATTTACAAATACCGAAATCCTTTTTGTCGTCAGACATTTCTTATGTTCATAGTTGAAACATTAATTGAAAATCGATTGAAGACAACTACCATGATACTCAACACGCAAATCCGGGGCACTCGATATTTCCTACATATTCTGGCACATGTCAAGCCAAAATTCACGGAAAAATCCGGCATGACATTTGCTAAAATAGGACATATCGAGCGTCTGAAATTTGCCGGAATGGAAATGAATCAACACTCCGGCAAAACATAGACCACTCGGAGGTGTAACCTGCAAACATGAGCGGCCAATTGGGCAAACACATATCCTATTTGAGCAACACAAGATATACATTTCAAAATATCTTATAGAACTCATATTGACATGAACATTCAATAAGCAAAACTAAATCGTAAAATAAATAAGTATTTAAATTAGCATGCATTCAATAAGCAAAAGTAAATCATCTCTTGCATCCATACATCATCGAATATTATCACTAATACAACCCGAATAGTATCATACATATAACATCATTAATACAACTAAAACCCTAGCGAACGACGGGTATCGGCGCGGGCAGTGGACACCCAAAGAGAAGGAACCATCACAGGATCATAGCTCCAGTGAGATCCCTGAAGAACCTGCCAGGTATTGGAGAACCTATGCTCCAGCGCAACCAAGTAGCGACGCACGTGCGCGTCCTCCTCGCTGACACGATGATGTACCACCTCCACGGGGTCCTCAAGCCTCTCGACCATCACTGGCCCACGCGACCGCCACCAAAGAAGGTTCGGGTCAAAGACGGGCTGACTCCTCACCAAGCCGCACCCCCCGGTAGGTAGCGCCTCCCAGTACCAGCCCGGAGGAGCCCAGTCCCAGACATGGCCCATCTGGTCAAGCAAGTGTCCTTCGCCGAGTCGACGACGAGGATGCGCGATAGGCATCATCGACGTCGATGCGGGAAAAATTGCTTTAACTAAAAAAATAACAACAAATGTGACATGTTCAACTAGTTCTATTAATTCAACTAGTTCTTACTAAAAAAACTTACTATAAATAAAAATAAACTAGTACCTAGTTCTTACTAACTAATTAGTACCTAGGAACTACTCTCTAATTATCATCTAATTTGATTAACCTAGGGGTGGAAAGTGGTAGCGGATAATCCGAAATTTGATGCAAGAGATGAACCCTAACTAATTTGATGCAATTAAAATTTGAAGAACCCTAGGCAGAGGTAGGGGAGGGGGAGGAGCAGGCGTGCTCACCCCGGGTGCCTGCGGCGAGGGAGGGGCAGGCGGCATCGAGGTCAGGTCAGGGCTCGGGCGCCCGGAGGAGGACGGCGTCGAGGTCGGGGTCGGGGGCGGCGTCGAGGTCGGTGGCGGCGTTGAGGTCAAGGTCGGGGGCGGCATCGAATCCGGGGTCGGGGGCGGCGTCCAGCGTGTGCTGAGAGCGACGGGAGGGGCGGCGCGGCTGATGGCCGACGGCGGCGGCGACAGCGGAGGAGTTGGGGTTTGGGGGAAGTGGCCGTGGGGAAGAACGAACCGCGTGGTTAAGTCAGAAGTAGCAGTAGCGCTCCGGGAAGTGCGCTACTGCTAAGTTAGCTATAGCGCATTCCTCCATACGCGCTACTGCTACTCCTTTCTCTTTTTTCCCTTTTTCATTTATTTTTCTTTATATTTTATTTTTTTCCTTTCTCCTTTTTCTATTTCTTTCATTTTCATTTATTTTTCTATTTGCTTTCCATTTAATTTTATTTCGTTTATCAGCAGCGCCTTTCTGCGTAAACGCGCTGCTATAAAGCATGTAGCGGTAGCGCTGTTCGCCATAGATCGCTACTACTATGTGTAGCCTATCGGCTAAGCAGTGGGAATTTTAGTAGTAGCGTTTTTATGTTCAGGCGCGCTACTGCTACAATTGTATATGTAGCGTGGTTTACGCCAACACGTTACTGCTACTTAGCACTAGCGTGTTTTTTTGACATGCGCTATTGCTAAAATTCTGTGTATAAGGTTTTCCCTAGTAGTGTTCCCTACAACAAAGAAGTAAACACGCAGAAAACTCCGTCTTCGATCTTTTCCTTCCAGAGAGAATGTCTAGTCGATGCGATCCTGAACAAAGAAAACCTGAAGAACTAAACACATGATTAGAATACAAGGAGGGTTGTCATCATCACCCAAAATACGGGAAATGTTCTGACAACAATGTTTATTGCTTTCCCTCCATCTCTTATGTCTGCCCAAGTGCATTACATATCTAATTTTTGACAAGTAAGTATTCTTCTGTGTTGCATACAATTGTACAATATACCAAGAATATGTGTTCAGCCAACTGGCATTGCACATTAAGCAATGTAAATATTCTTCTATGTTGAGTGGAAATATTCTTTTACATTGTTTAATAAATGTGTACAATACCAATATTATGTACTTCAGTCAACTAACATTGCACATGAAGGAGGAGAAGTACTGAGTGTGGCATTTTTCTTTTGAAAAATATCCAAAAATATTTAGAAGTTTCAAAAACAATTCTACAAGTACACATATACATGTTCTCTAAGTATCTATAAAGTTCCTTCAATAATGCAGTTATTTGCAGGCTACAGAAAAAAGACAAAATATCTGGCCCAAATACAACAAACAAAAAAGCTCATTTTAACCTATGTATTTGTCATTTTTGTGTACATAACATAGGAACATATATATTCATGAAATTTCAGGCTATTTGTCACCATAGGTGAGGAATAGTTATTCTTCACCCCTCTCTTATTACATTAAAAACCACAATTTTATGTCCCATAAATTTGTCTTACGTCGGAATTGAACGAGAAGATAAGAAAAATGTATGTCGGTCAAAAAATATATTTTAAGTAACACAAAATTACGAATGTAAAAAATATAATATAAAATATACATGTAAATGTAAACTTTGTAGTTTTATAGGTGCTGCTTTTGTTCTAAATATTTATATATTTTACAGTATTATACATGTAGCAATTGCTATTTTGCAATATATTATGAAAATAGCAAAAGGATTTAGCTTATTTACCGTCTCTTTTTCGAAATACGACTAACAAGATTCTTTGTTTCAATTATTCTTTTTGCTCGTGGATGGTGCAACCCATTGAAAAAGAAAGGGATGAAATGCGTTATGTTGGCCTTATCAATAGGCCAACCTCGATGTCGTGTTGCCAGCAATACCATGCAGGACGTCTAGCTTGTACAGTGTAATGAGATATACCTCTGTCGGTCAACTCAACCGGAAGTTCTTGTCATACACACCAACGCCTAAACTTTGTTGTGATTAATAATGACGATAAAATAATTTCTAATTTGTACTAAAATTTTATATTTACCGATAATTAATCTTAAATGCTTGTGACTTTTTTATTAGTTAGCATCATTAACCATGTAATAATATTTCTAATTATATATTAAGGTAAAACAAGATCTTATATAATCTTAATATTTAACAATGAAAATTTATTTGGCTACATTTAAATTGGATTTTTATACTAGCATAAATTGTGTTTATTTGAGGCATTGTTGTTTTAAAAGATCTTTCGATAGACTAGACCATCTTAAGTAGAAAAAATATTTTATGCCTATGCATAATTTGTTGTATTTACATGAATTATAGTGTATACATACATATGTGTGAGGCCAGATATATGTTAGTATCCTTCAATACCTTGGTACCAAGGTCTAAAGTGTATGGTCTAATATATATCTTGCTAGTGGTTTCTAGTGGGTTGTTATGGTTTTCATAAATTGCAAAGTATAGAGCCAGAGTATTTAATGTTTTCAAGTGGATATTGTGGTTGAATTGTTGGCATTGTTTTTTTGTTCAGTCTCGATCAAATATGTCTTACATCTTCACATGGGGTCAATAATCTCAGGGCAACTCATGGTTGTTCTTTTTTCCCCTAAATTATGCGGCAAATATGCATTCTAAGGTGGAAAATTGAAGTCTCCAATTAAGTAAGAAGTTAACAATGTTTTATAACATATGTGCTAGTTACCATGATGGAATTGGTTGTCATAAGCTATCAAATATTCTAGGCTTTTGATACGAGCTCCTCAGCATGAGCACTAATGTTCTTGGATGCTTATGGAGACGGGCCAATAGCTCCTGTGCAACGTTTTTGAGGTGAATTGGCAAGAGTGCGACGTTGTTCGAGCGAATGACTGTGGTGCGACACATTTGAGCAGGTAAATAGCCCACGCACGACATGGCTGTTAAATGTGGTTAAATTGGTCGTCAACCAAGCCCGCCCGTTTATGTTAGGACATGTGGGTCCAACTTAATTGTTCCTCAAAACAGCTGACCGTGCCCTGCCGCCCGACCGTGCCGGGCCCGCCACTCTGCCCCCCTTCTTCTCCGGTGGCGGCGGATCTTGCGTTCTCGGTGGCAGCGGCGGAGCCCTCATCCTCAACACCGGCGGAGCCTTCGTCCTCAGAAAATGGTGAGTGAATTCAAACCCTAGTCGCCTTCCCGTTCCTCTCTCGGGCCCGTAGATCTCAACTCGTTTCCTCTGTTTTCGCTTGCGGAATCGATAGGTTGTGAGGGGAGCCCATGGGCATACTGAGATGGAGCCGCCAGATTCAACTTCGAATAGGTAATGCGCCTCTCTCCGATCCAATTTTGCATGCAATTAGGGGGTGGCCTCGTCTGCTCTTTCTCACAGGCTCACACTGTCCGCCACTGACATAGGGGATGCTGCCGCTCGGACCTTTGACTTGACAGTCAATTTCTTTCCATCAAAGGCAAAATTAGTTGATGGTAGCATACAGAACATTGAGAGAGACACAATTGTTAAATGGGATGTTGAGTTTACAGAGATTGATCCACAAGTTCTACAGAACATGGGAGAGACGGCAGTGAAGAAATGGGTGGAAAAAATTGGGGAGAATATTGTTTGGGGTCCAGAGCAAGAAGTATCACTGTTGTTGTTTGATGATTGGAAAGGAGAGTATGTTAGAATAGAAGATGGTGAACAGATTGTTGAAGAAATCGATCGGCAAAACAGCTGGACAAGCAAACAGGCTAATTTTTTTGCTGAGCTCGTTGATCTGAACATTTTTTCAAAGGTTGGATATGTGCCATCACAATTGGCTGTGCAGATGGTAGACGATGATTGGGCTACACAGAGACCATTGATTCCCATGTGTACTGAACTTACAGTAATAGCCGAAGAAGGACATGTGACTGGAACTGAAACTGAAACTACAGCAACTGTTGATTGGAATGTAGTTGAATTAGATGAGCCTACTGATTTGGTCATTGCACCAATGCCTGACATTGAGATGGCCAAACTTTTTGGCATTCCAGTCGATGACAGAGATAAGTAGGAGAGGGGCGAATCTAGTTTGCCTGCTAATGTTGATGAAGAAGTAGATGGACAGTTGATGGAACAAGCTGCAGATGAAGTAGATGATGCACATGATGATGAGCTGGTGCATGTGTATGACAAAGAAAACCTTGTCATTGAAGTAGGCAAGTTGTTCCCAAGCATGAAGGAGTTTAGGATGTGTTTCAAGACTTATGCAGTGAAACATGAGTTTGATGCCAAGACTGTTTGGACTGATAGAAAGAAGTTTTATGCGAGGTGCAGAGGATTTGATTGTAGTGTGAAGCCTTGCAAGTGGTACATATCTGCTAGATTGCAACCTGATGGAAGTACTGTCAGGGTTAACCAAATCCCCATTCAACATACTTGTATTACAAGTTCACAGACAGTATCAACCATGACATCACAACTTTGGGTCGCAGAAAAGATCACCCCAATTTTAGCCAAAACACCAAACACTACTGCCAAGAAACTGAAAGTAGACCTTGAAAAGATGTACCCCATTAAACTGCAATATACCACAGTGTGGAAGGCAAAACAAAGGGCAATGAAAAAATTATATGGTGATTGGGCAAATACATTTAGGATGCTTTACAACTTCAAAGCAGAGGTGGAAAAGAGGTCACCTGGCAGTGTTGTGGAGATAGATACAGAGGTATCACCCTCAGGTGAAGTCAAGTTCTCCAAGTTTTTTATGGCTTTGAAGCCTTGCATCGATGGGTTCAAAGCAGGGTGCCGTCCATATTTGAGCATAGACTCATCATTTTTGACAGGCAAGTGGAATGGTCAGTTGGTAGCATGCAATGCTCTAGATGGACACAACTGGATGTTGTTGGAAATATGCCCTAGAGGCAATAATAAATTAGTTATTATTATATTTCCTTTTTCATGATAATCGTTTATTATCCATGCTATAATTGTATTGATAGGAAACACAGATACATGTGTGGATACATAGACAACACCATGTCCCTAGTAAGCCTCTAGTTGACTAGCTCGTTGATCAATAGATGGTTACGGTTTCCTAACCATGGACATTAAGGTGTCGTTAATAACGGGATCACATCATTAGGAGAATGATGTGATGGACAAGACCCAATCCTAAGCCTAGCACAAAGATCGTAGTTTGTATGCTAAAGCTTTTCTAATGTCAAGTATCATTTCCTTAGACCATGAGATTGTGCAACTCCCGGATACCATAGGAATGCTTTGGGTGTACCAAACGTCACAACGTAACTAGGTGGCTATAAAGGTGCACTACAGGTATCTCCGAAAGTGTCTGTTGGGTTGGCACGAATCGAGACTGGGATTTGTCACTCCGTGTAAACGGAGAGGTATCTCTGGGCCCACTCGGTAGGACATCATCATAATGTGCACAATGTGACCAAGGGGTTGATCACGGGATGATGTGTTACGGAACGAGTAAAGAGACTTGCTGGTAACGAGATTGAACAAGGTATCGGGATACCGACGATCGAATCTCGGGCAAGTACAATACCGCTAGACAAAGGGAATTGTATACGTGATTAATTGAGTCCTTGACATCGTGGTTCATCCGATGAGATCATCGTGGAACATGTGGGAGCCAACATGGGTATCCAGATCCCGCTGTTGGTTATTGGCCGAAGAGTTGTCTCGGTCATGTCTGCATGGTTCCCGAACCCGTAGGGTCTACACACTTAAGGTTCGATGACGCTAGGGTTATAAAGGAAGTTTGTATGTGGTTACCGAATGTTGTTCGGAGTCCCAGATGAGATCCCGGATGTCACGAGGAGTTCCGGAATGGTCCGGAGGTAAAGATTTATATATGGGAAGTCTTATTTTGGTCGCTGAAAAAGTTTCGCACTTTATCGGTATTGTACCGGGAGTGCCGAAAGGGGTCCGGGGGTCCATCGGGGGGGTCCACCTGCCCGGGGGGGGCACATGGGCTGTAGGGGTGCGCCTTGGCCTATATGGGCCAAGGGCACCAGCCCCAAGAGGCCCATGCGCCAAGATATAAGAAAAAGGGGAGAGTCCTCAAGGGGGAAGGCACCTCCAAGGTGCCTTGGGGAGGATGGACTCCTCCCCCCCCCCCTTGGCCGCACCCCTTCCTTGGAGGAAGGGGCAAGGCTGCGCCTCCCCCCTCTCCCTTGCCCCTATATAAAGGGAGGGGAGGGAAGGGCAGCCGCACCAAAAGCCTCTGGCGCCTCCCTCCCTCCCGTGACACCTCCTCCTCTCCCGCAGGTGCTTGGCGAAGCCCTGCAGGATTGCCACGCTCCTCCTCCACCACCACGCCGTTGTGCTACTGCTGGATGAAGTCTTCCTCAACCTCTCCCTCTCTCCTTGCTGGATCAAGGCATGGGAGACGTCACCGGGCTGTATGTGTGTTGAACGCGGAGGTGCCGTCCGTTCGGCACTAGGATCTCCGGTGATTTGGATCACGACGAGTACGACTCCTTCAACCCCGTTCTCTTGAACGCTTCCGCTTAGCGATCTACAAGGGTATGTAGATGCACTCTCCTTCCCCTCGTTGCTGGTTTCTCCATAGATAGATCCTGGTAACACGTAGGAAAATTTTGAATTTCTGCTACGTTCCCCAATAGTGGCATCATGAGCCAGGTCTATTGCGTAGATTCTTTGCACGAGTAGAACACAAAGTAGTTGTGGGCGTTGATATTGTTCAATATGCTTACCGTTACTAGTCCAATCTTGTTTCGACGGTATTGTGGGATGAAGCGGCCCGGACCGACCTTACACGTACTCTTACATGAGACAGGTTCCACCGACTGACATGCACTTGGTGCATAAGGTGGCTAGCGGGTGCCAGTCTCTCCCACTTTAGTCGGAACGGATTCGATGAAAAGGGTCCTTATGAAGGGTAAATAGCAATTGGCATATCACGTTGTGGTTTTGCGTAGGTAAGAAAGTTCTTGCTAGAAACCCATAGCAGCCACGTAAAATATGCAAACAACAATTAGAGGACGTCTAACTTGTTTTTGCAGGGTATGCTATGTGATGTGATATGGCCAAGAAGAATGTGATGAATGATATGTGATGTATGAGATTGATCATGTTCTTGTAATAGGAATCATGACTTGCATGTCGATGAGTATGACAACCGGCAGGAGCCATAGGAGTTGTCTTTATTTATTGTATGACCTGCGTGTCATTGAACAACGCCATGTAATTACTTTACTTTATTGCTAACCGGTAGCCATAGTAGTAGAAGTAATTAGTTGGCGAGACAACTTCATGGAAACACGATGATGGAGATCATGATGATGGAGATCATGGTGTCATGCCGGTGACGATGATGATCATGGAGCCCCGAAGATGGAGATCAAAAGGAGCAATATGATATTGGCCATATCATGTCACTATTTGATTACATGTGATGTTTATCATGTTTATGCATCTTATTTGCTTAGAACGATGGTAGTAAATAAGATGATCCCTTATTAAAATTTCAAGAAAGTGTTCCCCCTAACTGTGCACCGTTGCGAAAGTTCGTCGTTTCTAAGCACCACGTGATGATCGGGTGTGATGGATTCTTACGTTCACATACAACGGGTGTAAGACAGATTTACACACGCGAAACACTTAGGTTGACTTGACGAGCCTAGCATGTACAGACATGGCCTCGGAACACAAGAGACCGAAAGGTCGAGCATGAGTCCTATAGTAGATACGATCAACATGAAGATGTTCACCGATGATGACTAGTCCATCTCACGTGATGATCGGACACGACCTAGTTGACTCGGATCATGTAATCACTTAGATGACTAGAGGGATGTCTATCTGAGTGGGAGTTCATAAGATGAACTTAATTATCCTGAACATAGTCAAAAGATCTTTGCAAATTATGTCGTAAGCTCGCGCTTTAGTTCCACTGTTTAGATATGTTCCTAGAGAAAATATAGTTGAAAGTTGACAGTAGCGATTATGCGGACAGTAGAAAGCTTATGTGCTTAATGCACCGCTCAGTGTGCTGAACCCCAAACGTTGTTTGTAGATGTTGCTAACATCGGACATACACGTTTTGATAACTACGTGATAGTTCAGTTAAATGGTTTAGAGTAGAGGCACCAAAGACGTTTTTCGAAACGTCGCGGAACATATGAGATGTTTCGAGGGCTGAAATTGGGATTTCGGGCTCGTGCCCACGTCAAGAGGTATGAGACCTCCGACGATTTTCTTAGCCTGCAAACTAAGGGAGAAAAGCTCAATCGTTGAGCTTGTGATCAGATTGTCTGAGTGCAACAATCACTTGAATCGAGTGGGAGTTGATCTTTCAGATGAGATAGTGATGTTTCTCCAAAGTCATTGCCACCAAGCTGCTAGAGCTTCGTGATGAACTATAACATATCAGGGATAGATATGATGATCCTTGAGGTATTCACGATGTTTGACACCGCGAAAGTAGAAATCAAGAAGGAGCATCAATTGTTGATGGTTGGTGAAACCACTAGTTTCAAGAAGGGCAAGGGCAAGAAGGGATACTTCATGAAACGGCAAATCAGCTGCTGCTCCAGTAAAGAAACCCAAGGTTGAACCCAAACCCGAGACTAAGTGCTTCTGTGATAAGGGGAATAGTCACTAGAGCGGAATTACCCTAGATACTTGGTAGATGAGAAGGCTGGCAAGGTCGATAGAAGTATATTGGATATACATTATGTTAATGTGTACTTTACTAGTACTCCTAGTAGCACCAGGGTATTAGATACCGGTTCGGTTGCTAAGTGTTAGTAACTCGAAATAAAAGAGCTACGGAATAAACGAAGACTAGCTAAAGGTGAGCTGACGATATGTGTTGGAAGTGTTTCCAAGTTTGATGTGATCAAACATCGCACGCTCCCTCAACCATCAAGATTAGTATTAAACCTGAATAATTATCATTTGGTGTTTTCATTGAGCATGGACATGATTGGATTATGTCTATCGCAATACGGTTATTCATTTAAATAATGGTTACTCTATTTATTTGAATAATACCTTCAATGGTCTTGCACCTAAAGGAATGGTTTATTGAATCTCGATAGTAGTGATACACATTTTCATGCCAAAAATTATAAGATAGTAATGATAGTACCACTTACTTGTGGCACTGCCATGTAAGTCATATTGGTATAAAACACATGAAGAAGCTCCATGTTGATGGATCTTTGGACTCACTCATTTTGAAAAGTTTGAGACATGCGAACCATGTCTATTGGTGCATATGCATGAAGAAACTCCATGCAGATGGATCGTTTAGACTCACTTGATTTTGAATCACTTGAGATATGCAAATCATACCACATGGACAAGATGACTGAAAAGCCTCGGTTTCAGTAAGATGGAACTAGATGGCAACTTGTTGGAAGTAACACATTTTGATGTGTGCAGTCCAATGAGTGCTGAGGCATGCAGTGAATATCGTTATGTTATTACTTCACGGATGATTCGAGTAGATGTTGAGTATATTTACTTGATGAAACACAAGTCTGAATTATTGAATGGTTCAAGTAATTTCAGAGTGAAGTTTAAGATCTTCGTGACAAGAGGATAGAATGTCTATGATATGATCATAGAGATGAATATCTGAGTTACGAGTTTTGGCACACAATTAAGACATTGTGGAAATTGTTTCACAATTAATACCGCCTGGAACACCATATTGTGATGGTGTGTCCGAACATCATAAGTAGCACCCTATTGGATATGGTGCGTACCTTGATGTCTCTTATCGAATTACCACTATTGTTCATGGGTTAGGCATTAGAGACAACCGCACTCACTTTAATAGGGTACCACGTAATTCCGTTGAGACGACACCGTTTGGAGAAACCTAAGTCGTCGTTTCTTAAAAGTTTGGGGCTGCGACGCTTATGTGAAAAAGTTTCAGGTTGATAAGCTCGAACCCAAAGCGGATAAAATGCATCTTCATAGGACAGCCAAAACAGTTGGGTATACCTCCTAATTCATATCCGAAAGCAATAGGGATTGTTTCTTGAATTGGATCTTTTCTCAAGGAAAAGTTTGTCTCGAAGAATTGAGTGGGAGGATGGTGGAGACTTGATGAGGTTATTGAACCGTCACTTCAACTAGTGTGTAGCAGGGCATAGGAAGTTGTTCCTGTGGCACCTACACCAATTGAAGTATAAGCTTATGATAGTGATCATGAAGTTTTGGATCAAGTCACTACCGTACCTCGTAAGGTGACAAGGATGCGTACCACTTCAGAGTGGCACAGTAATCCTGTCTTGAAGGTCATGTTGCTAGACAACAATGAACCTACGAGCTATGGAGAAGCGATGGTGGGCCCAAATTCCGACAAATGGTTAGAAGCCATGAAATCCGAGATAGGATCCATGTATCATAACAAAGCATGGACTTTGGTGGACTTGCCCGATGATCGGCAAGCCATTGAAATAAATGGATCTTTAAGAAGAAGACGGACGTGGACGGTAATGTCACCGTCTATGAAGCTCGACTTGTGGCAAAGAGTTTTTCACAAGTTCAAGGAGTTGACTACGATGAGATTTTCTCATCCGTAGCGATGCTTAAGTCCGTCGGAATCATGTTAGCATTAGCTGCATTTATGAAATCTGGCAGATGGATGTCAAGACGAGTTTCCTTACCAGTTTTCGTAAGGAAAGGTTGTATGTGATACAATCAGAAAAGTTGTGTCGATCCTAAGAATGCTAAAAGGTATGCTGGCTCCAGCGATCCTTCTAAGGACTGGAGTAAGCATCTCGGAGTTGGAATGTGCGTTTTGATAAGATGATCAAAGATTTTGGGTTTATACAAAGTTCATGAGAAACTTGTATTTCCCAAGAAGTGAGTGGGAGCACTATGGAATTTCTGATGAGTATATGTTGTTGACATATTGTTGATCAGAAATGATGTAGAATTTTCTGGAAAGCATATAGGGTTATTTGAAAGGTGTTTTTCAATAGAAAACCTGGATCAAGCTACTTGAACATTGAGCATCAAAATCTATGAGGATAGATCAAAATGCTTAATAATACTTTCAAATGAGCATATACCTTGACATGATCTTGAAGGTGTTCAAGATGGATCAGTCAAAGAAGGAGTTCTTACCTGAGATGTAAGGTATGAAGTTAAGACTTAAAGCTCGACCACGGCAGAAAAGAGAGAAAGGACGAAGGCCGTACACTATGCTTTAGACGTAGGCTCTACAGTATGCTATGCTATGTACCGCACCTGATGTGTGCCTTGCCACATGTCTGGCAAGAGGGTACAAAGGTGATCAAGGAGTGGATCACCAAATAGCGGTCAAAATTGTCCTTGGAGTAATAAGGATTTATTTCTCAATTATGGAGGTGATAAAGAGTTCGGCGTAAAGGGTTACGACGATGCAAGCTTTAACACCTATCCGAATGACTCTGAGTAGCAAACCGGATACGTATAGTGGAGCAACCATTTGGAATAGCTTCAAGTGGAGCGTGGAAGCAGCATTTACAATATGACATAGAGATTTGCGAAGTACATACGGATCTGAATTTTGCAGACCCGTTGACTAAAACCTCTCTCAAGCAAAACATGATCAAACCCCAGAAACTCATTGAGTCTAAATCACATGATGATGTGAACTAGTTTAATGACACTAGTAAACTGTTTGGATGTTGGTCACATGGCGATGTGACATGTGAGTGTTAATCACATGGCGATGTGAACTAGATTATTGACTCTAGTGCAAGTGGGAGACTGTTGGAAATATGCCCTAGAGGCAATAATAAATTAGTTATTATTATATTTCCTTGTTCATGATAATCGTTTATTATCCATGCTATAATTGTATTGATAGGAAACACAGATACATGTGTGGATACATAGACAACACCATGTCCCTAGTAAGCCTCTAGTTGACTAGCTCGTTGATCAATAGATGGTTACGGTTTCCTAACCATGGACATTAAGGTGTCGTTAATAACGGGATCACATCATTAGGAGAATGATGTGATGGACAAGACCCAATCCTAAGCCTAGCACAAAGATCGTAGTTCTTATGCTAAAGCTTTTCTAATGTCAAGTATCATTTCCTTAGACCATGAGATTGTGCAACTCCCGGATACCGTAGGAATGCTTTGGGTGTACCAAACGTCACAACGTAACTGGGTGGCTATAAAGGTGCACTACAGGTATCTCCGAAAATGTCTGTTGGGTTGGCACGAATGGAGACTGGGATTTGTCACTCCGTGTAAACGGAGAGGTATCTCTGGGCCCACTCGGTAGGACATCATCATAATATGCACAATGTGACCAAGGGGTTGATCATGGGATGATGTGTTATGGAACGAGTAAAGAGACTTGCTGGTAACGAGATTGAACAAGGTATCGGGATACCGACGATCGAATCTCGGGCAAGTACAATACCGCTAGACAAAGGGAATTGTATACGGGATTAATTGAGTCCTTGACATCATGGTTCATCCGATGAAATCATCGTGGAACATATGGGAGCCAACATGGGTATCCAGATCCCGCTGTTGGTTATTGGCTGGAGAGTTGTCTCGGTCATGTCTGCATGGTTCCCGAACCCATAGGGTCTACACACTTAAGGTTCGATGACGCTAGGGTTATAAAGGAAGTTTGTATGTGGTTACCGAATGTTGTTCGGAGTCCCGGATGAGATCCCGGACGTCACGAGGAGTTCCGGAATGGTCCGGAGGTAAAGATTTATATATGGGAAGTCTTATTTTGGTCGCCGGAAAAGTTTCGCACTTTATCGGTATTGTACCGGGAGTGCCGAAAGGGGTCCGGGGGTCCACCGGGGGGGTCCACCTGCCCCGGGGGGCCACATGGGCTGTAGGGGGTGCGCCTTGGCCTATATGGGCCAAGGGCACCAGCCCCAAGAGGCCCATGCGCCAAGATATAAGAAAAAGGGGAGAGTCCTCAAGGGGGAAGGCACCTCCGAGGTGCCTTGGGGAGGATGGACTCCTC
>NC_041391.1:705445794-705451694 GCF_002162155.2 Triticum dicoccoides
AGGCTGCGCCTCCCCCCTCTCCCTTGCCCCTATATAAAGGGAGGGGAGGGAAGGGCAGCCGCACCAAAAGCCTCTGGCGCCTCCCTCCCTCCCGTGACACCTCCTCCTCTCCCGCAGGTGCTTGGCGAAGCCCTGCAGGATTGCCACGCTCCTCCACCACCACCACGCCGTTGTGCTGCTGCTGGATGAAGTCTTCCTCAACCTCTCCCTCTCTCCTTGCTGGATCAAGGCATGGGAGACGTCACCGGGCTGTACGTGTGTTGAACGCGGAGGTGCCGTCCGTTCGGCACTAGGATCTCCGGTGATTTGGATCACGACGAGTACGACTCCTTCAACCCCGTTCTCTTGAACACTTCCGCTTAGCGATCTACAAGGGTATGTAGATGCACTCTCCTTCCCCTCGTTGCTGGTTTCTCCATAGATAGATCTTGGTGACACGTAGGAAAATTTTGAATTTCTGCTACGTTCCCCAACAGATGTTTCCTATTGTTGTTGGCTTGTTTCAGTCAGAAACAGAGGCTTCATGGAGATGGTTCATGATCCAGTTGAAAAGATGCCTAGGCTATACACACAGATGCATGGGGGGCTTGAAAATTCAGTGAAAAATGTTTTCCCACATGCTGAGCAGAGGGAGTGCTTCGGTCATTTGTGGATGAATTTGATCAAAAAATTTAGAGGAGAAGAATTTGGGCGCATGTGGCCAGCAGCAAGATCTTACACTAGACAGACACACAAATATCATCTTGATAAGATAATGGCAGCATGTGATGAGTTTGGTCCATGGCTGAACACCTACCATTCTTTGTTATGGTACAGGTCAGCATTCCACACTGCCATCAAGTGTGACCACATCAACAACAATTTGGCAGAGAGTTTCAACAACAAGGTGAAGGAGTTAAAAGATTTGCCTGTGCATGACATGGTTGACCAAATCAGGATCATGCTCATGCGGTTGTGGGAATTGAGAAGAAGGATAGGTGATTGTCTGCAAGGTGATAAGCTTCCAGCAGTGGTACAACAGGTGGTCAATAGGAGCAGAAATCTTTCACATTTGTTTGTTGAAAAATCTTCACCTTGGGGTGCTGAAGTTAGAGATAACAAAACTGGAAGGAGACATGTTGTTAACACTGAATTGCATGATTGCACTTGCCTCGAGTGGCAACACACTGGTAAACCATGTGAGCATGCCATTCTTTTCTTAGCATCCCAACCGAAGATAAACATGCACCCATATTTGCATGAATATTATTCGGTAGCAAGATTCAAAGCTGCATATGCTACTCCAATTCCACCACTTACAGATCAGTCTCAGTGGCCTGAAGTGGACATTGAATTTTCCATGTGTCCTCCCTTGACGAAAAGAAAGGCTGGCGGGCCTAAACAGAGTAGATTCAAGGCATGGTTTGAGAAAGGTGGGGGTAGTAAGAAGGGAAAGAAAGATGGAAAGCCAAAAAGGGCACAGAAAGGTAACAAAAATAGATGCAAGTTGTGCCAGGAACTTGGGCACAGAGTGGGATCTGTCAAATGCCGTTACACTCCTGATAAGCCAAAGTATGTTCTTGTTTATTTGTCTGTGTTTTGATTTGGTACTTTTTTCAATTACTATATCTATAACATTTTCCCAATGGCCAGGAGGAAGCGAGCAAGTCAGCCCCTTGTTGTTGAACAATGTTGGCCAACAAAAAAAGCAAGAGTCAATGGCGGTAGAAAGAAGAGAAGTGTGCCTGAGCCTGAGCAAACTGAAGAAAATCCTGCTGCAGTCAACATTCAGACTGAAGAAACTGATGTGGAGGTGCACACCGAAGAAACTGAAATTGCAGTCAACATTCAAACTGAAGAAACTGCTCTCGAGGTTGAAACTGAACCTGAGCGTGTTGAGGTTCAGACTGAAGAAACCCATGTTGAGGTTCAGACTGAAGAAACCCATGTTGAGGTACACATCGAAGAAACTTAAACTTCTGTCAACATTGAGACTGAAGACACTGATCACGAGGGTGTTGGCGAGGTGTTGAAAAGACCAGTGAAGAAAACCAAGATTATCAGTGAACTTGTGTGTGTAGAAGAACCAAAAACAAGAAGTGCTAAGGCGAAGAAGGGTACACGACGTGGTAGGAAGAGGTAGAACAGAGAACAGTTTGAAATTTTGGGGCATGTAATAATATTTGTAACTTGGTGCGTACTGGTAGTCACTATTCTATTCGTACTGGTAGAACAGAGAACAGTTTGAAAATTTAGGGCATGTAATAATATTTGGTACCTTGTCTAAAACACCCAAATAAAATTCAAATTTGGGCTCAAATTTGAATTAGGGATGGGGTATTGATGTTTTAATGCTATCTAAAGTACCTCAACTGAAATATGTTTGCTTGCTGATCATTCCGAGCCCTTTTGGTAAGTTGAACTCATAGTCATGAAAAGTGTGTTTCAAATGACCTCCAAAGGTAGGGTAAACGACCTCATATTTAAGCAAGTTTTTTTGGCACCTTGTCTAAACCAGCCAAATAATTTTTCTACACATCTATTCTACCTATATAGTGTAAATATAAAGTCTCACTATTTATTGAATTAATTTTCTATTATTTTCTTTTGTTTTTGAAAAAACAAGGTTTAATAGAAAATTATATATAAAACAAGTTTAAAACATGAAAATGAGAAAAGTAAGTTAAGATCTTTCTTAGTCAATCCAAAATGAAGTTTTGGTGAGGTTTTCACACTTTTCATTTTCAAAACCCCCACCTACTCTCGGGTGCGCACTACTCTCTCCCTTGAACTCCATACTACATTGTCTCAGGAATGGCAATTTTGTGAAGGGTTTTTCGTAAAAATGTATGTAAACCATATTTATATTTTTTTCTCGTTACTATACGACATAATAAGACTATGTGCGCAAGTTTCATATTTTTTTATTTTTTTTTGAATTAGTTATGCTCAACCCTAATCAGTCAAAACCCCTCAAAACCCCTCTCAAAACCCCGCACACTACCGGGTCGTTGATCGTTGTGTGTGGACGGTTGAGATCAGGCGCTAGGGTTAGCTACAGTGTGCATCGATCCACATGAGACGCGCTGATTGGTTGGACCGGTGGGGTTTGGATCAGCCTCTCTCGTTGGGGCATCAGGACCGTTCATTTGAATCCAACGGCAAGAGTTGACGCGGTGCATGGACCAAGCCTACGCAGTGCCCTTTCCATCGTTGCATGTGTGCCCGTTCCTACCCGCAGCATGCATGCCCACCCGCAGAACTGCACCCATGCATTGTATGCATGCCCGCCCTCGACGTAGCCCTGCTCCACCACCTCCAACGACGCAGTAAGCTGTCGCATGCCTACCATTACAACCAATGCAGCGTCGCATCAAAGCAAGCACCCGGCCACAATGCAGCGGGCCAGCCCGATGAAGACAACCAAAAAGCCAACGCTGCATGGCGTGCCGTGCATGGCGTGCTCCTCTTTGAGGACGCAATACTGGCATGGGGAATCGATGTGGGTATCGATGCAGTTCAAATGGCGTGTTGCCCGTTACAAGATGGGCAAATGAAGGCGTCCATTATTGTCACGTCTCCCATCGACCGAACGTTGCCCTCTAGCCAAGCCCTAGCAAGATGGGCTACGACATGAATGCACGGGCGGCACACGCAGAGAACCCGGGGCAGGCGTGTCCCCTTGACCCACGACGGCACAGACGCGTGCGTGATCCCGTCCCCCTTGACCCGCGACTTGTGGCACAGAACCGTCGCAGCCCGTTTCCCACGCTCGTGTACACACTTCCATGGGGCGCCACCAAACGCCACCCGCCCATTAATTCTACCCAGTGAAACCACTCGAAGAAATCAAAAACCACGTCGCTCTTGGGCTATTTAAGCCGGGCACTATCGTCTTCCTCTCCCTCCTCATCCATACCCCATCCTCTTCCTCCTCTGCCCTCCTTCTTCCTTCTTCTCCATCAAACCCGATCGAGCCCTCGAGCCACCATGCAGTACAACACCCCACCTACCAACTCCCCCCAACCATGCCGGAAAGGCTCTACCCGAACGGAGTGTACGTGGAGAGTACCCTTAGGGTTTGGGCCATCTCAAGGTGGAGGGGTGCAAGGGAGTTGACGGAGTTCTTCCTTGCGGCCGGCTTCCGCCACCTCCCCTGCGGCTCTCCAAGGATGTACCATGTTGAGGAGGTCACCCACAACGGCGTTGTGGTTGGGCTCCTCGCTACGTTCACTAACCCATTCGGTGCTTTCTACCTCCTCGGGCGAGTGTATTGGGTTGGTTGTGAGTTCATAGCTTTCACAACCCATAACATTTTCACCAACTTCAACTCCATCTTCCCCAACAACGGCGTTATGCACACGCTCCCGTACCCAATCAACAACGACGAGTGAAGGGCGCCTGGAGGAGCGAGGTGGCCCGGCGTTCACCCGGAGGAGGAGGAGAGAAGAACCCGAAGAAGAACCCGCGTTTGGTGCCCCCCGATCTATCGTATCGTATCGTATTAGTTTTTAAGTTGTAATCGTTATGCTACTATTATTAAGTTGTATTAGTATTTTAAGTTGTAAGGCTATCATGAAGTTGTAAGGCTATCGTGGAACTATGGATTGCAATCGTTATGCTTCTATATAATCGTTATGCTACTATATATATTGTGGCTTCGTGCTATTATTTCTAGATTGCTATGGGTTGTTCCATTATTTGTGTATTGCTATGGGTTGCTACGGGCCCGGGTTGCTACACCACAATCACCACACAAACCATCTTCAAAATATTGGCCAAATAATGGGTCATGACCCAAACCATAGACATGCAACTAGGAGCCCCATGCAAACCCACTATGGACATGCAACTAGGAAATGCAAACTAATTTACTTCATGCAAGCATGCAACCCATTTAGTTCATGGAACCGTAGACATGCATAAAAACAAGTAACATTTAGTTTTAGTGCATCAAAAAATGATCCATCACAAAATTTAGTGCAAGAAAAAGACCAAAGTAAAAACAAGTAACATTTTATTTGCCGAAGTTAGAGGTGGGCTGGTGCCCCTACGCGGGTGGGCTGGTCTCTATTTGGGCATGGTTATTTTCTCAGGGCCCATTTTCTCACGGCCCAACATCTATTCGGCAGCCCAGTTTTTTTATTAGAAACTGAATTTGGGTGTGTACTCTGTTAACTGAAGAACAAAAACAGAGAAAACAGAGCATGAACACTGAATAGGGCCCCTGAGAATATCATTACAATAATTCAAGCAAGTTTTGCTTCACACAAATTCAAATTCATCTAACAAATGATCCCTGGCTAACTCAAACTACTGGGCACCCCTGAAACTAGCTGACTAACTAACTGAAACTCTAACAAATTCTAGCGATTGATGAACATCAAGTAAAATAAACCCATAGCAATGACACAACCATAAAATGCTCCAGCCATCATATTTGCTTGCTGCTTAAAATCGATCAGATGCTTTAGTTGCTTGCCGATTTTCTTTAATTCACACTTCAGTTCTGCACTGTGCATCATCGGATCGGCTCTATCCACCAAATTGGGGGCTTGTTCCACGGCAAGCCGGCCCCCAAAATTGAGCTCTTGGGTTGGGGTTGATCCCTCCAATTTCAACCTTTCAACATAGTCATCGAGCCACTCAAAATGCCCACATTTCTTCAGAACCTGAAAAACAGGGGGCCGGTGGCGCATGAATCCTACATCCACCACCCAGATCCACCGCCCTAATTCGAGGAAAAAAGAAAGAAATCGGGAGAAATTAGACCATAGGATTGGTCAAGAACACAGATCTAACCTGCCCCGGCTGTGACTTGTTCAAACATTTCACAAACTCGCGCCCACGGTTGCCATTTTCTTCCCTCACACAAGTCAAACGCTTCAGAGGCTCCATGCGCGGGCAATCGGGGCATCTTG
>NC_041391.1:705452017-705467283 GCF_002162155.2 Triticum dicoccoides
ATCCACCGCCCTAATTCGAGGAAAAAAGAAAGAAATTGAGAGAAATTAGACCATAGGATTGGTCAAGAACACAGATCTAACCTGCCTCGGCTGTGACTTGTTCAAACATTTCACAAACTCGCGCCCACGGTTGCCATTTTCTTCCCTCACACAAGTCAAACGCTTCAGAGGCTCCATGCGCGGGCAATCGGGGCATCTTGCCAACGGCAGTGGACCATACTACGTTCATGATTGACGGGTGGCCGAAGTCGAGCTAGACATCACTCGCCGGCGGCGCGCTTCGTTGCCGGAGCAGAGGAAGAAGAAGGTGGGAAAGGAAAGGGGCAGGGCAAGGAATGGAGGGGTGCGGGCTGGCTCGGGCTCGTGGGTGGCTCGGGTCGGGGCACGCTGATGAGCACGGGCATGCTTGTGTGGATAAGTTGTGGGTCCCACCCGCATGCGAGTAACTGGTGGGTCCCGCGTGTCATAACTCAAATCGCTAACCCCTCGTGTTTTTCATTTCACGGTTAAACAGAGCCATGTCGCATTGGAGCTATTGTTGGCTTCGAAGACGTCGCTTCACAGTCATTCATTCGAACTACATCGCACTCCTTTCAATTTGCATGAAAAACGTCGAGCTATTGGCCCTATGGAGACCGGACGTATTCTACCACCGTACCCCATCCTTTCTTCCCTTCTCTCCAGCACTCTACACGCACGCACGGCAACGCACCTCTCCTCATTCCTCTATCTCTCCCTTCTGCTAGCTCCGACGCATGCAGCCATGCCTCTGCACCACTGTTGCGCTGTGGCGTGAGATCGTACGAGTAAGGACGATTTTTCTGTTCTTCTCTAACGCCACGGGTCTTGTGGTTTGTTTGCTTGCTAAAATCTGCTCATGCGTCGCCGGTCAGCGTATATGTCGGCTCTGGCTTGAAATACAGTGACAGCACTACAGTTTGCTCCCTTTGGTCTTCCCATGCCACATGCACGTGCTCGAGCAGCCCGTGCGTCAACTACTCTACTATCCAATCCATGGTCCCCGGCCGGCTATAGCTTCGATTTCTCTCCATGCATGCACTTGCCGCGTGAATCACCGTCACCAGTTCACCACGACCCCAGACTTGTTGTCTTGTGCGCCAGTGGACACGAACGCCGCGTACGGCCGGACGGCGACTCGTCGTCGTCGTCTTCTCGTCCAGTTAGCCCACGTCCACCCATCCTTTCTTCTCTTCTCTCCAGTGTACTCTCCACGCACGGCACCTCGCCTCCCCTCATCCTCTCTCTTCCTCCCCTCCCCTCCCAGCTTCGTGGCACCGTTCAGGGCCATGGCCACCACCGCCGCCGCACTGCCCTTGGGCTACTTCGGCTCCGTCCAGGGCCGGCCCACGCGCCTCGCTCCGGCAGCCAGCGGACGTAACTGTCTGCTCCTCCGCTGCTCCGCGCCAGGTGGTGATGGCTCTGGCGGCCCCGACCCGGTCCTCGAGGAGCAAAAGCGGCGTCGGGCCGAGCTCTCCGCTCGCGCTTCCTCTCGAGAGTTCACCGCCCCAGGCACCGGGTCAGTGCTCCCCGGCGAATTCCTCGTCGTCTCTGGCATTTCTTTCACGTGTAGCTCCGGTGGTGATCGGGTGAGGCAAGCCGTGATCTTATCTTGTTCAGTTGCTTTGTATACAAAGCGGGGGGAAACCCTTTTTCGGTAATCTTATCTTGTTCAGATGGCTGGCCAAGCTGGGCCCGCCGGGGGCGCTCGCGGTTGGGCTCCTCAAGGTAGCGGGCGTCGGCGCGGCGCGCAGGGGCCCGGAGCTGCCGCAGGTGGCAGGGTCGCTGGCTGCCGGGGACGCCATCTTCCTGCCGCTCTACGACCACTTCGTCACCCACGGCGGCGTCTTTCGCCTCAACCTCGGGCCCAAGGTGAGCGCGCCACTGAAGCTAGCGAATTGCTCCCAAAATTGCAGTGTTGTGAACCCAGCCATGTTGCTAATGGCCTCTGATTTTTTTTTCTTCTTCCAGTCTTTTGTCATCGTCTCTGATCCAGATATAGCTAAGCATATCCTCAGGGACAACTCTAAGGCTTATTCCAAGGTTTGGTTCTCTAGGCATTTTCGTTTATTTTTATCAAAAAGAGGTTATGACCCCGGGCCTCTACATCGATTGATCCAGCAGCTTTCTTTTATTGCAAAGTTACTAGTTATTTTCAACACTAAAGAAACGCCGCGCTTCAGAAATAAAAAGTATGTAGCATCCTGTTTGATTCGGTCATTGTTTGTTTGATCATGGTGGTGGTGTAGGGTATTCTTGCGGAAATACTGGAGTTTGTAATGGGTACGGGTCTGATCCCAGCTGACGGGGAGGTTTGGCGTGTTCGACGGCGTGCCATTGTACCATCATTGCATCAGAAGGTTTTGTGTGACCAATTTCGAACTAAAACCAGGACAATTATTTTGGAATGAAGAGAGTAGCTTCCTACTCGCTATTAAGGTTTTGTGTTTACTGCTTTCTTTCTATAGGAATTTTGTTCACTTTTGAATTCTGTTGAGCAGTTTGTGACGGAGATGATAGGTCTCTTTGGGAAAGCTTCAGACCGGCTGTGTCAGAAGTTGGACAAGGCGGCATTGGATGGGGCGGATGTGGAGATGGAATCTTTGTTCTCTCGACTTACATTGGATGTCATTGGGAAGGCAGTATTCAATTATGATTTTGATTCATTATCTTATGATAATGGAATGGTTGAGGTTATTATTCAGATCTCGCCGTATTACTGAGTATATTATGAAATTTCATCCGCTTGTCTTCCTTTCTTTTTCTGTCAATTTACTATTCGGTTTGTTGGTGCATGATCAGGCTGCGTATGTAACACTACGAGAAGCGGAAATGCGGAGCACTGCTCCTATACCAACTTGGAAAATACCAATATGGAAAGACATCTCCCCTCGGCAGAGGAAGGTTAATGAAGCTCTTGTGCTGATAAATAATGTTCTTGATGAACTAATTTCTACATGCAAGGTAAGCCCTTTCTTATACTTTGATACCAACTGTTGTGTTTAGAAAAATCATGACCCTAAGACTCCTGCTGCAGAGAATGGTAGATGAAGAAGATCTGCAGTTTCATGAGGAATATATGAATGAGCAAGATCCTAGCATTCTCCGCTTTCTATTGGCATCCGGAGAAGATGTATGGCGATATAGATGCACTTGTGTAAAGTATTTTAGATATTTGGGGTTTTCTTATATTCACAGTACTTCACTGTTGAACCCATCTACCTTAGGTGTCCAGCAAGCAGCTTCGTGATGATCTGATGACAATGCTCATAGCTGGCCATGAGACCTCTGCAGCAGTCCTAACATGGACATTTTACCTTCTATCTAAGGTGTGATATGGTTAACGACTCAAAACTCAATGTTGTAGTAGTAATGTAGTATAGCAGTATCATGTGATATTATATCATTGTTCATCTTCAAATTCACTGAACCATTTTTTACTTATTCTCATTCTGTTTTATATGGTGAACTTGTAGTGCCCAAAAGTAATGTCCAAGCTCCAGGCTGAGGTAGACTCAAAATTTACTTCTAATTTAGTTTTTACACGGAGGCTCACACTTCTGAATTGTAAAAATGATACTTGACATTTTGTTTGCTCAACTATCTGTAGGTTGATGATGTTCTAGGAGATGGTTTACCAACAATTGAGGATGTGAAGAAACTAAAGTATACTACTCGAGTTATTAACGAAGTAAGCACCAAAGTTTTTACCTTGTCACATAATGAGATTTGTTACTGAATGAGAATATTATCATTGTTGCAGTCTTTGAGACTATATCCACAACCGCCAGTTTTAATTCGTCGGTCCCTTGAGGATGATATGCTAGGGGAGTACCCAATCGGCAGGTAAACATTTTCTAACAAAATTACACCTGTTAGTTCACTAATATAGTTGCCAGCTTTGGTCTCAATTCATGTCTAAGGAGTAAGGATCATTTATTAATTTGTCAAAGCACCATGATTGCCATGTAGTTATGCTTCTTTTGTCTAATTTGGACTTTTGTGCATCTTTTTCCCTTGGATACTCGTGTGAATAGCATATTAGCATGGAGTGTTCCTACCCTTTCTCAGTCTTTTGCAGACTATTTTGCTCAACATTTTCTTTATTTGTCTTTCCTTATGTTGTTTCTGGTAGCTAAGTTTGTTTAATTGTTGTTATTGTTGGGCATTTGTATGTGTGATGTTGTTTATTTTAGTATTTCCATAGAAAACTAAAAAAATAATCTGAAAATATACTACTCTTTTCAAGGGGTGAAGACATTTTTATATCTATCTGGAATCTTCATCGCTGCCCAAAGCACTGGGATGATGCAGATGTTTTTAGTCCGGAAAGGTGGCCTTTGGACGGTCCAAATCCAAATGAGACAAACCAAAAATTCAGGTTCCATCCCTACTACTATAATGAAATGCTTTTTGGACACCATGTGTCACCCAAGCTATCAAGTTTATTAGTTGTTTCTAATTTATGTTGCAAGAACCGGAAGACCTTCGAAAGTTTGAATGTGTTAATGATGTATCTGAAATGGGATGAATTAAAATCGAATTAGAATTTTTGGTTAATGGAATAATAACACATGCCCATGGTAATCATGTTAAAATGCTAGTCCAATCAATATATTTTGTGACTATGTTGTTGCTTTGTGAGTGTCGTGAAAAATATTCACGCAAATGCCTTCACAATAACCATTACATACCATAATAGAAATTTATTCGAAATTGTAACTTTGTATAGGCTAGTAAGCTTATATGTCACAATTTTAGTAACTACTTTATACTAACAATTAAATGCTTTAACAACAACCTTTTTTAGGACGTAGGAAGGCCAAAGATGTACTCCCTTCGATCCATATTAATCATCATCACTGCTTTAGTACAACTGTACAAAGTTGTAGTAAAGCAACGACAATTAATATGGATAAGAGGGAATAGATGAATATTGCCTTCATGGGAGAGATATTACTCGAGTTTGTATAATCTTTAGTTTTATGGGCAATAAATCATATTGCTCATGCAATACATCTCTAAAGGGGGGCGGGTGTAATTGATGCCTTCTTTGATATTAAATACTATCCTTTATTGAAACAAAAAAAATCTAAAGGAGTAGGGTTTCTTCAGTTGCAATGAATCTGGCATTTTGAATCGCTACGAAGGAACAATTTGAATTATTGCAGAGGGTTAAAGCAACACCATATCTCTAGATAAAACTTGTCTCCTAAGTATCCCTATGAAACTCGAAATTAGTATGAAAACAATAGTCAATACATTACGTTCTTGTGTTTTTTTCCTTGTGTTTCTCTAGTGTCACTATCTTTTCAGTTTGCATCAACACCATTATTGCAATAAAGTTGATATATGTCTTGTAAGAGCACATATTTTTAAATAAACATACAAACATATTTGTCATGTCAAATTCTTAGAGATCCATATGGTGGTTGTGGTAGATTTTCTTTTGAAGAATACTGGTGGCATATGTTTGCTATCATTATTTAAATAATGGCTTACAAAGCAATTCTAGATTATGACTATTGAATTTTCATAATATTATTATTGAATTTTCAGTTACTTTCCATTTGGTGGCGGACCAAGGAAATGTGTAGGTGATATGTTTGCTACTTTTGAGGTAAACAATTCTTCCAATTATTTGGGGTTCACATCAGATAATTTTGAAATGGAATTTTGCGATATCATAAGCTTTACTAGATTTTAGTAACTTAATTTAGTTGTATTAAGGCCTTCTTCTTTTTCTATATTTTACCTTAGGCTTCTTGGAATATATAATATTGTTTTTCCCGTGAAAACAGAGATTTGTGGCTTTCCCAGCCAATGCATGCACCAAGAGGATGCACGTCCTACACAGTCATATGTTATGCGACTACTGAGAATCCCTAACATTTATGTAATTTATGCGTAGAATGTGGTGGCAACCGCAATGCTTGTCAAGCGGTTTGATTTTCAGATGGCTCCAGGAGCACCTCCGGTATGTTCCCCTCAGCTTTCTGGTTCATCATAACTAATAAATATATTCTCACATCTATGAGAACTATTATAGGTCGAGATGACAACCGGAGCAACGATTCACACAACTAAAGGGTTGAACATGACTGTTAGTCGGAGGACAAAGCCACCTGTAATTCCAATTTAGAGATGAAAGTTGTTTCCGATTCACAAGGAAGTGCATGTTCTACTATATCAGTGGCTGTTTCCACTGCTGGTATTGCTTCTAGAGAAGACCAACACCTGGAGGTGCCGATAAGTCAAGTGTGATACATAACGAGTATGTTCCCATCTCAGATCTATTTGAAAGTTCTACTGGTTAATTTTGTATCATTACTTTGTCAAATGTTTTCGTGCATCCACTTGATTTATTTGTCCCTTAATTCATCTCTAGCCTTTACTAATACCTTCTCTAAAAATGTACGTTGTTTGGCTCGCCAGTGCGAGAAGGCAGGCTGTCTTGATGAGGTGCCACCAGGCTGATCTATTGCTACTACTTGTTCTCTCATTTGCCAAGAATTTTATTCCATGGGAAATTCACACACACACACCAGACCATGTTTTATCAACATGCATTCAGTGTTTCACATTTTTAATGGAAATGAAATGTGGCTACTGGATGAAAGAGAGCTGAAATTTTAACAAGTTTGTATTCGGTGATTATGTATTTCCAAAACGAAGTCGATGCCTGAGGATAGTTCAGAAAGCAAATTTATTATTGTGATTTATATGTTACTCACATATCTAGTATAAGCTTGAAAGCGGTTTGTGGAACTTATTAGGAAAACCATTCCCCAATCCCAATCAGAGCTGGCTGTAGCTTAGCTTTCATGACAATGGTATGTGTTCTCGTAGCAACATAGAGAGAGCTTGGCTGTTCGATGTTATTTACCAGTTATCCTATGGCTAGAAAAATTCTGAACCATTTTTGTCCTCTATGCTAGGTGTGTTGGTCATCTGTCTTGTAGATGACAAGATAATGATCTCTCTATTTTGAATTACTTTCCTCATAGTTCTTGTCTGGCTAAATCAGCATTCAACATGTCCAGTCTACAAAGGTACACCGTGCGTGGTGCAACTTATATCAGTGGTAGTAATTAATCCATCCATGCTCGCCCGAAGAATCAAGGCCAGACCCTTCTGTGTCGGTGCCTGTCTGCTCGATGCATTCACGGAGAAATTTGTTGAGATCAATGAGACCAACTAGTCGAACCAGTTTGAATTCTTGTAGCGTGTCATCTATGGATGGAGGAAATGACCTGAATTTCGCCATATATACCCTTGTGAACGACAAATAGAACTCGACGCATGCTTGATCTAAATCGTACTCATACTCATAGGCCAATACTAGCTACAGCCCAAGACCATTTTGTATGGTGGTTAGGTCTGTCAGCCCAAGAACTTTTGCCTGCTATAAGGCATGAAAACAAAAAAACGTGTAATTGGATTTGGGTAGTTTGGCACAGGACCGGAGTCGTGCCAAGGCGACCGGACGTGATTCCGTCGTGCTAGAGGCGTGCCTAGCAGGCTCGTCTATCGGGGGAGCTATGTATCGCCTAATGTGAGATGATAGCTCATTTTGCCACTGGCGCGAACGCTAGTAAACCGGTCCTGTAGCTTCTACGGAGTGGTTTTGACAATCTTCTATGGACCGGTACAGACCGATTTAAGGAGTTTTTTCGTGATTTTTTTGTGTGTTTTCTTTAATGGTACCTTTATTTATTTTTCTTTTGGGTTTTCCTAAAAAAATGTTTTTCAAATACATGCAAACTTTTTCCAAATACACGTTGAATATTCTTTCGTATACAGGTTGAAATTTTGATTGATACATGTTAAACATCTTTCAAATACACATTGAATATTTTTAAAAGTACACATTAAATATATATTTTTAAATACATTGTGAAAATTCTTTTGATGTACATGGTTTTTCATAAATGCTAGGAAATACCCTTTTAAATGTGCAAATATTTGTCAAGTGTTACAGTAATGAATGTTTTTAATGGTATGGACCTTTTCTTAAATTGTATAATCATTGTTATAAATTTCAAAAATATTTTTTGAAGGACGTGAACATTTTTTTAACATTGCATGAACATTGTTTGAAAGTTTACGCACATTTTTTCGGAACCCACGAGAACGAAATTTGTAGCACCACCCATGCATTTTTATAGTATGCAGTGATCCGTTTTTGGAAATTAAAAAAATAAGTTTCTTACATATCTATATTTAGATAATTTTGGAAATTTAAATATAAGTTTTTTTTGAATCTGGAAATTCGAATATAAGTAAAAAAGACGAAACAAAACCTCGCACTGAGAAAGAGAAAACAAAAAGGCAATGGGCCGGACCACTAAAGGCCATTGTTGAGGTGAGGGATTCCTTTGTCTCATGGGACCTCCTTCTTCGAGATTCGTATTAGCCGCGTGTTGCGGCAAATTGACCCATCTGCGCACATGGAAGCGCACAAGCGAAGCATGCGAGTCGGCCCAGTTAACGTGTTGCCTCTTTCCGGTTTTGGGAACCTTCTAGTTCGTGACCTATTTTGGGAACCTTCTAGAAGGTCCTTGAAACCGATTTGTTTTTGTTTTTCCATTTTTTCCTTTTCTTTTTGTTTTTTATATTTCTTTTTTCCACCTGACACCTATTTAAGCGGCTCTTCTCACCGCTAGCTTATCCTATTTTGATACTTCTGTCATTTCATCCTCGTATGGGTGCAGAACCCGTCGATGTATCAGCTGTGATACCGGAGGCTCTAGAGAAGTCGGAGGAGAGATCACTGATTGGCAAAGATAAACAGAGTACGTTATAATAAATTAATCGGTCACTTGAATATTCAAGAGCAGTGATGTAATCGTTTACCTTTTTACTTACTTATTTAGTAGTCTTAGATTTTTCATTTTGATGAGCCTCGCTTTGTGGAATTTATGAAATAATCTATTTTTACGGAATAATGAATTAAGGAAGAAAGGATATGAATCTACCGTTTACGAGAAAAGATTTCATGATACTCAATATTGGCCCCGAACACACATCAATGCATGGTGTTCTTCAACTGTACGTTACTCTCGAAGGATGTTATTGATAGTGAACCTATATTTGGCTATTTACACAGAGGAATGGGAAAAAAGAGCAGAAAAACGAACTATTATACAATACTTACCTTATGTAACAAGGTGGGATGCAAGAATTGCCTTTCCTTGATTTCAAACATAATGCATAAGAGGATCCATAAATAACCATAAGGTTTTACGTGAAAAACAGGGGTACATTATCTCAAAATCTACGGTTCTTTTACACTTTTTTTCAAGTTTATTCTTTTTTGAAAATGATTTGAAAATGCAAACATTGTTCAGATTTCCAAAATTGTTCCCTTTTTAAAACAATTGTTCACAACGTTGAAAAATGTTCACTAATTCGAAAAAAAAATGTAATTTCGGAAATTTTTCGTGGTTTTCAAAAATTTCTAAGGATTTCCAAAAAAATCTTTGAATTTTTAAATATGTCCGTGTTTTAATTTTTTTAGGGGATTTCTCAAAGTTGTTCATTTTTTTCAAACTATGTTTATAGCTTTTAAAAAATATTCACACTTTAAAAAATAGTTCATGTGCGTCAAAATTATTCCTCAATTTTCAAAATTTTGTTCAGAATTTCACAAAATATTCACATTATTCTATAATTGTTCATGCCTTTTCAAAAAAGTATTCGGTTTTTACAAAAAATGTTTGGGATTAAAAGACAATTCCCAAATATTAAAAAATGTTTGGAATTCCAAAAAATCTATTTTTATTGAAATTTTTTGGATCTGCCACTTGTTCATATAACATGTGACCACCATTTAATGAGCGTGAGATCTGCGGTTTGATCCCTGCGAGGCACCAAATTTTTGTCACGCGTTTTACTTCACTCCAACGAGGCGCGCTTGATTAGCCCCGCAATGGGCCGGCTCACATGAGCGGCGCACCCTGTGCGAATCGCCGCCAATTGGATGCAGAGTGCGGCATATAGGACCTCCACTCCTATTCCGTGTAGTGCGCGCTGAGAAGTCGCGAAATACACACCCCCACCAATGTGCAGGGTGGGATGCCCCTGTTTTTTCATCTCGGTTTTCTACTTTTTCTATTGTGGTTTTTTTCTTCTTTAAAATAAATCAGGATTTAAAAAACGTTCCCAATTTCCAGCAAAAACAAATTTTCTTAAACAATTGGTCAGCAAATCACAAAATATGCATTAATTTCAGTCATGTTTATGATTTTTGAAAATAATCTGGAAATCATAATATTTCCATGAATGCGGCATTTTTTTTGTAATTTTGAATAAATATTCGCATGTCCAGGAAAGTGTTCGTGAATAAAAAAATGTTCTGGGAATAAAATGTTCACGTATTAAAATAATGTTCGTGAATTTGAACAAATGCTCACTAACTCAAGAAATGTTCATGATTTATTTGCAAAATGTTCACAAAATTAATAAAATATTCATGAGTTTGAAAACAATGTTCCAGATTTTCATAAAATGTTCGTCGAGTCAAAAACTGATCAATGATTTCAGAAATCTTTATGTCAAAACATTTCATGCATTTTGAAAAAATTGCCGTCAATACAAACCATTTGTCGCAAATTTGAAAAATTGTTCCCAATTTTCAAAAAAGTTACGCGTTTGGTCAATATTTGACGACCACCATGCCAAATATGATTTGCCTTGGTCTTGGTGTAGCACTGGTACGACATGATGGATAGATGACGCACATTATCGAGTCGCGGACAGAATTTTGGCAAATCCAGTTTACCTTTTTTTGCGACAAATAGTAGCCAAAATGCACAGGGAACGACAGAGTGAGCGACGAAGTGGCTGGCGCACTCATCATACTTAAGAGCCACCTGGTTTTGGGGACCTTTTTGAAGGATCCTGGTCCATTTTAGGAAGCTTCTGAACAAGTTGGTTTTGGTTTTGTTTTTCATTTTTGTTTTTTTTTCTTATTTTTTCCTTTTATGTCTTTTTTTAAATTAGCCTTTTCATTCAAGAATTTGAAAAAATATATCTGAGTTTTTGTGTTTTTAAAAAATATTTTAGATTAGAAAATTCATGATTTTCACAAAATGTTCTTCAAAAGAAAATCGAAATTTATTCATATTTACAAAAAATCAAAAAATGTCCATACTTTTAGAAAGCTGTTCAAAATAACTTTTTATAATTTCGAAATTTATTCATATTTTCAAAAAATCAAAATGTTTATAAATTCTTTTTTCTCAAAGGTTTTTGCATTATTGAAAAATCGCAAATTTCAAAAATGTATCGGGTATAGTGCCTCTACAGTGGTTTAGCGCACCGGGTGATAATATCGCCGCAAGTACTGCTCACAACGTTGCCTGCCAATGGGGGCCTGCCCATTCGGGCTCCCTGTGCTTCGCCTCTCCTATTGGATGCTCGTTGCATCCAATAGGAGCTTCGTAAAATTTTTTGTAGTTCTACAAAATACCAAAACCACTATTTGTAATCAAGATTTCTTCACCATGTTTCACCACTTAGTTGAATGTTGTGACACGTGTATTTGTTTGGGACATGGCGGGGTAGGATTTGCGTGTGGATTCAACGTGTCGATGTGAATTTTCTGAACGTGATACATACTTTCCTGTGTAGATACTGCTATTTTGGTCGCTGATCTCGGGTGGGCCATCCTTGATTCACTTTTGTTTGCTATGGACTCCTGAATTGTGGTCATGCCGGTTGGTTGCATGCAGTTGTCGGTTTCTGTTCCCGTGCATGATTTGACTACGACTTTATGCGGTTTGTTTTTTTATTCGATTGTTTTTCTTAGGCGTTTGTGGATATATTTCTGGTGTTGTGCGTTGGTTTATTGTTGTGTTGACACGATATGTATTTGGGCTAATGTGTCAACTGGGCCGATCAAGCATGTGTGTGTGGTTTGGGCATTCTGGTGTTCTTCGCGTTGGTTCTGGGCGCCGCCTTCTCTGTCCACGTTTCCAGATGCTGCTTTGTTTCTTTTTTTTTTGGAAAGATCCAGCAAATTGTTGGCTTCAATTAGATTAAGCAGAAAGCAGCAAAAGAACAACATGAAGAGGATCCAAAGATCAATGAGAAAAGAAAAACGACAACCCTATTGGCCACCAAACAACACTACATTACACGGCGGAACGCCATCCACCCACAGCAAGACAACGCAGCTCCGACTCCTACGGAGAACTACAGAGAGCAAAGCAATGTTGGCGTCACGGAAGATCACCGAACGGACCACTTGTCGCTCGCCATCGTACACCACCGGTGCCCCGCACCGCAGCTTCGACTTCACAGAAACAAGCAGCCGAGGTAGTCTCACGGACACGCCGGAGAAGAGCCGACCACCATGACCAATGCCACGCCTCCGACAATGCTCACCACCGTTATCGTTGCCACAGATGCTGCTTTGTGGATCATGGCCTCGATGCTTAGGGGGGGGGGGTCCTATGGGGTTTCCATCGTTGTTTTCCTTCCTTCTCATGTAGTGGTGTTCTTCTGTTTTTTCAATATATTTATTTTGAATAATTTGAAGTATAATAAATAAACGAAAGTAAACAAAAGAATAAACGAACAGAAAAAAATGAGTCGCGATCCAGTAGTTGGCCTAGTCGGCGCACGAATAATCTTGAAAGAAAAAAAGGTGCCCTCGTCCCATCGAGGCCCAAGTCCACGAAATCATTAGTTAAGGAGTACTCGTTGCGAAGATCACTCCAATTTCCTCAAGTTGCAAAATGTTTTATCACTCGTAACCTAGAATTTTTCTCTTTTTCCGTAGATCCGTTTATTCAAAATGTTTTATCTCTTAAACCGTGTGTTCAAATCTTGAACCGTTTTCGCCATTGGATTCCTCGCGTCTAGGTCTTCAAAACTAGATCCCATGTTGACAGGTTTTGCGAACTTTTTTTTCACGAAAAAACCGGGCAAAAATCCAAACCGGGAGCACGGATTTTTCCCTTTCCGAAAGAGGCACGGCCGTGCCTCTGACGAAATCACAACCGTGCATCTCGCGGAAGCAAAACCGTGACTTTCACGAAAGGAAAAAAAAGAAAACGTGTTTTTTTCGTTTTCGAGGAGGCACGGCCGTGACTCTCGCGAAAGCACAACCGTGCCTCTCGCGGAAGCAAAAGCGCCAGTCTCGTGAAAGAAAAAAACAGAAATGCATTTTTTTTTGTTTCCGAGGAGGCACGGCCGTGACTCTCGCGAAAGCACAACCGTGCCTCTCGCGGAAGCAAAACCGTGAGTCTCGCGAAAGAAAAAAATAGAAACGCATTTTTTTCGTTTCTGAGGAGGCACGGCCGTGACTCTCGCGGAAGCACAACCGTCACTCTCATGGAAGCAAAACCGTGACTCTCGCGGAAGCACAACCGTGTCTCTCGCGAAAGCAAAACCATGACTCTCGCGAAAGAAAAAACAGAAAACGCATTTTTTTCCGTTTCGGAGAGGCACGACCGTGACTCTGGTGAAAGCACAATCGTGCCTCTCGCGAAGCAAAACCGTGACTATTGCGAAAGAAAAATAAATAGAAAACGCGTTTTTTTGCGGAAAAAATTCGAAAAAGAATTTTGGTCGTAAAGATAGGAAAGACCGGTGGGAAACCAAAACATCGAAAAAAAACCTTTTAAAAAACCAAAAACATGTGCGGAGAAATAAAAAAATTCGTAGGGAGCGCCCAGAGAGCGATATATGGCGAATGGCTGAGAGCGCGCCAAGTGACGCTGATTGTTGCGAGGCTCCTAAAGGAGCGCTCGTTAATTAGTTGCTCTCCCAAGTCCACTCGGCACTGCCCCTTAAATATATTTTGGGCATAGTTGTATCAGTAGCTGCGTTCTGGCTTGGTGGTTTGGGGGACTTTCTATGTGACGCTCTCTGCGTTAGAGTGTCGAGGTTTCCTGGACTTGCCGGATAGTAACGAGCTCTGCTAGCCGCTCCTTCCATCGACCTTTTGTGCTATAGATGCAGTGCGACACTTAAAAAGGAAACGACAGTGGCTAAATCTAAACATTAAGAATTGAGGCCTGCTGCGAATGAACCAAAATCGCTCGGCATTGTAACTAAAAATAGCAACCCAGTGCTTATGAACTATAAGTCGCACCAGACTTAAATCTTTTTCAAAATTTCAAAAGTTATTTTTTGAAATATGTAAATATTTTCAAAAATTGAACCTTTTCAAATTTATGAAAAAAAAATTCAAAACACAAATATTTCATGAAAAAACGTGAACATTTTTTGAATTTCTCAACCATTTCTTTAAAAAAGCAAACAAATTGAAAACGAGAACAATTTTTGACATTACAAACAATATTTAAAAAACAGAAACATTTTCTTAAAATAGGAACATCATTTGAAAATGTGAACTTTTTTCGAAATTATGAATAACTTTTCAAAATGGAAGCATTTTACGAAGATCCCCTGTACATTTCGGATTTAGGATCAAACTTTAAAAACATGAACATTTTTCAAATATGTGAACAAACTTGGAAAAGTTGGAACATTTTTCGAAACTCTCAAACATTTTTCGAAACTCTCAAACATTTTTCTAAACTCTCAAATATGTGAACATTTTTCGGAATTATATACAATTGTTAAGATGCAAACGTTTTTTAAAATTACAAAGAACAAAATGAACAAATTCTTTCAATCTGCGAACAAAAATCAACACGAACATTTTCATGGCATGTGAACAAATTTGGAAATGCTGGAACATTTTTAAAAATTCCAGAACATTTTTTGAATTTATGATTACAACTAAAAGTACGAACATTTTTTTTTCAAATTCTCCGAACATTTTATGAATTTGCCAAAATAATAAAACATGAACAATTAATAAAATTTGTGAACAAAATTTCAATGTAGGAACATTTTTTGAAATTTCAAACATTTTATGAACTTTTTAACAAAAAATGCAAAACATTTATTAAATTTGGAAAAAAAATGAGTTTTGATCTTTTTTGTAAAAGAATCTAACAATATTTGAAATTCTTAATTTTTTTGGAATTTCTGAACTAAATTTAAAATCAGGAACGTTTCTGGAAAAATGAAAAAGAAATTAAGAATGGACGTTTTTAAAATTCCTGAACATTTGATGAAAGAGACAAAAAGAAAAGAAAAGAATTCAAAGAATAGAAGAACAGAAACAGAAAAAAGAAAGAAAAATAAAAAAGAAACGGAAAAGGAAAAGGAAAAAAGAAACAGCAAAAAACGGTTCGTCTAAGCAAAATAAGGCAATATTTGGACGA
>NC_041391.1:705467503-705483570 GCF_002162155.2 Triticum dicoccoides
AAACCCGCATAATTCCGGCGATTATACGGGCTCGGCCCATTTTTCTGGCCAGACCAGAGCCCGCATCGGTGTCCGGCCCGTAATTTTTTTTGCCGCAGCCCGCAAATGCAAACCCCGAGCCACTATAACTGCGGGTTTGCAGGGCAGATGCGGGTCGAAACCCTATCCTCCCGCCGCCGCGTTCCCCTCCAATTCCCCACCGCGCCGCTTGATTTGTCGCCGCCGGCGAGCCTTGAACCACCATGGCCGACTCAGGGGATGAGGCGGAGCGCCGCCGCCGCGCCAGATCTGACGCCGCGCGCAAGCGGGGGGCGCGTCGGTGGCTCAACCAGGGTGCCCGGCCACTGTCGGCATTCGCCCGGCGCGAGCTCGACGAGTTCGAGCTCGAGCGCACCCGTCGCCGCCGCGCCTCCTCCGGCAACTGGTCCGCGGGGAGCTCATCCGTGGGCGCATCGAGCTCGCGGCTCGTTCCGGTGAAGAGGGAGCCGGAGGAAGCCGTGCCCGATGCGCCGCCGCGCCGAGGCGTCATCGGACCCGAGGACTACCTCCCACCAGGGCAGGAAGAGCTCCTCGAGTGTGTCGTCCTCAAGCAGTCGGCGAGGGAGCTGCAGGAGATGGAAGAGCGCATCCGGCGTGAGCTGGAGTACGAGCGGCTCTTCCTCGATTCGGGCCTCGCGGCATCGCAGGCGCAGGCATCGAAAGAGGCCGACCTGTGCGTGATGAAGGAGGAGCAGGCGAAGCTCTTCGTCGACCTCGGCTCTGACTCCTCCGACTCCGACTGATCGCCGCCAGTGGGCAGCTACCGCAAGAGCTCCGGTGAGCTCAGTTTTGTTGCAGTGATGCGGTAGCGTAGGCGCTGTCTAGCATATCTAACCTCTATGTATGTATGTGACGTGTATGAACTTATTATGCGAAGAAGAACCATGTATGCGAGCGAGCTCTGGCGAGCTGTTGCTTAAAATTTCTTGCGCGAAGCAACTTTTTTTAAAATTTAGGGGTTTGTTTACGGTTTCTAGTCTGCCGTCGCAAATTTCGGCCTGCATAACCGCCCCCATGCGGCCTACAAACACATTTTACGGGTCGGCAAAATGCGGGGTCTTCTAGAGTTGCTCTAAGCTATCTCCTTTTCTCACCGGCGACCGACAACTCGTACAACAACAGCGCATCAGCTCCTGATCATTTCCCTTGTTGTGAGACGACCGACCCCAAGTGACCTAATTGATTTTTTTTTGAGGTAATGGTCAGCTGCACCCTTTTATTCATTCATAGCTGATTCATTACATATAATGGTCCTGATTACATCAGGGAACTCATTAATCCAGCAGGACCAAACATCATTCTCCGCCGATTTGGCCAGAACATGTGCCGCCTCATTACAAGAACGATTGACATGAATAAAACTACAGGATACAAACTTTGTAGCACATTTTCTAATATCATGGACTATGGCTCCAGTATAGGGGACCTATGAAAACCTAAACCCTTGATCTTATTGATCATTGATAAACAATCAGATGCTACCATGATCTTCCTCATACCAGTGTTATTGTCAAGGATTAAGGCTTGACGAAGTGCCATGGCTTCTGCTACTTCAGGAATCTAAACTCTTTCAAAGTAACCTCTGTTCGCCACCTGCACCCTTCCCCGGTGATCATGTATCACCACTCCAAAGCCCGCTCTTGCAGATTGGGAGAAGATCGCTGCATCCACATTGACGAGCATCAACCCCTCCGACGACGGAGACCACCTTTGGTTCGATTTCAAGGTCTCACGTCTAATGGAAGTGGTTGAATTGAAAGAATGCATATTAATAAATTCAACATAAGCTTTGATCTTTCCCACGATACGAAGAGGATGAATTAAAGCCTCACCATTACGGTAGGCATTTCTATTCTCCCATATGTGCCATATAGCCACTGCCATAATCATAGAGTGAAAATCTGTAGGGTTTTGTATCCAATCTAATAGCCATTGCCTAATGTGAGTTAAACTTTTCAGTTTCAAGCAAATACCATATTCTTTCTTGAGCTCTTTCCAGATTTCTCTAACATAGTGGCAAAGCAAAAAACAATGCTCAACAGTTTCCTCCCTATTACAGAAATGACAATCATATCTTGTGGGGATCGATCTCACTTGAAGTTGGGCGCCTGTTGGGAGACAATTATGAGCCAACCTCCACATAACTACTTGTTGGGGAACGTTGCATAAAATAAAAAAATTCCTACGTTCACCAAGATCAATCTATGAGTTCATCCAACAACGAGAGAGGGGAGTGCATCTACATACCCTTGTAGATCGCGAGCGGAAGCGTTCAAGAGAACGGGGTTGAGGGAGTCGTACTCGTCGTGATCCGAATCACCGGAGATCCTAGCGCCGAACGGACGGCACCTCCGCGTTCAACACATGTACGGTCAGCGTGACGTCTCCTCCTTCTTGATCCAGTAAGGGGGAAGGAGAGGTTGATGAAGATCCAGCAGCACGACGGCGTGGTGGTGGATGCAGCAGGGTTCCGACAAGGCTTCGCCAAGCGTTTGCGGGAGGAGGAGGTGTAGCAAGGAGGGAGGAAGGCGCCAGGTGTCAGGGTGCGGCTGCCCTCCCACCCCCTCTTTATATAGGGACCCCAGGGGGGGCGCCGGCCCTAGGAGATGGGATCTCCTAGGGGGGCGGCCAAGGGGGGAAACTTGCCCCCCAAGGCAAGTGGAGGCGCCCCCTCCTCTAGGGTTCCCAACCCTAGGCGCAGAGGGGGGCCCAGGAGGGGCGCACCAGCCCACCAGGGGCTGGTTCCCCTCCCACTTCAGCCGATGGGGCCCTCCGGGATGGGTGTCCCCACCCGGTGGACCCCCGGGACCCTTCCGGTGGTCTCGGTACAATACCGGTGACCCCCGAAACTTTCCCGATGGCCGAAACTCGACTTCCCATATATAATTCTTTACCTCCGGACCATTTCGGAACTCCTCGTGACGTCCGAGATCTCATACGGGACTCCGAACAACTTTCGGTTTGCTGCATACTCATATCTCTACAACCCTAGCATCACCGAACCTTAAGTGTGTAGACCCTACGGGTTTGGGAGACACGTAGACATGACCGAGACGGCTCTCCGGTCAATAACCAACAGCGGGATCTGGATACCCATGTTGGCTCCCACATGCTCCTCGATGATCTCATCGGATGAACTACGATGTCGAGGATTCAAGCAACCCCGTATACAATTCCCTTTGTCAATCGGTATGTTACTTGCCCGAGATTCGATCATCGGTATCCCAATACCTCGTTCAATCTCGTTACCGGCAAGTCACTTTACTCGTACCGTAATGCATGATCCCGTGACCAGACACTTGGTCACTTTGAGCTCATTATGATGATGCATTACCGAGTGGGCCCAGAGATACCTCTCCGTCATAGGGAGTGACAAATCCCAGTCTCGATCCGTGTCAACCCAACAGACACTTTTGGAGATGCCCGCAGTATACCTTTATAGTCACCCAGTTACGTTGTGACGTTTGATACACCCAAAGCACTCCTATGGTATCCGGGAGTTACACGATCTCATGGTCTAAGGAAAAGATACTTGACATCGGAAAAGCTCTAGCAAACGAACTACACAATCTTGTGCTATTCTTAGGATTGGGTCTTGTCCATCACATCATTCTCCTAATGATGTGATCCTGTTATGATTGACATCTAATGTCCATAGTCAGGAAACCATGACTATCTGTTGATCAACGAGCTAGTCAACTAGAGGCTCACTAGGGACATATTGTGGTCTATGTATTCACACGTGCATTACGATTTCCGGATAATACAATTATAGCATGAATAAAAGACAATTATCATGAACAAGGAAATATAATAATAATCCTTTTATTATTGCCTCTAGGGCATATTTCCAACAGTCTCCCACTTGCACTAGAGTCAATAATCTAGTTACATTGTTATGAATCGAACACCCATAGAGTTCTGGTGTTGATCATGTTTTGCTCGTGAAAGAGGTTTAGTCAACGGATCTGCGACATTCAAATCCGTATGTACTTTACAAATATCTATGTCTCCATCTTGAACATTTTCACGGATGGAGTTGAAAGACGCTTGATGTGCCTGGTCTTCTTGTGAAACCTGGGCTCCTTGGCAAGAGCAATAGCTCCAGTGTTGTCACAGAAGAGAGTGATCGGCCCCGATGCATTGGGTATGACTCCTAGGTCGGTGATGAACTCCTTCATCCATATTGCTTCATGTGCTGCCTCCGAGGCTGCCATGTACTCCGCTTCACATGTAGATCCCGCCACGACGCTCTGCTTGCAATTGCACCAGCTCACTGCTCGACGATTCAACATATACACATATCCGGTTTGTGACTTAGAGTCATCCAGATTTGTGTCAAAGCTAGCGTTGACGTAACCCTTTACGATGAGCTCTTTGTCATCTCCATAGACGAGAAACATGGCCTTTGTCCTTTTCAGGTACTTCAGGATATTCTTGACCGCTGTCCAGTGTTCCTTGCCGGGATTACTTTGGTACCTTCCTACCAAACTTACGGGAAGGTTTACATCAGGTCTGGTACACAACATGTCATACATAATAGATCCTATGGTTGAGGCATAGGGGATGACACTCATCTCTTCTTTATCTTCTGCCGTGGTCGGGCATTGAGCCGAGCTCAATCTCACACCTTGCAACACAGGCAAGAACCCTTTCTTGGACTGATCCATATTGAACTTCTTCAATATCTTATCAAGGTATGTGCTTTGTGAAAGACCTATGAGGCGTCTCGATCTATCCCTATAGATCTTGATGCCTAATATATAAGCAGCTTCTCCAAGGTCCTTCATTGAAAAACACTTATTCATGTAGGCCTTAATGCTGTCCAAAAGTTCTATATCATTTCCCATCAAAAGTATGTCATCTACATATAATATCACTACAACAGGAACCCCCCTATAGCAACACATCGATGCGTTGTCGTATGTCCATATACCTGCACCAACGGATTATTATGCGTTGTCGTAGGTGGCGTTGCTAAGGTCTACAGCAACGCATATACATGCGTTGGTAAACGGCATGTAGAAGTGTTGTAAGGTAGCAACATATAGAGTTAGAGCCTAACAACACATCATATGCGTTGTTGGTCACCCAACACAATGATAACGTATCATGGCAACGACTAAAGGCTTGCCTACATAGCATGAATAATTGATGATATTATAGATTGCCACCCAAAATTATTAGATCAATACATAAAATATAGGAGCCACAATATAATAAACAAGGTCTCATATATTAAAACAACCATGTTGCATTACAAAGAACACGATCCAAAGATTACAAGATGTCAAACTATCTAGTAGTAGACAAATTCTCGACCTTGCAATAAACTTTAATGTTTCAAACATTGTCCTAAAATGACATTCTAATTATCTAGTGGTAGCCCCGTTCTTATCCTTGCAATCAGCATCCGAGCCATGCATCATCCATTTTATCTTGGCAATCTACAAAAACAAAGAAATAGGAAGAATAACTTAGTGTATAAAAAATCACGTTAATAGATCAGCAAAATGTAAAGGAGGAGCAACATACAAAGGTTGAAGGTCATGATATTAGTAGCTTTGTATGCAAAAAAAGTATAGTAATAGCCTACATCTGACAAACACTTTTGACCCTTGTTTTCTTATGAAAAATGTTCTATATGCCAATTGAGTTAACATAAACCTTTATAGATAACATACTATTTAAGAAATGAGGTACTTCCTTTAAAAAATCATGTGCTAACAGATAACACATCCTTTGGTTTCAAAGAAAGAACTGTAGTTCTCCAGAAAATACAAATGGACGCAAGATTTCAACAATACAAAAATATTTTATGTTCAAAGAAAATGATTCACACCAGGCTAAATTTGGATGTTCCTAAATTAGGTATCGTCATACATGCTCACAAATGTGATTTAACAAGAGAGATATTTATATACTAGGAAATTTCCCTTGTGTTGCAATGGGGGCATAATTATTCTAGTGGGTCAACATAAAGTATGTCAAAAAAAATCCTTTTGGGGATTGACATGTACATCGGATGACATATTTTAATGAAACACAATCAACATTTTTCTACCACAAAATCATTCTTATTCACCACTATATTTGCCTCCTAAATCCAAGCAACTAATATGAAAACAAATGACTGGATTTTGATCAAGTGCCCTTTATCCAATAGAGGTACATAACTAAATTTCATCATATATAATTCAAACCAAGCCAATTCTGCGAACAAGTTAAACAGGTACACTCTACTACATACAGTTGTACAACTGGATGTCCTGTGTCTAGTGCAATTCTATCGTGAATCATGTACTGGTTATAATTTGTGAGTTATGTGAAGGTCACATCTTAAGTGGATTTTGAGTTAACTTCTCGTGAGCTCTCCTATCCCATTATTTTTGCTCCCTTGAAATCTTACTACCTACTCAATGGTTAAACATTAGTACAACAGTAGCAAGGCGAATTTTAGTGCAACAATGCAAAGTTAGTAACAAGATAATTTAGTAAAACAAGGTACATTTTCGTACAAAATTGATATAGTAATCTTTACCACAAGAAGTCTAACTATCTTGCCAAAATGGTATATTAGCCTCTAAGCTACAGGACCCTTAGCAACTCCATATTCAACTGTACAGATAAGTTAATGCAATATTTAGATCAACATAAAATCTACAGGGATTCTAGAAGAGATGCATTGCATCAAAATAGGATTAGTAGTAACGTAGATTGGGAAATTACAAACTTCTTTGCTCAAGTATCATCTACACATGATCTTTTAGTAGATATCTGAGACATTTGTTGTTTCTACATAAGCGTGCGCGTACGAAGAAGTTAATATTTGAGAGCAAGCCAGAAGAACTAACACATACTTTTCAGCATCCCAGCTCCAGACATCTCACGACTATTCAGCTTGGCATCCACCTTTTCTTTTACAGATTGGGGAATCTCTTTGTAATCTGTAAACACCAAAGCAGGGTTGTGACATGTAGAACCATGAGTTCTCTGATTGATTAATTGGAGCAAGGTAAAATCTTACAGGGTTCTGACACAAGCACTGAAGTTCTCACTGAAACAAGTCAGCATTCATAGTATGCCATAGGTCCTACATCCAGTAACTTCACCATCATAGCTCGAGCATGCCGGCGTCTCCACATCGTGTGGGCACGACAAAAAGCGTTGTGATGTTGTTGGCCATCATTAATTAATTGTGCGGTACTGTCACGACATCATTCTGCAAGCACCGCAATGAAAACGTCAAACCAAAACTTCATGTAGAACTCAGCGGACGGGTCAACAATTGAAACTGAGTCAGCGATTAGTTAATTAAGGGAGACAAAACTTTGGTAACTCACGACCATTTTGCAGCCTCCTGTGGATTTTCATCGACACAGCAGATCGAACTACTACTAGGATGAGAATGCAATCCAACAAACACACACATGTTCACGGATGCACATTCAGTTTCAGAACCTGTAAGTAAAGATGAAATTAAGGATTATACATACAACAAAGAGGAATATTAGGATAGATGGACACATGTGAGACTTATTCCTACAGTATTACACAACATATGACAATGAAACCGGAAAGGATTCATCCACACACACAGCAACATGAACGAACTATTGAGATAAATAAAAAGGACGCAAGCATTCTTTCAGAAATAACACATATGGACTTAACCATACATCCAAACAGAAACAAACAAGAAACAACTGGCTTGCATGTCCAGAACTAGATAGCAGTCTGTAGTGCACATTGGAAGATGCAAGCACGAAACTAAAATACCTAGCTAGAATGGTGATGTGAATTTTGATCCTCAAGCAAGGTCACTGACCTTGATGGGGTGTCATCCAGCCATGATTTACGACACCACGACAGCTGACACTAGGTAGCGTAGATAACATTTGCGATTTCTGGCAAAGAATCAACCATGGAACGATGTTATGTCACCACAAAGAACCAGAGAGGGTACGAGCAGAGGAGAGAAGTGCCTTACTAAATCGTCGGTGTTGGAGACAAGGTAGCCGATGCGAGCAGCACGGTCGAGCCCGATCTAGCACCGGCGCATACGGAGATGCAGGGTAGAGGGCCGACGCGGGAGTCGCACTGGCGGCCCGTGGTGGCTAGGGTTGCTGCAGGGGCATCTGGATCAGCGCGGAGGAAGTCACGGCAGTGGAGGATCAGAGGAGAGGAGTGCGGGGTAGCCGGGCTGGTGAGCAACGTCGTGGGAGAGCGCGTGAGCTAGCAGAAATTGGTGGTGGCGGGCAGCATCATGGTCATGGAGCTCCGGTGAGAGGGGGATCGTGGGGGAGGGGAGATGGCGGATAGGAAAAAATGGCTGGGTGTGGGTACGACCGCATATGGTGGATTTTTCCAAGGAGAGGAGGTTAGCGCTAAGCAGGGGTGGGTGGGATAAGTTGGGAGGTGGGAGATTAAAACAAACAACACATATTATCATTTCGTTGGTAGACATGTGTTGGGATAGGTGGGGTTTTGTAGTAGTGTATGAGAAATGCTACAGAGCTCCCACTCACTTTCTTGTAAATGCAGACTTCTTCATAAGTCTGCATAAACCCAAACGCTTTGATCATCTCATTAAAGCGAATGTTCCAACTCCGAGATGCTTGCACCAGCCCATAAATGGATCGCTGGAGCTTGCATACCTTGTTAGCATTCTTAGGATCGACAAAACCTTCCGGCTGCATCATATACAGTTCTTCCTTAAGATAGCCGTTAAGGAATGCCGTTTTGACGTCCATCTCCCATATCTCATAATCATAGTATGCGGCAATTGCTAACATGATTCGGACGGACTTCAGCTTCGCTACGGAAGAGAAAGTCTCATCGTAGTCAACCCCTTGAACTTGCCGATAACCCTTAGCGACAAGTCGAGCTTTATAGATGATAATATTACCATCCGCGTCCGTCTTCTTCTTAAAGATCCATTTTTTTTCTATTGCTCGCCGATCATCGAGCAAGTCTGTCAAAGTCCATACTTTGTTTTCATACATGGATTCTATCTCGGATTGCATGGCTTCAAGCCATTTGTTGGAATCTGGGCCCGCCATCGCTTCTTCATAGTTCGAAGGTTCACCGTTGTCTAACAACATGATTTCCAGGACAGGGTTGCAATACCACTCTGGTGTGGAACATGTCCTTGTGGACCTACGAAGTTCAGTAGCAACTTGATCCGAAGTACCTTGATCATCATCATTAATTTCCTCTCCAGTCGGTGTAGGAACCACAAGAACATTTTCCTGAGCTGCACTACTTTCCGGTTCAAGAGGTAGTACTTCATCAAGTTCTACTTTCCTCCCACTTACTCCTTTCGAGAGAAACTCTTTTTCCAGAAAGGATCCGTTCTTGGCAGCAAAGATCTTGCCCTCGGATCTTAAGTAGAAGGTATACCCAATGGTTTCCTTAGGGTATCCTATGAAGACGCATTTTTCCGACTTGGGTTCGAGCTTTTCAGGTTGAAGTTTCTTGACATAAGCATCACATCCCCAAACTTTTAGAAACGACAGCTTAGGTTTTTTCCCAAACCATAATTCATACAGTGTCGTCTCAACGGATTTAGACGGATCCCTATTTAAAGTGAATGCTGTCTCTAGAGCGTATCCCCAAAATGATAGCGGTAAATCGGTAAGAGACATCATAGATCGCACCGTATCCAATAGAGTGTGATTACGACGTTCGGACACACCGTTACGCTGAGGTGTTCCAGGCGGCGTGAGTTGTGAAACGATTCCACATTTCCTTAAGTGCATACCAAATTCGTGACTTAAATATTCTCCTCCACGATCTGATCGTAAGAACTTTATCTTTCGGTCACGTTGATTCTCTACCTCATTCTGAAATTCCTTGAACTTTTCAAAGGTCTCAGACTTGTGTTTCATCAAGTACACATACCCATATCTACTCAAGTCATCAGTGAGAGTGAGAACATAACGATATCCTCCGCGAGCCTCAACGCTCATTGGACCACACACATCAGTATGTATGATTTCCAATAAGTTGGTTGCTCGCTCCATTATTCCGGAGAACGGAGTCTTGGTCATTTTGCCCATGAGGCATGGTTCGCATGTGTCAAATGATTCATAATCGAGAGACTCTAAAAGTCCATCAGCATGGAGCTTCTTCATGCGCTTGACACCAATGTGACCAAGGTGGCAGTGCCACAAGTATGTGGGACTATCGTTATCAACTTTACATCTTTTGGTATTCACACTATGAATATGTGTAACATTACATTCGAGATTCATTAAGAATAAACCATTGACCATCAGAGCATGACCATAAAACATATCTCTCATATAAATAGAACAACCATTATTCTCGGATTTAAATGAGTAGCCATCTCGAATTAAACGAGATCCAGATACAATGTTCATGCTCAAACTTGGTACTAAATAATAATTATTGAGGTTTAAAACTAATCCCGTGGGTAAATGTAGAGGTAGAGTGCCGACGGCGATCACGTCGACCTTGGAACCATTCCCGACGCGCATCGTCACCTCGTCCTTCGCTAGTCTCCGCTTATTCCGCAGCTCCTGCTTTGAGTTACAAATATGAGCAACGACACCGGTATCAAATACCCAGGAGCTACTACGAGCACTGGTAAGGTACACATCAATTACATGTATATTACATATACCTTTAGTGTTGCCGGCCTTCTTGTCCGCTAAGTATTTGGGGCAGTTCCGCTTCTAGTGACCCTTCCCTTTGCAATAAAAGCACTCAGTCTCAGGCTTGGGTCCATTCTTTGACTTCTTCCCGGCAACTGGCTTACCGGGCGCGGTAACATCCTTGCCATCCTTCTTGAAGTTCTTCTTACCCTTGCCTTTCTTGAACTTGGTGGTTTTATTGACCATCAACACTTGATGTTCCTTTTTGATTTCTACCTCTGCTGACTTCAGCATTGAAAATACTTCAGGAATAGTTTTCACCATCCCCTGCATATTGTAGTTCATCACAAAGCTCTTGTAGCTCGGTGGGAGCGACTGAAGGATTCTGTCAATGACCGCCTCGTCCGGGAGGTTAATGTCCAGCTGGGACAGGCGGTTGTGCAACCCAGACATTTTGACTATGTGCTCACTGACAGAACTATTTTCCTCCATCTTACAACTATAGAACTTGTCAGAGACTTCATATCTCTTGACCCGGGCGTGAGCTTGGAAAACCATTTTCAGCTCCTCGAACATCTCATATGCTCCGTGTTGCTCAAAACGCTTTTGGAGCCCCGGTTCTAAGCTGTAAAGCATGCCACACTGAACGAGGGAGTAATCATCAACACGTGACTGCCAAGCGTTTATAACGTCTTGGTTCTCTGGGATGGGTGCTTCACCTAGCGGTCCTTCTAGGACATATGCTTTCTTGGCAGCTATGAGGATGATCCTCAGGTTCCGGACCCAGTCCGTATAGTTGCTGCCATCATCTTTCAGCTTGGTTTTCTCTAGGAACGCGTTGAAGTTCATGTTGACATGAGCGTTGGCCATTTGATCTACAAGATATTTTTGCAAAGATTTTAGACTAAGTTCATGATAATTAAGTTCATATAATCAAATTATTTAATGAATTCCCACTCAGATTTGACATCCCTCTAGTCATCTAAGTGTTACATGATCTGAGTCGACTAGGTCGTGTCCGATCATCACGTGAGACAGCCTAGTCATCATCGGTGAACATCTCCATGTTGATCGTATCTTCCATATGATTCATGTTCGACCTTTCGGTCTCTGTGTTCTGAGGCCATGTCTGTACATGCTAGGCTCGTCAAGTTAACCTAAGTGTTTTTGCATGTGTAAAACTGTCTTACACCCGTTGTATGTGAACGTAGGAATCTATCACATCCGATCATCACGTGGTGCTTCAAAACGAAGAACTTTAGCAACGGCGCACAGTTAGGGGGAACACTTTCTTGAAATTATTATGAGGGGTCATCTTATTTATTACCGTCGTTCTAAGTAAACAAGATGCATAAACATAATAAACATCACATGCAATTAAGTAGTAGTGACATGATATGGCCAATATCATATAGCTCCTTTGATCTCCATCTTTGGGGCTCCATGATCATCTTCGTCACCGGCATGACACCATGATCTCCATCATCGTGTCTCCATGAAGTTGCTCGCCAACTATTACTTCTACTACTATGGCTAACGGTTTAGCAATAAAGTAAAGTATTTACATGGCGTTAAATCATTGACACGCATGTCATACAATAATTAAGACAACTCCTATGGCTCCTGCCGGTTGTCATACTCATCGACATGCAAGTCGTGATTCCTATTACAAGAACATGATCTCATACATCACAATATATCATTCATCATTCATCACAACTTTTGGCCATATCACATCACAAAGTAATTGCTCCAAAAAAAAGTTAGACGTCCTCTAATTGTTGTTGCATCTTTTACGTGGTTGCAATAGGGTTCTAGCAAGAACGTTTCTTACCTACGAATAACCACAACGTGATTTGTCAACTTCTATTTACCCTTCATAAGGACCCTTTTCATCAAATCCGCTCCAACTAAAGTGGGAGAGACAGACACCCGCTAGCCACCTTATGCAACTAGTGCATGTCAGTCGGTGGAACCTGTCTCACGTAAGCGTACGTGTAAGGTCGGTCTGGGCCGCTTCATCCCACAATACCACTGAAGCAAAATAAGACTAGTAGTGGCCAGAAAGTTGACAACATCTACGCCCACAACAGATTTGTGTTCTACTCGTGCAATAGAGAACTCCGCATAGACCTAGCTCATGATGCCACTATTGGGGAACGTTGCATAAAATAAAAAAAATCCTACGTTCACCAAGATCAATCTATGAGTTCATCCAACAACGAGAGAGGGGAGTTCATCTACATACCCTTGTAGATCGCGAGCGGAAGCGTTCAAGAGAACGGGGTTGAGGGAGTCGTACTCGTCGTGATCCAAATCACCAGAGATCCTACCGCCGAATGGACGGCACCTCCGTGTTCAACACACGTACGGTCAGCGTGACGTCTCCTCCTTCTTGATCCAGCAAGGGGGAAGGAGAGGTTGATGAAGATCCAGCAACACGACGGCGTGGTGGTGGATGCAGCAGGGTTCCGGCAGGGCTTCACCAAGCGTTTGCGGGAGGAGGAGGTGTAGCAAGGAGGGAGGGAGGTGCCAGGTGTCAGGGTGCGGCTGCCCTCCCACCCCCCTCTTTATATAGGGACCCCAGGGGGGGCGCCGGCCCTAGGAGATGGGATCTCCTAGGGGGGCACCGGCCAAGGGGGGAAACTTGCCCCCCAAGGCAAGTGGAGGCGCCCCCTCCCCTAGGGTTCCCAACCGTAGGCGCAGAGGGGGGGCCCGGGGGGGCGCACCAGCCCACCAGGGGCTGGTTCCCCTCCCACTTCAGCCCATGGGGCCCTCCGGGATGGGTGGCCCCACCCGGTGGACCCCCGGGACCCTTCCGGTGGTCCCGGTACAATACCGGTGACCCCCCGAAACTTTCCCGATGGCCGAAACTCGACTTCCGATATATAATTCTTTACCTCTGGACCATTCCGGAACTCCTCATGACGTCCGAGATCTCATCCGGGACTCCGAACAACTTTCGGTTTGCTGCATACTCATATCTCTACAACCCTAGCGTCATAGAACCTTAAGTGTGTAGACCCTACGGGTTCGGGAGACACGTAGACATGACCGAGACGGCTCTCCGGTCAATAACCAACAGCGGGATCTGGATACCCATGTTGGCTCCCACATGCTCCTCGATGATCTCATCGGATGAACCACGATGTCGAGGATTCCAGCAACCCCGTATACAACCCTCTGTCAATCGGTATGTTACTTGCCCGAGATTCGATTGTCGGTATCCCAATACCTCGTTCAATCTCATTACCGGCAAGTCACTTTACTCGTACCGTAATGCATGATCCTGTGACCAGACACTTGGTCACTTTGAGCTCATTATGATGATGCATTATCGAGTGGGCCCAGAGATACCTCTCCGTCATACGGAGTGACAAATCCCAGTCTCGATCCGTGTCAACCCAACAGACACTTTCGGAGATGCCCGCAGTATACCTTTATAGTCACCCAGTTACGTTGTGACGTTTGATACACCCAAAGCACTCCTATGGTATCCGGGAGTTACATGATCTCATGGTCTAAGGAAAAGATACTTGACATTGGAAAAGCTCTAGCAAACGAACTACACGATGTTGTGCTATGCTTAGGATTGGGTCTTGTCCATCACATCATTCTCCTAATGATGTGATCCCGTTATCAATGACATCTAATGTCCATAGTGAGGAAACCATGACTATCTGTTGATCAACGAGCTAGTCAACTAGAGGCTCACTAGGGACATATTGTGGTCTATGTATTCACACGTGTATTATGGTTTCCAGATAATACAATTATAGCATGACTAAAAGACAATTATCATGAACAAGGAAATATAATAATAATCCTCTTATTATTGCCTCTAGGGCATATTTCCAACACTACTTTCATTTTATTTGGGCATTGAATTTGACATAGTTTCCTCCAACTTTTCTCCATGCTCTTCTGATCTGAAAAAGCCCCCTTGCCATTTGCACTTCTGTCTCTCTAGAAATTTAGTGTTCTCGCAAAATTATATGCTGATCTCACTGTGTAAACACCATCTTTTGTGTGGGGCCATGAAGCAAAATCTGGACATCCTTCTATACTCAATGGTATGCTAAGAATTTTCTCCGCTATGTCCTCTGGAACAATGTTTCTAACAGTTTCTTCATTCCAGTTGTGTTCCCCTTCAATTATCAAGGAACTCACCATATCATTATCACTTCTAGGGTAAATATGTTGTAGAGTTCTCGGAGTAATGCCAGGGATCCAATTATCTTCATATGTATGTATTTTGTTTCCATCTTCCCACTAGTAGAAACCGGAGCTTTAAAACCGGTTCGTAAGGGCCTTTAGTGCCGGTTCTGCAACCGGCACTAAAGGGTGGAGACTAAAGCCCCCCCCCCCCCTTTAGTACCGGTTCGGCACGAACCGCCACTAAAGGCCCACCACGTGGCGTGAGCTCACTCCGTGGTATGGGGGACCTTTACTACCGGTTGGTGTTACCAACCTGTACTAAAAGTTTTTTTTTGAAAATTTTGTAAAAAATATTTGATTTTTTTTATTTAAATTTTTTTAATTATTTTAACCTCTAATCTCTAATCACCCCTCACCACTGCTCAATTTAATCTCTATTTTTTTCAATTTCAATTTTTTGAATTATTTTAACCTCTAATCTCTAATCACCCCCTCACCACTGCTCAATTTAATCTCTAATCTCTAATCACTCCTCATCATTCCAAATCATCTAACTTCCCGAACGGTCACCCATCCTCTCACTACCCCAGCCTGAGCACGCTTAACTTTCGGGTTCTATTCTCCCTCGTTTCCAAGTCTGCACTTGTTGTTTTCCTGACAAATGTAAGCTGTTAATCCAATTAACCCCCAGCAGTTTAGCTTGAGCATTAGGTCACACGTTTCACCATTTGAGTTTGGAACTATTATTCTAAAAAACATTTAGTAACAGTAATATTTCTTGAATAAGTTTGACCATAGTTTGACCACAGTTTGACCATAGTTTGACCAGATTTGACCAAAATTCAAAAAATTGAAATAATTATTTAGTAACACTAATATTCTTTAATAATTATGTAGCAACATTAATACTTCTTGAATAAGTAGTTTGACCATAGTTTGACCAGATTTAACCAAAATTAAAAAAAACTAAAATTTGAGCATATCTTTTTTTCCTTTTGGAATTTGAGGATTCTAAAAAATTGCAAATAGGCCGTAGGCTATCACCATCGGATGCGGATTTTCGTGCTGAATTTTTTTATATATTATACGTTTTTTTCCAACATCGTATGCAAAAGTTATAGCCGTTTTACATTTTCCCTACACTTTTTGCAAAACATGTTCAAATTTGAGTTTTTTAATTTTCCTAACTAGTAGATGTAGTAATATAATTACATCTCGAAGAATTTTATTTTTTGAATTTTTTATCATTTT
>NC_041391.1:705483957-705498198 GCF_002162155.2 Triticum dicoccoides
GGGGGGGGTAGAGTTTGAAAATTGCCCTATAGTGCCGGTTTATGTCTCCAACCGGGACTATAGGTCAAACCCCTTTAGTACTGGTTCGTGGCACGAACCGGTACTAAAGGTTAGCCCTTTAGTACCGGTTTGTGCCACAAACCGGTACTAAAGGTGATCGCGGGGCCCCGGCCTGACGCCAGCCTGCCACCACCCCTTTAGTACTGATTCGTGGCACGAACCGGTACTAAAGGTTAAAAACGAACCGGCATTAATGCATAGCCGTTCGAATCGGCACTAATGGTACCATTAGTACCGGGTCAAAATCGAACCGACACTAATGTGTCTCACATTAGGTCATTTTTCTACTAGTGCCCACCCTCCATACTAGGCCATAAAGGGAGTGCATCACGCCTAGCCGAGGCATGGACGACCTAATCAGTTCTGTTTCATTGTTTCATTTATAGACTGCAGGGCTTGATTAACTTTCTTTGCACCACCTACACCGGCGCGCGAGCAACGGATACACTCATACACCGTGTGACAGTGGCCTAGCAAGGGGTCGTGACGTATATGCTATAAATTTGTCATACATGACTTAACATGTAAGCTCCAAATTGTGTACATCCTTACGAAGTTTTTTTAAAACAACGATTTTAAAGGTTAATTGCCTAACATAGTTGAAAACATACACAAAATGATAAAAAATATACTAGTAAATATGAAAGTGACAACCACCCCTCGGTTTTGTCAATGCTGCAAAATACTATATATTCATATACCATGTTATTTTATGCCTACATGTTGTAATACTGTGATTTTTAAAATACCGCACACCCGATTGTTTTTTGTACAAAGAATACCTTAGTATTGTGTATTGTGGCATTCCTAAAACTGTGTTTGTTAGAATATTAAAAATTCAATTCCAGACCTCTTTTTCAAAAAGTTGAGAAGACAACGTTTATTGCTCTCTCCCGTTCCATTATGTCCGGTCAACTGATTACATATGAAGAGCTGAAATATTCTTCTACGTTGCTTACAATTGTGTGCACAGTATACCAAGAATACGTAGGTCGGTTAACTGACATTACACATTAAGGAGTGAAAATATTCTTCTATGTTGCTTTGAACTGCGTACCATAGCAAGAGTATGTTAGTGACATCATATATGAAGAGTGGAAGTATTCTTTTACATTGTTTAATAAATGTGTACAATACCAATATTATGTATTTCAGTCAACTAGCATTGCACATGAAGGAGGAGAAGTATTGAGTTTATCGTTTTATTTTGAAAAATATCTGAATACAATTAAAAGTTCCAAAATTGTCAAAAACTTTGCAAGTGCAAATATACATGTTCTCTAAGTATCTACAAAGTATCTTCAATGATGCATTTATTTGCAGGCTACATAAAAAAAGATAAAACATTTGGCCCAAATACAACAAATGAAAAGCTCTTTTTATCTATGCAATTTTTCGTGCACATCACATATGAACATATATATTCATGAAATTCCGCACTATTCATCACCTTGGTAAGGAATAGTTATTCTTCACCCCTCTTTTATTATATCACAACACCACATTTACTTCTCATAAATTTTCCCTACGTCAAGTGAAAGAGAAGGTAAGAAAATATATGTCGGTCGGAAAATATATTTACGTGATGTAAAACTACGAACATAAAAATATAGAATAAAATATACACAGAAATGTAAAGCCCGCATTGATTAAATAATCCTGCATATTTGATTTACTCAAGCTTTTCATATTTCGAAGTGTTGAGAGCAAAGTATGAGGAGCTATGCTATTCATATATATGGGTTCTAAACAATGTTTTATCTACTACTCCCCCCGTTCCCAAATATTTGTGTTTCTTGAGATTTTAACAAGTGACTACATACGCATCAAAATGAGTGAATCTACACTCTAAAATGTGTCTACATAGATCCGTATGTTGTAGTTCATTTGAAATGTCAGAAAGACAAATATTTGGGAATAGAGGGAGTAGCTCACTCTGGAGACAGTTAGCTAAAATCAGGGAAGTAGTTAGAGCAAGTACAATAAGGTGATGCAGGCGGGCTGTAAGACTTTAAATAATATATTTTTATTGAGTTGAAAGAAAGAGAAGATCAGAGAGAAGAGAAGCAGACTACTAATTAACAGTCCGCTACAACACATGCTTCTAGATATGTTGTGAGAGAGTGAGGTGGGTCATGTATTAACATAATATTACATATTTATATACAACTATTGTACTTGCTGGCTATAAGCTTAGCTATAAAATGACGTGGCAACATCAAAATATATAAGCTTAGCAATATATTTTTTTGTTTTTCCTTCTGTTTTTTTGTTATTCTTTTCTCTCTTTTTTTCAAATTCGTAAACCTTTTTAAAAATTCATATTTTTTATAATCCAAACCTAAAATTTACATTTATAAAGTTTCTTTGAAATGATGAATAATTTTATAAAATGTTCATATTTTTCGGAAAAATCATCGAATTCAAACTTTAGTCAAATCTTCATCCATTAAAATGTTGATGAATTAAATTTTGATCATCAAATTCAAAAACAATTCACAGATTTCGAAATTTGTTCGTAAAATAGAAAAAAATCATCAATATTAAAAATTATTCATCAAAATTCTAAAAAAATCACAGAAAAAAATATGTTCATCAATATTTATAGCCTGGTAGGCGTTGTGAGCCGAAGACCAGACCTACATAGATGCTTGATGATGTGGCGTGTCGGTTGAAAGCATTCCCTTTCCCCATGCCAACCCGGATGCAGACCGACGCACCCCACCGCTATTGCCGGGGAAGAAAGCCAAATACGCGCCATTGGCCACCAACCTTATACTAGAACCAATCTGACCATTCGCCGGCGCCGCCAAGAAAGGCAACAACCGTCAGACTGAGAGAACGTAAGACCTACCGCTCCGAATGAACGACAAGCAGACAAGGCCATCGGTTCAACAACTCAACCAAGGAGAACGTCGCCGTGGTGAGAAAGAGACCGTGGCCACCTCATTGGACGCAACATCAATCTCATCTCATCAATCTCACCGTGGCCAAGGAGTAGCGCTATTAGAGCATCTCCAACAGCCGCCCCAAAAGGCGCGCATGCGGGGTAAACCGAGTTTTTTGCGCGCGCGGGACGTTTCGGCGCGCTCCAGCGGTGGCGGGAAACTCGCGTGGCGGGAACCGTTTGCACGCGCGTGGAAAAAGGTGGCAGCTCGCGCGCTATTTTTGACGCACCGCTTCCGGCGCGCCTTTAAATTGCGGCGCTCGCCACGCGCCTATTCCACACATTTCTCTTCCTCTTCGGCTGCCACGTGCGCCTCCACCGCTTCCTCGTTGCTTCCGCTGCCACGCGCGCCCCCACCGCTCCAGCGCCCCGCCACCGACGCGCCACCATGCCGCCGCGCCGCCAAGGAGCGTCGGGCTACCGCGGCGTCCGCCAGCGCCCCAACGGCGGTTTCTACTCCAAGATACGGTCCGGCGAACTTCGGCTCGGCCTCGGCACCTTCGGGACGGCGCGCGAGGCCGCCCGCGCGTACGACCCGGCGGCGTGGCGCCTAGGCTGACCGCGCGCGCAGATGAACTTCCAGGACGTCTACACGCTCCAGCAGGCGCTGGACCGTGCCCCGTCTCCTCGTCTTAACACGGCAGAAGACCGTGCGGAGCACGCCGAGCGACAGCGCCGCCTCCTCGTCGCCCAGGAGGACGAGCGGGTCATGGCGGAGTGGCGCCGGTGCCACCCGGAGGACGTCACCTACGAGCAAACCTACTGGGCAAGGCGCCACGAGGAGGAGAGGCAAAGGCGCCGTGACCAGCGGTTGGACAGGCGTCAGCGGAAGGCCCTGGCGATATCGCAGTGCGAAATCGTTCAGAATGATGGGCAGACGATCTTTACGTCTGACGATGATCGTTGGACGGACATATGACTCGATACCTCGGACGAGACCAGCGAGGATGGCGATGATGATGATGGTGACGACGACTGGGAGTAGGTTGTAGTTGCACTATCTAGTAGTTTTATCTATCTATCCTATGGAACTATGTAAAATATCTATGTATTGTTTTTTATCTATGAATTTTATTTCAGTTTTATTAAAAAAATATACGCAATGTATAGCGCGTGCTGCCTTTTTGCGCCCCGCTCGAGCTATGCGCGCGCGTTCAATTTTCACGCTGCTGCTAGAGCCAGCGCTGCCGGGCGCGCCAAACCAAGCGAACGACACGCGGTAAATGAGTTTTTAGCGCGTGGCGCGTTGCGCGGCTGTTGGAGATGCTCTTAGACGATGATGAAACCCTGTGAGAGTCTCCTGCTCTAACACACGGGATACGAGGGAATCCGAGGCAAGCAAACAGCTCGAATATATAGCGAGCTGGCCCAGCTCAAAATCGCCATTTATTTTCGGGAACAAGTGATCCTTTTATTTATTACGGCTACAAATAACTCGTATTTTTGTGTACTTGTGTGGTACGTGCTTCAATTCCGTGCTCTGTCTCAAGAGGGCGTGTACGTGTGACATTCAATCACCATGCGCGCCTCCGGATCTCGTCCATGGCGTCAAGATGGCAGCTCGTTGACGGCACACTGCCGCGGGCCTTCTCCACCTCGCAGCAGTTGCATGGCGGGCTCACCACCGGTGGCACGAGCTCGAGGTAGCCCTTACGTGCGACAATGACGGAGTAGACCATCTCGGCATTATCGGGATGGTGCACGGCCAACACCTGGAACCCGCCACGCCTGACCTCCGCAGGCTCCACGACGGGGCACAGGAAGCCACGAGCCCCGTGCGCGCTCCGCACGACGAGGGCGGCACCGGCCGCCATGTGCCGGCCGAGGTGCGCTATCACGCGGGCTTTCTCCTCCGGCGCCACGCCGACGGGCGCCACCAGGAAGACCACGTCGTAGGCGGCGAGCTCGTGCGTGAGGCCCTCGACATCCGCCGTGCGGAACGACATGCGCGCGGCCACGCGGGAGTTGTCGTTCCCGCGGAGCAGGAGCCTCCGAGCGCGCTCGTTGGCGGCGGCGCACCGGTCGAAGCAGTCGACGGCGGCGTCGGGCATGTGGCGCGCGGCGAGCAGGAGCGCGCTGAGCGGCAGCGAGCCCGACCCGAGGAACGCGACGCGCGCGGGCACGGCGAGGTGGTCCGGCGCGTGGCGGGACAGCAGCGCGTGCTCCAGCTCGCTCAGGCGGACGTAGTTGTCGTGGTAGGGGAAGAGCCTGAGGTGGTCGAGCGGGGCGTCGAGCGCGGCGAGCGCGTCGGAGCAGCGCGCCTCGAGGCGCGCCTCGGCGTCGGCGCAGAGGCGGACGAGGTCGGCCCGCATCCTCCGGGCCCTCGGGCCCAGCGCGGCCACGTCGACGGCGGCGCTCGGCGGGGCGCACAGGGCCACGAGGGCGGTGAAGAGCGCGTCCGCCTCGGGAGACGGGCTCAGGGACGGCAGCTTGGAGATGGCGGCGTGGAGGCCGGCGATCTTCTTCACCAGTGCAGCCGCCTCCTTGTTCTCGCAGCCCATCTGATCACGTACGAGGCAACAGGTAGCTGCTGATGTGTGGAGGTCCGAAAAATGGCAGGTCTGATGAGCTCTGGACTTGTCCGGTGACGGAAGTGTCGTATATAAGCTGGGTCGCGCTGCAGCTCGATCGTGGCTCGCTTCACGCGTGCCATGCCAAGGCCAGTTTCATGCCTGTGTTACGTCTGGTGCCTTAGCTACGTTGGCTACGTACGTATCAGTGCAAAATTATAGTGGTTCTTTTGAGCCCTCATGTGTGAAAGTTGAGTTTATTATTTCTGCAGAGATATTGCATCTAACCAGCCAAAAAAATATATTAACATGCTATAACATCGCCAGTAGCACGCTATAGCATTTTGAGCAATGCCTCGCTAAATAAAATCAATATATGATGTCTCGCTAATAACACCCTATAGCGCATTATAGAACCCCGCAAATTTCCCAAAGTTCATCCTCTGAATTCTTTTGTGCTTTACTGAATTCGAGTGACAGTCCCTCACGATAGTTCAGGGTTAACAGGAGACTTCCCCTACGCCGGGAATAAAACCGAACCTACCAATTCATGTTCGGTTAGTTGAAGTGAAAACCGAATTTTTCCGCACCAGTAGAAAAAAACAAAATTTGGTTTATTCGGTTTCGGCATCGGTTCGGTTCATCGGTTTTTATGCCCACCCCTACCACGCCCCGTCCAGTCCCAGGGACTGCCTCGCTCCTTGCCACTTGTCTCCGCGACATAACCCGAGGCCATCGCTCTTCCTCAATCCCCTGCTTGGCCTTGAGACTATCTTAAATCATACATTAAAACAACAATTTCTTTCTCTCCTTTTTGTTCAAATGGCTGAAAGAACAATTACATGTCGCATGAATATGTGATGGGAGATGAATTTTCTATAAAGCAGATGTTTATAGCTTCCGGGTTTCTAACTGGAGATCATAAGTGGAGAAAAGATCAGATCATCGCAAGTCACCAACTTCTCCAACCTTATAAACTATGTAGCAACTTGATCGGTGATTCTATTGGCTCAAGCTTGGTAACTTCGATGAGCTGATAAAGTGTTCATGCGACAATTCAGTTTGTGATTTAGCATCGGTGGTCCACAAAATTTCACCAGTCCGATAAAATATAGCAACTTGATCGGTGATTATATTGGCTCAAGCTTGGGAGCTTTGGGAAGATGGAAGACAACAAAAATTTTGGGCCATTTGTTATAATATCTGTAATATAAGACCAAGTTGTCTTCGAGATCTATGTGAATTATCTTTATCATGGGATCCTATGAGAATATGACCGGGGTTGGGGGTGGGGGCTTGCCCCCCTCCTCTCAAAAGCATGCACTGGATTATACATTCAATTATGTCAATCCCAGTTTAGCACATATGTCTATGCATGGCTCTCTGTTAATAAAATATACCTAGGGTCAGGCCATAGAGGTAGGTGTAGGACACATGAGCATTTGAAGGCTTTCCATCAAGCCTAGAAACTTCAGTATGCTAGCTTGTGAGCCAGACACATTTTTACTGCTCTAGAGTCAGAGGTGGAGGGGAGTTTGGGGGAGGAGTGGAGGTCTCCCAAACACGCTCTTAGTGTAAAGGCCCCGCTAGGCTATGGGTATTATTATACAGTGAATTTGTTTAAAAATAGTTTTACCTAGAATTTGAACTTTTTAAGTATAAAGGTGCAACATTTAGATCTCATCAAAATGCATGAATAAACTGAATAATAAACTTTTGGCATGTTAGTTTTCTAGCACAATTAATGCAATTTCAGTGATCACATCTTTTGCAAAGTTATAGCAATTACATTTTATTTAATGTATTAATATAATAATTATTTTGATTTTAATAAAACTAGCAAGTCTTTTCGCAAAAGGAGGTATTTTCACCAAGGGACGTGTTGCTTCTACGAAGAGACGACTTTTTCATCGAGGGATGTGTTGTTTCTATGAAGACATGTCTTTTTCCAAGGGGTGTATGTTTTCCCACAGAGACATTCTTTCACCAAACGATATGTCCTTTTACTGAAGGACATGACTGTTCATAGGTCAAACTAATAAGATTTAATGGACTTGATTGAATTTTGATACAATCATATAACCAGTTATTTAGAGTGACGTGACTTAACGCAGATATCGTATTAGGAGTTTGTTTTAGAATAAAAAGTAGGAATTGATTTGGATTGTACATTGAATACCCCAAGCATACTTAATTTACTCTCAACCTTTTCTTATTATGAATAGTGTTTAGAGCATACATTTTTCTCAATTCGTTTCAGGATTCCTGGCGCATAAGTGCTCGGTCAAGAGTACACTTCTTTTATCTCGAGTTATGCGGACACAATCTCAAAGTTGTTCATAGGGGTTGGGTGTAGAGCTAGCACTTAGACCTCCTCCAATACATTGATGATTAGGTGAGGTGCTAAGTGCATTAAAAGTCTTAGCAACTAATGTTCTTAATGCATTGGTGCTTAGCTTTTGCAGTTAAGCTTGCTTTACTTAATTGTTTAGCAACTAAAACTCCTTCGTGCATTGGTTGGTAGGATTTTGCATAGGTCCACGCTTTTAGCATTGTATCCTTCTGGGGTCACCACAATGCTCTCTCTCTCTCTCTTCTCTATAATTGCTTTGCCACATAAGAGCATCTGCCCCATGCCCGTCTCAAACGCCCGGGATGGGGGGACCGATCACTAACCGGTCACAAAAATTCGACCCACCCAGGCGCCTCAAACCGGCCTTAAACGTCTGGGTGTCCGGCATCCCTCATATCCAGCCCAAATATGGAGCAGGTATGGAGCGCCCGCCATGTCGAAGCTGATAGTCCCGGCCCACCAATCCCATGGCTGCCCCACAAAAAATCCCATCCGGCTCCTCGCTCGGAACCCTAGCTGAGTCACTCCCCTCTCTCGCTCCGTCCTCTCCTTTCCCCTCTATGATTTTGAGCAACGTAGGTGCAATGTCCAGCTCCGGCAGTCACACCGGGTCCGATCTCAATGTTGATGAGGAGCTGGCCCTCCGCATTGCCTTGGAACGGTCCAAGGTGGCCCGCTCCGTATATGTTTAGACTATCTATTTGACATTCGACTGTTTTTTAATTCGACAACAATCAAAAATACAGATCAATAAAAAATTGACACCTGTATGTCCCCAAAACCCTCCACCGTCTATCTATTTCTGAGAAAACGGGTCAGGTAAACTCTGACCCGCTTGAATGTAATGTACACCCTCAATGGACTTCAACACCAGGAAAGAAAAAGAACAAAAATGCTGTAGAACTGTTGTTTTCTCTTGTTGCTGCTGAACGGCGGTAACAGGGGGAATTTCATACTATTTATTTCTGACAAAGAAAAAGAAACAAAAATCATCAGAGTACCGGCGTCTCCCAGGACCCTCCTTTAACTTGCATCACACAACTCGTCTGGGAGGCGCTATGGGAGAGGGGAAATGAGGAGAAGAAAGAGCAGAAAAACATCAAGGAGACGTCATGGGAGAGAGGAAGAGATAGAGATAGATAGAGAGAGAGAGAGAGAGAGAGAGGAACAAAAAAAGGTCAGAGAGGCACAACAGAGGGGCAAGTACCTAGAGAGAAGCAAGGGGGAAGAACAGATCCGTATAATTGGTGTAGGACAGAGGAAGATCATCCAAGACACGGTCCACAGCTCAGGAAATGTACTACTCCTCTTGATCAGACTTCCTTTGAACTCTTCCATGTTTTTCCTCACCCTGCTTCTCTACATACACCTGCTACATGAACTAGTCTGCAGAAAAAAAAATCATACAATCTAGTGAAAATTTTGGAATCATCAGGGGAAAAAATGCTAACTGTCTGAAGGTAAAACTATTAATATTTCACTGTCAAAACACTAAACCAACATGAATTCTAGTGTAACGTACACATGAAAAAAAATCTTTGATGCAGTACAGGGCAATGTAGGTAACATGAACCATGAGGAAATTACATGAAAAAAAGCATTGCTACAGTACACATGAAAAAAATCTTTGATACGATACAAGCCAATGTAGCTAACATGAACTCTGGGGAAATTATAGAGTTAGACAACTCATCACATTCATGGAAAAAATGAGATGAATTCTAGTGTAATACCTACATGACATACAATGCAAACTGGGGAAATATTACACTGTATTCTAGCATTATTGAATACAATTCAGAGATAATTTACAATGTAATTTTGGGGGATATTACAATATAAATCTGGGGCATATAACACTACAAATATAATGGACATCACGGAGCAATTAAGAGGTATTACACTGTAATTTAAAGAGTTAAAATCCACTGTAAATTCAAGCAAAAGCTGGACAGAATAAGTACAGAGATACAGGCAAGTTCAGATGAAGTCGTGAATACAGAGATAGACCTATCAGCATAAAGAACACAAGTCCTATGAGATGAAGGCATTAGTATTAACAATGAAAAGCAGAGCTTGTTACAGTGCCGGTACACATGGACAGTGAAGGGAATGAATAATCACACTAGTGGATTACAATGACAATAAGTTAATAACCAAGTTACTACACATCATAATGACACAAAAAAGAGTTGAAATCCACTGTAATTCAAGCAAAGCTGAACAAGAATGAAGCTCAAATATTAAGAAATACAAAAGGTTCAAAATGAAAATTACACTACTTTGTTCGGATTTTTTTAAATTACACCGAAATTCTAGGAAAAATTACACTGTAATTACATAAATGAAGCATCAAATTTACACTGTAATTCTGGGAAAATTTACACTATAATTACATAAATGAAGCATGGAGTTTACACTGTAATTCTAGGAAAAATTACACCGTTATTACAAAAAAAAATGAAGCATTGGGATTACACTAAAATCTGGGCAAAATTACACTGGAATTCTAGGGTATTTTACACTGCAATTACAAAAAGAAAGCACGGGGATTGCAATGAAATTCTGGGATAAATTACACTATAATAATAGGGGCATAGTACACTCTAATTCTGGGCTAATTACACTGTAATTCGTGTGAATAAAAATTGAAACTAGATCATAAAGGCTCACATGATTCAAATAGAAATTGAAAATAGCTTTATCAAACCCTCCATCATCACTAGGAAGACCCTGAAAAATAATTCAGTCAACAAATAGAAAAACTAATAAACTAAAAGAGAGAATAAAAAAGAGAATGAAAGTAGAGAACAAGACAGAAATAACTACAAAAGACATAGCATTAGAACCATGTTCCGCAAAGTAATTAGGCACAAAAGGATCATTTAAAGAATCAGCACTCTCAATAGAAGAAACTACCGAAACATCACTGTATCTCAGGATATACACTGTAATCAGGATTACACTGGAATTTGTGACTCAGGATATACCATGTAATCAGGAATTACACTGGAATTAGGGGGGAAATTACATAGTACTGCTAGGACAAATTACACTGTAATTGGATGATAAATTACACAGTAATTCTGTGAGGAAAGTTACATTGTAATTCTAGGAGTATTTGGAAGTATTACATTGTAAATTACACAGTAATTACAAACATGGGAGAATTGTAAAAGCATGAGAATTATACTGTAATATGGGAGTATTACACTGTAAATTACACAGTCGTACTACTAGGACATATTGCACATTAATTACAACAAATATGGGAGAATTACACTGTGAAAATGGGAGTATTACACTGTAAAATCAGGGATAGTGAGATTCTGCAAACAGATTACACAGTAGTTACACTGAAAATATGGGGGGTAGGATCAATGTAAATTTGAGCTACAACAGAGAGATCCACTTGCATGACTAACTAACCAAATGCTGAAAACAAATAGGATTGCAAAGTAAATTTACTGAAATTACACTGGGATTTATAGTGTAAGTACACTCATAATACATTGTAATTACATAGTTCGTACACTGATATTACAGTGCAAGTAACAAAGAAAGTGCACTAATATTATACTGTAAATACACTGATAAATACAGTGTAAGGAAACTGAAATTCGACTGGAAATTTCAGTGCAAACACTGTAATAGAAGCATCAAATTCAGAGAGATTCCTGGAACATATTCAGACACACCTCAGTTACCAGGAAAAATCATGAGCAGCCACCTACAACTACAAAAACTACATCGCGTAATCTCCAACTATCATCTAACGGAAAAGGAAACTAGCAGAAAAATATAGGGAAATCAACCTCTGCAACAACCAGTATGCATACCTCCAGGCTCCAGCCATTACAAAAAGAAAAGCTAGACTGTAAGTATAGGGGAAACTACAGTGCGGTTCTGCAACATACACTGAAATTCTGAGGTACACTACAATTCTAGGGGTAAAAACACAGTAGTACAAGCATCAAATTCAGATAAATTCCTGGAAAACACAGCTACCAGGGGGAAATCATGACCAGCCATCTACAACTATCATCAAACAGCAAAGGGAACAGACACCACAGGCTAGCAGAAAATTTAATAGGGAAATCACCCTGTGTACCAGTACCAGGTCGCAAGTTGATCTGCTGCAACTACCAGTACACGAACCTCCAGCATCTGCAACACGAAATAAACAAATCTTAAGCCTAACACACCTAAAATCAGGGGAGAAAAACGGCCACAATGACCTAGAACCCGCAACCACAAGCTCATACGCAACTCAGGCGAGCAGAATGGATGCGGGAAATTGGGCGGACTACGGAGGGCGGGCTAGAACAACACGGCAACACCTACCACAGATCCATGAACAACAGCAAACAGACGATCCACGGACCCACGACGACGAAACTCACCTAGATCTGGAACTACAGGACCACAACACCAGCAAAATTACAAGGGGGGAATGCGAGAGACAAGGGGAACCAACCTCGCAGCCGGGGAGCGAAGAGAAAAGGGAGGAGAAATCAAAATCGAACGGTGGAGTAGCTCGGAATCACCATGAAATCGCCTCTTCTCCGCTGCCCCTCGAGCACTCTCTGCCGCCGCTCGAGTCCTCGCCCTCGGCCTTATCGAAACACATTGACCCAAATGAAAGGGTGAACGACACCAACTCCAAAATTCAGGACAAAAAACAACAGTACCGGGATGGTGCGGTTACGGGTTGAAACAAAGAAAACTGAACCCGGTAAAAAAACCAACCGTAACAAACAGGGCGCCAACACGAAGAAAAAAGTAAAACCAGCACGAATCTCCGCACGAGAACGGACGGACAGAAATTTGAATGATGATGAATTGAAAAGCACTTGACTGTTAAATAGCAAAACCGTATGTTTATGGTACTCGTATATGTTTTCTAAGAAAAAGTGATCGATGACAGTACGTAATCAAGCAAAATGAATGATCGGATCCGTTGCTCCCCCGCTCCGCTCCGATGTTTGACCGCCCTCTAGCTAGCTAGCTAGCTACTACATGATGATAAAACCCGTCGTCATCACCAGGGCATGCGCGAGCAACAAGGCGAGCAGCAGCAGCGACGATGGGCGTGCCGGGACGGTGGCGGCGCTGATGATCTGCACCGGGAACAGGCAGGTCTTGGTGGAGGCGTTCTTGTCGGAGATCTTGGCGAGGCCGTCGAAGTCGCAGGCGCGCACGTCCTGGTCCTGCATCTGGAAGTACATGTTGAAGGCGTAGGAGATGTTGCTCATCTCGTCGAGGCCGTTGCAGGAGCAGCCGTAGCCCAGCGCCGTGCAGTCGCCGCTGGCGCAGGCGTACTGGATGTTCCCCCCCAGCTTGTCCATGTCCTCGTCCTTTGCGGCTTCGTCGTCGAACACGCACCACTGCTTGGGCAGATACTCCACGCCGGACACGGCGGCGAGCCGCCTGTCGTTCCCTTGCCCCGACAGGTCCATGCTGAACTTGGGCTTGCCGTCGTAGGTGAGGATGCCCCAGTGGCGCTCGAAGTTGCCCGGCGCGATGCTCTTCATGTCCTCGTCGAAGAGGCCGAAGAGGTAGACGTCCAGCTTGCCCGGCCGGAGGTGGGTGCCCTCGTTCTTGGCCAGCTTCTTGAGGAGGCCGTCGTAGAAGCGGCGCGCGAGCTTGGCGTTGGCGTTCTTGTTGCCGTCGGTGGGCCAGCCGATCTCGCCGACGACGACCTTGAGGCTGGGCACGCCGGCCTTCTTGAGCGCGCTGACGAGCGTGTCGTAGTTGGCGTCGAACACGTTGGAGTAGCTGACGCCGCCGTTGTCCTGGATGCTGCGGCCGCCGTCGAAGAAGGCGAACTCGAAGGGGAAGTCGTCGCTCTGGTAGAGGCTGAGGAACGGGTAGATGTTGACGACGAAGGGCGCGCCGTGGTCGTGCATGAACTTGACCATGTCGGTCATGACGCCGTCGATGTCGGGCCGGAACTTGCCCTCGGACGGCTTGTCGCCGACGTAGACGTCGGCGTTGAGAGGGACGGTGGCCTTGACCTTGTCGCCGATCCCGGCCTCGTCCAGCGCCTTCTGGATGTTCTTGAGCGCCGGCACGGTGTTCTCCATGAAGCTGCCGTTGTAGCTCTTGAGGAAGGGCTCGTTCCCCACGGCCACGTAGCGGAGCTTGAGCCTGTCCCCGTAGCTGGTGGCCTCCGACACCCAGTCCTCGGCGTTGCCGTAGCTGGTCATTGCCTCCAGCATGTCGTTGGGGATGCCGAGCATGACCTCGATGCCGGAGTCGAGGAGCGCGCCGACGGGCCAGGGGTCCGCGTCGAACAGCTTCACCTTCATGATCCCGTTGGCCTTGAGCATCTTCACCACCTCCTCGGGGTCCAGCGGGTGCGTGCACTG
>NC_041391.1:705498477-705508377 GCF_002162155.2 Triticum dicoccoides
GATCCCCAGTTCACGCCCAGGTCAACGGCGGAGCTCGAGGCCACCGACGCGGGGGACACGCCCAGGGTGAGCAGCAGCGCGGCCGCGCCGGCCAGCAGCCGCAGGAGCGGAGCCATGCCGGTGTTTTCCTTGCTTCGGCCGGCGTGATCGTGGTTAGTTTTGGCACGTTAGGATCTGGTGGCGCTCGTGGTCTCCGCGTCGGCCCCTCATCCTCCCGGGGGCGTGGAATGGACAGGACAGGAGAGGAAAATGGCGGGGAAATCGGTTGGGGTTGACCCTTTTCACCTCATGCGCACACACGCTCTTTCGACGCCGTGAGCTCTCGAGAGGGGATTACTTGTTGGGTGTCGAAATAATTCAGAAGAATATCACGTTTAGATGTGAACTATTGGTGGTGTACGGTCCCGTGTGTTTTATCATGTACTCCCTCAGTCCCATAATGTAAAGACGGTTTTTCACAATACATTACTAGTAAAAAGCGTCTTACATTATGGGACGGAGGGAGTAGAAGAAGAGGGGGAGGAAATCAGATGATTCATTTGTTCCTCAAGTACCTGGCTGGCATTCTGAATATCCAATTCGGCTCCCGAGCTCAACTACGTCCTATGAATAGTAAATGCAAAAGAAATACTAAAAAAATTCAAAAAAATCTAACCCTTTTTATGGTGAAAGATGTTTGAGTTCGTGCTATACGTGCCAAGCTTAAGCTCATTCGGACATCTGAGTAGCTCTTAGCAAAAAAAAAAGTCCAAACTGTGTAGAACAGTAAACTTTTACTTTTTTGGAGACCCCCAATTTGTCTTTTTTGCTGAGAGCTTGTCATATGTTCAAATGCGCTGAATTTCGGAGACCCCGAAGGCGGAAAAGGAAGGCATCTCCATCTTCAGCGAGTCCCCACCCAATGAAGACTGTGTGCTTCCGGGTCGACGGGCACCCACCTGCATCCAGTGGCGAAATCGCATCAAAAACTGGTAACATTACCATGTTAGAAGAAGACTGTGAGAATGTAAGGCAGGAACATTTGTTCATCACAGATGTTCCACAACAGACTAGCCATCGTTTGAAATCTAGATATCGTGTAACAGCTTTTGTTAGACAACGTCACAAGTATGATACTATGACGCATATCTTTTCCAGTAAAAACTGTTCTGATTTATTAGTTTTGCTATTTCTATATATGGGTTCTAAAAATGTTTTATCGACTACTCTCCCTGTTTCCAAGTATTTGTGTTTCTAGAAATTTTAACAAGTGACTACATACGCAGCAAAATGATTGAATCTACACTCTAAAATGTGTCTACATAGATCTGTATGTTATAGTCCATTTGAAATGTCTAGAAAGACAAATATTTGGGAACGGAGGGAGTAGCTTACTCTGGAGACAGTTAGCTAAAATCAGGGAAGTAGTTAGAGCAAGTACAATAAGGTGATGCAGGCGGGCTGTAAGACTTTGAATAATATATTTTTATTAAGTTGAAAGAAAGAGAAGATCAGAGAGAAGAGAAGCAGACTACTAATTAACAGTCCGCTACAACATGTGCTTCTAGATATGTTGTGAGAGAGTGAGGTGGTCATGTATCCACATAGTAGTACATATTTATATACAACTATTATACTTGCTGGCTATAAGCTTAGCTCTAAAATGACGTGGCAACATCAAAATATATAATCTTAGCAATATATTTTTTCGTTTTTCCTTCTGTTTTTTTGTTATTCATTTCTCATTTTTTTTCAATTTCGTAAACTTTTTGAAAATTCATATTTTTTTATAAGCCAAGACTAAATTTTACATTTATAAAGTTTTTTGAAATGATGAATACTTTTAGAAAATGTTCATATTTTTCGGAAAAATCATTGAATCCAAACTTTAGTCAAATCTTCATCCATTCAAAAAAATGTTGATGAATTAAATTTTGTTCATCAAATTCAAAAACAATTCACAGATTTCGAAATTTGTTCATAAAATAGAAAAAAATCATCATATTAAAAATTATTCATCAAAATTCAAAAAAATCACAAAAAATAAAAAAAAATATGCTCATCAACATTTATAGCCTGGTAGGCGTTGTGAGCCGAAGACCAGACCTGCATAGGTGCTTGATGATGTGGCATGTCGGTTGAAGGCATTCCCTTTCCCCATGCCAACCTGGATGTGTTGGAAATATGCCCTAGAGGCAATAATAAAGTAGTTATTATTATTATATTTCCTTGTTCATGATAATCGTTTATTATCCATGCTATAATTGTATTGATAGGAAACTCATGTGTGGGTACATAGACAACACCATGTCCCTAGTAAGCCTCTAGTTGACTAGCTCGTTGATCAATAGATGGTTACGGTTTCTGACCATGGACATTGGATGTTGTTGATAACGGGGTCACATCATTAGGAGAATGATGTGATGGACAAGACCCAATCCTAAGCCTAGCACAAAGATCGTAGTTCGTATGCTAAAGCTTTTCTAATGTCAAGTATGATTTCCTTAGACCATGAGATTGTGCAACTCCCGGATACCGTAGGAATGCTTTGGGTGTACCAAACGTCACAAGTAACTGGGTGGCTATAAAGGTGCACTACAGGTATCTCCGAAAGTGTCTGTTGGGTTGGCACGAATCGAGACTGGAATTTGTCACTCCGGTTGACGGAGAGGTATCTCTGGGCCCACTCGGTAGGACATCATCATAATGTGCACAATGTGATCAAAGGGTTGATCACGGGATGATGTGTTACCGAACGAGTAAAGAGACTTGCCGGTAACGAGATTGAACAAGGTATCGGTATACCGACGATCGAATCTCGGGCAAGTACTATACCGCTAGACAAAGGGAATTGTATACGGGATCGATTGAGTCCTTGACATCGTGGTTCATCCGATGAGATCATCGTGGAACATGTGGGAGCCAACATGGGTATCCAGATCCCGCTGTTGGTTATTGACCGGAGAACGTCTCGGTCATGTCTGCATGGTTCCTGAACCCGTAGGGTCTACACACTTAAGGTTCGATGACGCTAGGGTTATAAAGAAAGTTTGTATGTGGTTACCGAATGTTGTTCGGAGTCCCGGATGAGATCCCGGACGTCACGAGGAGTTCCGGAATGGTCCGGAGGTAAAGATTTATATATGAAAAGTCCTGTTTTGGTCACCGGAAAAGTTTCGGATTTTATCGGTAACGTACCGGGACCACCGGGAGGGTCCCGGGGGTCCACCAAGTGGGGCCACCAACCCCGGAGGGCTGCATGGGCCAAGTGTGGGAGGGGACCAGCCCCAGGTGGGCTGGTGTGCCCCCCACAAGGGGCCCAAGGCGCAGGAAGAGTGGGAAGGGGGGCAAACCCTAGGGCAGATGGGCCTTAAGGCCCACCTTGGGTGCGCCTCCCCCTTCTCCCCCTCTGGCCGCCACCCAGATGGCATCTGGGGCTGCCGCCACCACTGGGGAGGGAACCCTAGAGGGGATGCGCGCCCCCTCCCCTCCCCCTATAAATAATTGAGTTGTGGGGGCTGCCCAACACATGAGTTTTCTCCTCCATTGGCGCAGCCCTACCTCTCTTACTCCTCTCCCGCGGTGCTTGGCGAAGCCCTGCAGGATTGCCACGCTCCTCCATCACCACCACGCCGTTGTGCTGCTGCTGGACGGAGTCTTCCTCAACCTCTCCCTCTCTCCTTGCTGGATCAAGGCATGGGAGACGTCACCGGGCTGTACGTGTGTTGAACGCGGAGGTGCCGTCCGTTCGGCACTAGGATCTCCGGTGATTTGGATCACGACGAGTACGAGTCCTTCAACCCCGTTCTCTTGAACGCTTCCGCTTAGCGATCTACAAGGGTATGTAGATGCACTCTCCTTCCCCTCGTTGCTGGTTTCTCCATAGATAGATCTTGGTGACACGTAGGAAAATTTTGAATTTCTGCTACGTTCCCCAACAGGATGCAGATTGACGCGTCCCACCGCTATTGCCGGGGAAGAACGCCAAATACGGGCCATTGGCCACCAACCTTGTACTAGCACCAATCTGACCATTTGCCGGCGCCGCCAAGAAAGGCAACAACCGCCAGACTGAGAGAATGTAAGGCCTACCGCTTCGAATGAACGACAAGCAGACAAGGCCATCGGTTCAACAACTCAACCAAGGAGAACGTCGCCGTGGTGAGAAAGAGACCGTGGCCACCTCATTGGACGCAACATCAATCTTATCTCATCAATCTCACCGTGGCCAAGGAGTAGCGCTATTAGAGCATCTCCAACAACCGCCCCAAAAGGAGCGCACGCGGGGTAAACCGAGTTTTTTGCGCGCGCGGGACGTTTCGGCGCGCTCCAGCGGTGGTGGGAAACTCGGGTGGCGGGAACCGTTTGCACGAGCGCGGAAAAAGGTGGCAGCTCGCGCGCTATTTTTGGCGCACCGCTTCCGGCGCGCCTTTAAATTGCGGCGCTCGCCACGCGCCTATTCCACACACTTCTCTTTCTCTTCCGCTGCCACGCGCGCCTCCACCGCTTCCTCGTTGCTTCCGCTGCCACGCGCGCCCCCACCGCTCTAGCGCCGCGCCACCGACGCGCCACCATGCCGCCGCGCCGCCGAGGAGCGTCGGGCTACCGCACCCCAACGGTGGTTTCTACTCCAAGATACGGTCCGGCGAACTTTGGCTCGGCCTCGGCACCTTCGGGACGGCGCGCGAGGCCGCCCGCGCGTACGACGCGGCGGCGTGGCGCCTAGGCAGACCGCGCGCGCAGATGAACTTCCAGGACGTCTACACGCTCCAGTAGGCGCTGGACCGTGCCCCGTCTCCTCGTCTTAACACGGCAGAAGACCGTGCGGAGCACGCCGAGCGGCAGCGCCGCCTCCTCGTCGCCCAGGAGGATGAGCGGGTCATGGCGGAGTGGCACCGGTGCCACCCGGAGGACGTCACCTAGGAGCAAACCTACTGGGCAAGGCGCCACGAGGAGGAGACGCAAAGGCGCCGCGACCAGCAGTTGGACAGGCGTCGGCGGAAGGTCCTGGCGATATCGCAGTGCGAAATCGTTGAGAATGGTGGGCAGACGATCTTTACGTCTGACGATGATCGTTGGACGGACATATGACTCGATACCTCAGACGAGACCAGCGAGGATGGCGATGATGATGATGGTGACGACGACTGGGAGTAGGTTGTAGTTGCACTATCTAGTAGTTTTATCTATCTATCCTATGGAACTATGTAAAATATTTATGTATCGTTTTTTTATCTATGAATTTTATTTTAGTTTTATTAAAAAATGTACGCAGTGTATAGCGCGTGCTGCCTTTTTGCGCCCCGCTGGAGCTATGCGCGCGCGCTCAATTTTCATGCCGCTGCTGGAGCCAGCGCTGCCGGCCGCGCCAAACCAGACGAACGACATGCGGTAAATGAGTTTTTAGCGCGCGGCGCGTTGCGCGGCTGTTGAAGATGCTCTTAGACGGTGATGAAACCCTGTGAGAGTCTCCTGCTCTAACACAGGGGATACGAGGGAATCCGAGGCAAGCAAACAGCTCGAATATATAGCGAGCTGGCCCAGCTCAAAATCGCCATTTATTTTCGGGAACAAGTGATCCTTTTATTTATTACGGTTACAGATAACACGTATTTTTGTGTACTTGTGTGGTACGTGCTTCAATTCCGTGCTCTGTCTCAAGAGGGCGTGTACGTGTGACATTCAATCACCATGCGCGCCTCCGGATCTCGTCCATGGCGTCAAGATGACAGCTCGTTGACGGCACACTGCCGCGGGCCTTCTCCACCTCGCAGCAGTTGCATGGCGGGCTCACCACCGGTGGCACGAGCTCGAGGTAGCCCTTACGTGCGACAATGACGGAGTAGACCATCTCGGCATTATCGGGATGGTGCACGGCCAGCACCTGGAACCCGCCCCGCCTGACCTCCGCGGGCTCCACGACGGGGCACAGGAAGCCGCGGGCCCCGTGCGCGCTCCGCACGACGAGGGCGGCACCGGCCGCCATGTGCCGGCCGAGGTGCGCTATCACGCGGGCTTTCTCCTCCGGCGCCACGCCGACGGGCGCCGCCAGGAAGACCACGTCGTAGGCGGCGAGCTCGTGCGTGAGGCCCTCGACGTCCGCCGTGCGGAACGACATGCGCGCGGCCACGCCGGCGTTGTCGTTCCCGCGGAGCAGCAGCCTCCGCGCGCGGTCGTTGGCGGCGGCGCACCGGTCGAAGCAGTCGACGGCAGCGTCGGGCATGTGGCGCGCGGCGAGCAGGAGCGCGCTGAGAGGGAGGGATCCCGGCCACGAGGGCGGTGAAGAGCGCGTCCGCCTCGGGAGACGGGCTCAGGGACGGCAGCTTGGAGATGGCGGCGTGGAGGCCGGCGATCTTCTTCACCAGTGCAGCCGCCTCCTTGTTCTCGCAGCCCATCTGATCACGTACGAGGCAACAGGTAGCTGCTGATGTGTGGAGGTCCGAAAAATGGCAGGTCTGATGAGCTCTGGACTTGTCCGGTGACGGAAGTGTCGTATATAAGCTGGGTCGCGCTGCAGCTCGATCGTGGCTCGCTTCACGCGTGCCATGCCAAGGCCAGTTTCATGCCTGTGTTACGTCTGGTGCCTTAGCTACGTTGGCTACGTACGTATCAGTGCAAAATTATAGTGGTTCTTTTGAGCCCTCATGTGTGAAAGTTGAGTTTATTATTTCTGCAGAGATATTGCATCTAACCAGCAAAAAAAATATATTAACATGCTATAACATCGCCAGTAGCACGCTATAGCGTTTTGAGCAATGCCTCGCTAAATAAAATCAATATATGATGTCTCGCTAATAACACCCTATAGCGCATTATAGAACCCCGCAAATTTCCCAAAGTTCATCCTCTGAATTCTTCTGTGCTTTACTGAATTCGAGCGACAGTCCCTCACGATAGTTCAGGGTTAACAGGCGACTTCCCCCACGCCGGGAATAAAACCGAACCTACCAATTCATGTTCAGTTAGTTGAAGTGAAAACCGAATTTTTCCGCACCAGTAGAAAAAACCAAAAATTCGGTTTATTCGGTTTCGGCATCTGTTCGGTCTTCGGTTCATCAGTTTTTATGCCCACCCCTACCACGCCCCGTCCAGTCCAAGGGACTGCCTCGCTCCTTGCCACTTGTCTCCGCGACATAACCCGAGGCCATCGCTCTTCCTCAATCCCCTGCTTGGCCTTGAGACTATCTTAAATCATACATTAAAACAACAATTTCTTGCTCTCCTTTTTGTTCAAATGGCTGAAAGAACAATTACATGTCGCATGAATATGTGATGGGAGATGAATTTTCTATAAAGCAGATGTTTATAGCTTCCGGGTTTCTAATTGGAGATCATAAGTGGAGAAAAGATCAGATCATCGCAAGTCACCAACTTCTCCAACCTTATAAACTATGTAGCAACTTGATCGGTGATTCTATTGGCTCAAGCTTGGCAACTTCGATGAGCTGATAAAGTGTTCATGCGACAATTCACTTTGTGATTTAGCATCGGTGGTCCACAAAATTTCACCAGTCCGATAAAATATAGCAACTTGATCGGTGATTATAATGGCTCAAGCTTGGGAGCTTTGGGAAGATGGAAGACAACAAAAATTTTGGGCCATTTGTTATAATATCTGTAATATAAGACCAAGTTATCTTCGAGATCTATGTGAATTATCTTTATCATGGGATCCTATGAGAATATGACCGGGGTTGGGGGTGGGGGCTTGCCCCCCTCCTCTCAAAAGCATGCACTGGATTATACATTCAATTATGTCAATCCCAGTTTAGCACATATGTCTATGCATGGCTCTCTGTTAATAAAATATACCTAGGGTCAGGCCATAGAGGTAGGTGTAGGACACATGAGCATTTGAAGGCTTTCCATCAAGCCCAGAAACTTCAGTATGCTAGCTTGTGAGCCAGACACATTTTTACTGCTCTAGAGTCAGAGGTGGAGGGGAGTTTGGGGGAGGAGTGGAGGTCTCCCAAACACGCTCTTAGTGTAAAGGCCCCGCTAGGCTATGGGTATTATTATACAGTGAATTTGTTTAAAAATAGTTTTACCTAGAATTTGAACTTTTTAAGTATAAAGGTGCAACATTTAGATCTCATCAAAATGCATGAATAAACTGAATAATAAACTTTTGGCATGTTAGTTTTCTAGCACAATTAATGCAATTTTAGTGATCACATCTTTTGCAAAGTTATAGCAATTACATTTTATTTAATGTATTAATATAATAATTATTTTGATTTTAATAAAACTAGCAAGTCTTTTCGCAAAAGGAGGTATTTTCACCAAGGGACGTGTTGCTTCTACGAAGAGACGACTTTTTCATCGAGGCATGTGTTGTTTCTATGAAGACATGTCTTTTTCCAAGGGGTGTATGTTTTCCCACAGAGACATTCTTTCACCAAACGATATGTCCTTTTACTGAAGGACATGACTGTTCATAGGTCAAACTAATAAGATTTAATGGACTTGATTGAATTTTGATACAATCATATAACCAGTTATTTAGAGTGACGTGACTTAACGTAGATATCGTATTAGGAGTTTGTTTTAGAATAAAAAGTAGGAATTGATTTGGATTGTACATTGAATACCCCAAGCATACTTAATTTACTCTCAACCTTTTCTTATTATGAATAGTGTTTAGAGCATACATTTTTCTCAATTTGTTTCAGGATTCCTGGCGCATAAGTGCTCGGTCAAGAGTACACTTCTTTTATCTAGAGTTATGCGGACACAATCTCAAAGTTGTTCATAGGGGTTGGGTGTAGAGCTAGCACTTAGACCTCCTCCAGTACATTGATGATTAGGTGAGGTGCTAAGTGCATTAAAAGTCTTAGCAACTAATGTTCTTAATGCATTGGTGCTTAGCTTTTGCAGTTAAGCTTGCTTTACTTAATTGTTTAGCAACTAAAACTCCTTCGTGCATTGGTTGGTAGGATTTTGCATAGGTCCATGCTTTTAGCATTGTATCCTTCTGGGGTCACCACAATGCTCTCTCTCTCTCTCTTCTCTATAATTGCTTTGCCACATAAGAGCATCTGCCCCATGCCCGTCTCAAACGCCTGGGATGGGGGGACCGATCACTAACCGGTCACAAAAAATCGACCCACCCAGGCGCCTCAAACCGGCCTTAAACGTCTGGGTGTCCGGCATCCCTCATATCCAGCCCAAATATGGAGCAGGTATGGAGCGTCCGCCATGTCGAAGCTGATAGTCCCGGCCCACCAATCCCACGGCTGCCCCACAAAAAACCCCATCCGGCTCCTCGCTCGGAACCCTAGCTGAGTCACTCCCCTCTCTCGCTCCGTCCTCTCCTTTCCCCTCTATGATTTTGAGCAACGTAGGTGCAATGTCCAGCTCCGGCAGTCACACCGGCTCCGATCTCAACGTTGATGAGGAGCTGGCCCTCCGCATTGCCTTGGAACGGTCCAAGGTGGCCCGCTCCGTATATGTTTAGACTGTCTATTTGACATTCGACTGTTTTTTAATTCGACAACAATCAAAAATACAGATCAATAAAAAATTGACACCTGTATGTCCCCAAAACCCTCCACCGTCTATCTATTTCTAAGAAAACGGGTCAGGTAAACTCTGACCCGCTTGAATGTAATGTACACCCTCAATGGACTTCAACACCAGGAAAGAAAAAGAACAAAAATGCTGCAGAACTGTTGTTTTCTCTTGTTGCTACTGAACGGCGGTAACAGGGGGAATTTCATACTATTTATTTCTGACAAAGAAAAAGAAACAAAAATCATCAGAGTACCGGCGTCTCCCAGGACCCTCCTTTAACTTGCATCACACAACTCGTCTGGGAGGCGCTATGGGAGAGGGGAAATGAAGAGAAGAAAGAGCAGAAAAACATCAAGGAGACGTCATCGGAGAGAGAAAGAGATAGAGATAGATAGATAGATAGATAGA
>NC_041391.1:705518451-705520078 GCF_002162155.2 Triticum dicoccoides
AGAGAGAGAGAGAGAGAGAGAGGAACAAAAAAAGGTCAGAGAGGCACAACAGAGGGGCAAGTACCTAGAGAGAAGCAAGGGGGAAGAACGGATCCGTATAATTGGTGTAGGACAGAGGAAGATCATCCAAGACACGGTCCACAGCTCAGGAAATGTACTACTCCTCTTGATCAGACTTCCTTTGAACTCTTCCATGTTTTTCCTCACCCTGCTTCTCTACATACACCTGCTACATGAACTAGTCTGCAGAAAAAAAATCATACAATCTAGTGAAAATTTTGGAATCATCAGGGGAAAAAATTCTAACTGTCTGAAGGTAAAACTGTTAATATTTCACTGTCAAAACACTAAACCAACACGAATTCTAGTGTAACGTACACATGAAAAAAAATCTTTGATGCAGTACAGGGCAATGTAGGTAACATGAACCATGAGGAAATTACATGAAAAAAAGCATTGCTACAGTACACATGAAAAAAATCTTTGATACGATACAAGCCAATGTAGCTAACATGAACTCTGGGGAAATTATAGAGTTAGACAACTCATCACATTCATGGAAAAAATGAGATGAATTCTAGTGTAATACCTACATGACATACAATGCAAACTGGGGAAATATTACACTGTATTCTAGCATTATTGAATAGAATTCAGAGATAATTTACAATGTAATTTTGGGGGATATTACAATATAAATCTGGGGCATATAACACTACAAATATAGTGGACATCACGGAGCAATTAAGAGGTATTACACTGTAATTTAAAGAGTTAAAATCCACTGTAAATTCAAGCAAAAGCTGAACAAAATAAGTACAGAGATACAGGCAAGTTCAGATGAAGTCGTGAATACAGAGATAGACCTATCAGCATAAAGAACACAAGTCCTATGAGATGAAGGCATTAGTATTAACAATGAAAAGCAGAGCTTGTTACAGTGCCGGTACACATGGACAGTGAAGGGAATGAATAATCACACTAGTGGATTACAATGATAATAAGTTAATAACCAAGTTACTACACATCATAATGACACAAAAAAGAGTTGAAATCCACTGTAATTCAAGCAAAGCTGAACAAGAATGAAGCTCAAATATTAAGAAATACAAAAGGTTCAAAATGAAAATTACACTACTTTGTTCGGATTTTTTTAAATTACAGCGAAATTCTAGGAAAAATTACACTGTAATTACATAAATGAAGCATCAAATTTACACTGTAATTCTAGGAAAATTTACACTATAATTACATAAATGAAGCATGGAGTTTACACTGTAATTCTAGGAAAAATTACACCGTAATTAAAAAAATGAAGCATTGGGATTACACTAAAATCTGGGCAAAATTACACTGGAATTCTAGGGTATTTTACACTGCAATTACAAAAAGAAAGCACGGGGATTGCAATGAAATTCTGTGATAAATTACACTATAATAATAGGGGCATACTACACTCTAATTCTGGGCTAATTACACTGTAATTCGTGTGAATAAAAAAGATAAGTCAGCAGAAAATTGAAACTAGATCATAAAGGCTCACATGATTCAAATAGAAATTGAAAATAGCTTTATCAAACCCTCCATCATCACTAGGAAGACCCTGAAAAATAATTCAGTCAACAAA
>NC_041391.1:705521752-705523435 GCF_002162155.2 Triticum dicoccoides
ATTTTAATAAAACTAGCAAGTCTTTTCGCAAAAGGAGGTATTTTCACCAAGGGACGTGTTGCTTCTACGAAGAGACGACTTTTTCATCGAGGCATGTGTTGTTTCTATGAAGACATGTCTTTTTCCAAGGGGTGTATGTTTTCCCACAGAGACATTCTTTCACCAAACGATATGTCCTTTTACTGAAGGACATGACTGTTCATAGGTCAAACTAATAAGATTTAATGGACTTGATTGAATTTTGATACAATCATATAACCAGTTATTTAGAGTGACGTGACTTAACGCAGATATCGTATTAGGAGTTTGTTTTAGAATAAAAAGTAGGAATTGATTTGGATTGTACATTGAATACCCCAAGCATACTTAATTTACTCTCAACCTTTTCTTATTATGAATAGTGTTTAGAGCATACATTTTTCTCAATTTGTTTCAGGATTCCTGGCGCATAAGTGCTCGGTCAAGAGTACACTTCTTTTATCTAGAGTTATGCGGACACAATCTCAAAGTTGTTCATAGGGGTTGGGTGTAGAGCTAGCACTTAGACCTCCTCCAATACATTGATGATTAGGTGAGGTGCTAAGTGCATTAAAAGTCTTAGCAACTAATGTTCTTAATGCATTGGTGCTTAGCTTTTGCAGTTAAGCTTGCTTTACTTAATTGTTTAGCAACTAAAACTCCTTCGTGCATTGGTTGGTAGGATTTTGCATAGGTCCACGCTTTTAGCATTGTATCCTTCTGGGGTCACCACAATGCTCTCTCTCTCTCTTCTCTATAATTGCTTTGCCACATAAGAGCATCTGCCCCATGCCCGTCTCAAACGCCTGGGATGGGGGGACCGATCACTAACCGGTCACAAAAAATCGACCCACCCAGGCGCCTCAAACCGGCCTTAAACGTCTGGGTGTCCGGCATCCCTCATATCCAGCCCAAATATGGAGCAGGTATGGAGCGTCCGCCATGTCGAAGCTGATAGTCCCGGCCCACCAATCCCACGGCTGCCCCACAAAAAACCCCATCCGGCTCCTCGCTCGGAACCCTAGCTGAGTCACTCCCCTCTCTCGCTCCGTCCTCTCCTTTCCCCTCTATGATTTTGAGCAACGTAGGTGCAATGTCCAGCTCCGGCAGTCACACCGGCTCCGATCTCAACGTTGATGAGGAGCTGGCCCTCCGCATTGCCTTGGAACGGTCCAAGGTGGCCCGCTCCGTATATGTTTAGACTGTCTATTTGACATTCGACTGTTTTTTAATTCGACAACAATCAAAAATACAGATCAATAAAAAATTGACACCTGTATGTCCCCAAAACCCTCCACCGTCTATCTATTTCTAAGAAAACGGGTCAGGTAAACTCTGACCCGCTTGAATGTAATGTACACCCTCAATGGACTTCAACACCAGGAAAGAAAAAGAACAAAAATGCTGCAGAACTGTTGTTTTCTCTTGTTGCTACTGAACGGCGGTAACAGGGGGAATTTCATACTATTTATTTCTGACAAAGAAAAAGAAACAAAAATCATCAGAGTACCGGCGTCTCCCAGGACCCTCCTTTAACTTGCATCACACAACTCGTCTGGGAGGCGCTATGGGAGAGGGGAAATGAAGAGAAGAAAGAGCAGAAAAACATCAAGGAGACGTCATCGGAGAGAGAAAGAGATAGAGATAGATAGATAGATAGATAGA
>NC_041391.1:705525351-705526652 GCF_002162155.2 Triticum dicoccoides
TCCGCAAAGTAATTAGGCACAAAAGGATCATTTAAAGAATCAGCACTCTCAATAGAAGAAACTACCGAAACATCACTGTATCTCAGGATATACACTGTAATCAGGATTACACTGGAATTTGTGACTCAGGATATACCATGTAATCAGGAATTACACTGGAATTAGGGGGGAAATTACATAGTACTGCTAGGACAAATTACACTGTAATTGGATGATAAATTACACAGTAATTCTGTGAGGAAAGTTACATTGTAATTCTGGGAGTATTTGGAAGTATTACATTGTAAATTACACAGTAATTACAAACATGGGAGAATTGTAAAAGCATGAGAATTACACTGTAATATGGGAGTATTACACTGTAAATTACACAGTCGTACTACTAGGACATATTGCACATTAATTACAACAAATATGGGAGAATTACACTGTGAAAATGGGAGTATTACACTGCAAAATCAGGGATAGTGAGATTCTGCAAACAGATTACACAGTAGTTACACTGAAAATATGGGGGGTAGGATCAATGTAAATTTGAGCTACAATACAGAGAGATCCACTTGCATGACTAACTAACCAAATGCTGAAAACAAATAGGATTGCAAAGTAAATTTACTGAAATTACACTGGGATTTATAGTGTAAGTACACTCATAATACATTGTAATTACATAGTTCGTACACTGATATTACAGTGCAAGTAACAAAGAAAGTGCACTAATATTATACTGTAAATACACTGATAAATACAGTGTAAGGAAACTGAAATTCGACTGGAAATTTCAGTGCAAACACTGTAATAGAAGCATCAAATTCAGAGAGATTCCTGGAACATATTCAGACACACCTCGGTTACCAGGAAAAATCATGAGCAGCCACCTACAACTACAAAAACTACATCGCGTAATCTCCAACTATCATCTAACGGAAAAGGAAACTAGCAGAAAAATATAGGGAAATCAACCTCTGCAACAACTAGTATGCATACCTCCAAGCTCCAGCCATTACAAAAAGAAAAGCTAGACTGTAAGTATAGGGGAAACTACAGTGCGGTTCTGCAACATACACTGAAATTCTGAGGTACACTACAATTCTAGGGGTAAAAACATAGTAGTACAAGCATCAAATTCAGATAAATTCCTGGAAAACACAGCTACGAGGGGGAAATCATGACCAGCCATCTACAACTATCATCAAACAGCAAAGGGAACAGACACCACAGGCTAGCAGAAAATTTAATAGGGAAATCACCCTGTGTACCAGTACCAGGTCGCAAGTTGATCTGCTGCAACTACCAGTACA
>NC_041391.1:705527521-705608960 GCF_002162155.2 Triticum dicoccoides
CACTTGACTGTTAAATAGCAAAACCGTATGTTTATGGTACTCGTATATGTTTTCTAAGAAAAAGTGATCGATGACAGTACGTAATCAAGCAAAATGAATGATCGGATCCGTTGCTCCCCCGCTCCGCTCCGATGTTTGACCGCCCTCTAGCTAGCTAGCTAGCTACTACATGATGATAAAACCCGTCGTCATCACCAGGGCATGCGCGAGCAACAAGGCGAGCAGCAGCAGCGACGATGGGCGTGCCGGGACGGTGGCGGCGCTGATGATCTGCACCGGGAACAGGCAGGTCTTGGTGGAGGCGTTCTTGTCGGAGATCTTGGCGAGGCCGTCGAAGTCGCAGGCGCGCACGTCCTGGTCCTGCATCTGGAAGTACATGTTGAAGGCGTAGGAGATGTTGCTCATCTCGTCGAGGCCGTTGCAGGAGCAGCCGTAGCCCAGCGCCGTGCAGTCGCCGCTGGCGCAGGCGTACTGGATGTTCCCCCCCAGCTTGTCCATGTCCTCGTCCTTTGCGGCTTCGTCGTCGAACACGCACCACTGCTTGGGCAGATACTCCACGCCGGACACGGCGGCGAGCCGCCTGTCGTTCCCTTGCCCCGACAGGTCCATGCTGAACTTGGGCTTGCCGTCGTAGGTGAGGATGCCCCAGTGGCGCTCGAAGTTGCCCGGCGCGATGCTCTTCATGTCCTCGTCGAAGAGGCCGAAGAGGTAGACGTCCAGCTTGCCCGGCCGGAGGTGGGTGCCCTCGTTCTTGGCCAGCTTCTTGAGGAGGCCGTCGTAGAAGCGGCGCGCGAGCTTGGCGTTGGCGTTCTTGTTGCCGTCGGTGGGCCAGCCGATCTCGCCGACGACGACCTTGAGGCTGGGCACGCCGGCCTTCTTGAGCGCGCTGACGAGCGTGTCGTAGTTGGCGTCGAACACGTTGGAGTAGCTGACGCCGCCGTTGTCCTGGATGCTGCGGCCGCCGTCGAAGAAGGCGAACTCGAAGGGGAAGTCGTCGCTCTGGTAGAGGCTGAGGAACGGGTAGATGTTGACGACGAAGGGCGCGCCGTGGTCGTGCATGAACTTGACCATGTCGGTCATGACGCCGTCGATGTCGGGCCGGAACTTGCCCTCGGACGGCTTGTCGCCGACGTAGACGTCGGCGTTGAGAGGGACGGTGGCCTTGACCTTGTCGCCGATCCCGGCCTCGTCCAGCGCCTTCTGGATGTTCTTGAGCGCCGGCACGGTGTTCTCCATGAAGCTGCCGTTGTAGTTCGTCGTGAGTTGTGCGCACGGGTAGATTCAAAATTTGAACTGCTAGAAAGATTATATGCAAGTACTGTAAGACAGGTGGCAAGATGGCATGCCTGAAAGCAGTATAAGAGTATACCATCCGGCAATGTTCGTCAGTTTTGGGGCCATGAATTCTGTCTGTAGAAGTTGCCTGGCTGAGGTTTCACATCTGGGGGTAGAGTTGGGAGCTGCGTGGTATGGAATGTGTGTCAGTTCTTTGTGGTTATGACTGTAGAACTAAAGTAGTATGAGTTTGAATGTGACAATTTCCCTGTCTGTGTTCTTGATGTGGTTTGCATCCATGATTTATCTGCGTGTGCATCCCATTCCCTCCTAGCTGGCAACACTGTAATTTCTGAGAGTGCGGTCGTGTGTGCAGGCATCCACATGATCAGTAGGCCTAAGTTTGAACCGGTCGTGTCTCTGCTGATTTCCTGATTTCCTTCAGGAGTGTTACACTAGGAAATATGTATGCATGTCCAAGCTGGAGGCGTCCATGCGTCAGGTGGTTTTAACTTGTAGTGTACACACGCGTGCGCCTGCTCGAATAGAAATTCAAAACTTGTATGTGTGATCGGGGGATGGGGTGTGCCATGCCATCACATAAGAGCTGTGGTGGATATTGGGCGTCAGGTTCATCCTCCATGTGTTCTAGTCTACTAGCAGGCAGCAATGGTGCCGGTGTGGAGCTCCCGGACTGACTTAAGCGTTGCTGCCGTGTTTGCAGCATCGGCGATGATGACTGGCGCGGAGTGCTCTGGCGATCGCGCACCCGCTCCCGACCAGAAAACGAAGGTGAGTGAAATAAGCTGTGTTTTCGTTTTCCTCTGGACCTCCCGCACTGGTTTAACTTGGTCGTCCCAGTCACAGCCGGAGGTGCTCCTGCGGCTGGGCGGAGGAGGAGGATCCAGACGCAGACATGACTGCTGATTTGGTCTTTGGGTGGCGGCTGATGGATTGGCAGGGGAACGGCAAGGGATATTTATTCCAGTTGGGTGGCCGTTAGCTCGACCCGTCGCCCGTAATGGAAAAGGTCGGCCCAGAATAGTTTCCGGGCCGTCTGGCTATCTCCTGTACCACGACGTCCGTCCGTTTGGACCAGGAGTTAATGCGCCAGCTGTCCTTCTATATACGTCGCATATACGCGAGCGAGGTTCGACGGGAAATACCAGCCCTGCAGACATCCCGATGCGAACGGATGCGTGAGATTTCGGGTTCATCTGTGCTCGGGATCATATACGGATTTCCGGTTTTTCACACTATATTACTGGTAAAAAACGTCTTACGATATGGGACGGAGGGAGTAGAAGAAGAGGGGGAGGAAATCAGATGATTCATTTGTTCCTCGAGTACCTGGCTGGCATTCCGAATATCCAATTCGGCTCCCGAGCTCATTTACGTCCTGTGAACAGTAAATGCAAAAGACAACGTCACTAGTGTCGAAAAACGTCTTACATTATGGAACGGAGGGAGTAGATATCGTGTAACAGCTTTTGTTAGACAACGTCACAAGTATGATACTATGACGCATATCTTTTCCAGTAAAAACTGTTCTGATTTATTAGTTTTGACAAACGTGATTCATAATAATGAAGTAACAGTACTGGCTACGAGTCGAGGTGCGGAAGGATCACCACTTACCCATCACCCTCATTCGACATGATCGATGCAGAATCGGGGCCGACGAAAAATATGAGTGGCGTCAATAGTATGAGGTACTTACATGAGAACTGCACAAAATGCCATGGTTCATTTACATCTGAAACCAAGCACGGAATAAAGGTTTGTTAAATTGTAAACAAAAGTCTGGAACCTGCTAACATTGGCAACCAGTTGTTATACAGAGCGCAGGCCTGAAGAAGTAGGGTTGCAGAGACTAAGGCAACGGTGAAAACAGCGCTGCTATACACACGACAATATTGGACGATCTTTGGACGATGCAGCACATCTGACCGTACGTACGCAGAGCAAAAACTGGATGCACCGTCAATCATCCGTCGTCCTCAGTTCGTGCGGGCAAACTGTCGTCCGCACAGTAGTTCTGCGGTGAAAATGGATAAAAAGCTGAAATTGTATTGCCAGAGTGGCAAGTCTCCCACTATGCAAACACATGTTGTCATACTGCGTGATAGTGCCATCGTTTCCTTTGATGTTCTTCAGACACAGGTGCTGGGATGAGTAGAAAGCGGACAATCAAAAACATCACAGGCATAGCGAGTAAAAATACAGTATGATCATGAACTACTCCCTCCGTCCCATAATATAAGAACGTTTTTGACACTAGTGTAGTGCCAAAAACGTTCTTATATTATGGGACAGAGGGAGTACTAATGAATTGATAGCTCCATATGACTGAATAGCAATCATATGATGTGTTGCTGAGTAGGCATAAACAACCTATCTAGTATAAGGAATTAAGGATGCTCTCCACCAGTGTAACCACTACTAAATAGAGTCTCACAGTCCATGTATTCAGCATAGTACCTTGGACTAGTGAATTGCCAGCTCTTGGTACTTAATTGCAGTCTAGTGACGAAACCGTGTGCGGAAAAAGAAAGGGAAAACATCCAGAGATCGAATTTCGTGATCAGCATAGCATACACTCTGGTTCACCATACTGTGTGTGATTGACTAGCAGGATCACTTGCAAAAGTAAGAGACATACAACATATCCACACATTCGATCGCAATTCTGGTAACCAGAGACCTATACTTGATTCCACCAAGTATTTACATTCACGCAGTCTGAATTATGTTTCTTTTCACACAATAATCTAGCAACCCCTCAACAATAATCTAGCAGAATAGAAAATGCAAATCTCAGCAGCAGCAGCAGCAGCACGACAAAAAGAAACATCTTTCATCCTTTGGTTCAAGCAACTTCCACAAGGGTGTATCTCTGTTTTTGGGGGAGAGACATAAGAAGACATGCAAAAGGTGTGGTTTTAGTTAGTATACACATCACATCTGGAAACCGATCCTAGCCACAAGACGGAATTTATAGTTCTGGAATCAACCTAGCGCGATCCTGGAACAACCAACAGTACACAGGGTCCCTGAAACATCATCTTGACAGTTCAGGCTTGCCGCCGAGTTGAGGAAATGAGCATAAAGCGCACGAGGAGGACCACGGTGACAGACACTATAACAACATGCTCCGACTGCATCCAAGCAAGACATACATACGGCTGTTTACATATAAGGTCATATATATGAACATGACACGGGGAGGCGCATCCTGGGGTGGTATGGTAGACAAAAACACAGCAACTTCCTTCCTGGTGCGATCCAGGGACACAGAGCCAGCTCAAAATGGAAGCCTGAATAGAAAACAGAGGAAACAATGAGAACATGAGAGTCCAGGTTGGAAGAAGCAGTGCATAGATGCAGGGGAAACTGTATGAGAGATTATTCACTGATTGGATGGTTATTGGACCAGCATGCCACATTGCCACTTGATCTAATCATAGGAATGTTGGAAGGATGGTTTGCTACTAACATAAAATTCAACACAAGGTTCAACTTTGTTGGTTCATAGGGTAGCGTAGCGTTTGACCATTTACTCGATCTACAGGCAACAAAATAGCAACTCGCTAAAACTGCACCAATCCAATCCTGTTACAAGGACGAAATGGACAGACACTTGCAAAATTGCCCTGCCTTCGGTGCTGCCTGCCTTTAGTTCGCATCTGCTAGTTTGACCAATCAAACATTTGAACCTTACTTCCTACTTTCTATTATTATGACATTGTGGTGCCAGTGCCACGGATTGAAATGCATGCTATCATGGCGGGTGTAGAAATGGTGCAACAAGATCTAGTACAGAATGCTGCTTCAAACTAGGTCGGTCGGTACTGTATATATCCGAGCACACTATGTACATACATATGCCGACTATCAAAGATATAATCGTGAAGACTGGTCTGGTTACTTACAGTCGAACAGCAGAAGAAAGTTCTATACTTCTATTGGATGTCAATTTGCTCGGAAGGCACTCCATGGGCACAGAGGATCTTTAGGATACGGTCAACTATAACATCTTCCTTCGTCGAGCTGCATATGATTTTGACTACCTTGAGATGCTTCGATAGTGGTGATTGTTCCTTTGGGTCATATGTTTCCATCACATGCCCTTTCTGTAGCAAACAGAAATATTTTCCTGAAGTCAGCAGGAGGTACATGGCGACTTCAAAGAAAAAACCTATCAAACTTTGAGAATACATACCTCGTGAGTTTGAAAATCAAGCAGAAGTGTCAGCGTCTGTAGAATTGGTGAGTGCTGGAGGAAGTAAATCAATCCAGTGAAATCACCAGCCAGACACCATTTGTTCAGCAACAAGCATTTGAGCTTGCTAAACATGGGGCACCATTTCAAATCCATTCTGAAAATAGATAACTGGACAAAATGAAGGGGGTTAAAAACAAAACAAGTACATGATGCTTTTTGAGATACAGAAGTACATGCTTTGGAAATTTTCTGGTGGTTCTTATTTTTCATAGAAACAAAGTTAATTAAGTGTTACCAGATAATGAGATCTATATCCGAAGTTGTACTTTGCCACTTTCTGGTCTACTCAGAAATATTACTCACAAATTAATCTCAATCCTACATGTTATAACATATGACTCAAGTACCAAGTAGAGGTATGCATATTGCCAGACGAGTACATAGAAACATCAAGATTCAAACATGTGAAACGGTGAAAACAACAATGCACATAATGAGCTTGTTCAATATGCTTGTACTGACAGATATCTGGATACAAACATAAACGAGATCTAGCACATGAAAAAAAAAGACAAAGGAATTAGCAAAAATGGGAGCATGCATACCTGATCATCAGTTGTTAACTCCAAATTTGTAGCATCAGACAAGCCTTCCAAAACCACACAAAATCCTGCTTGCCTATCGCATCCTTCACATGGTACATCAAAACAGTAATGATACTGCTGATCAAAGGATTCAACAGATGCTGTTACCAGCGATGGCATGCTATCAAGCAACGGAGTCAGACCCTGGTATGGAGCTAGTTTCAAGCTGATGAGATTTGGGGCAGCAATACGACGGCGGGTTTTATCGTCAAAACACCCCCCTTTGATGGTAAGATGTCGTACTGACTGGCACAAGATGCTCGCAAGGATGTTACAGCCTTTCATCTCTAACACATCGAGCACCTGACAGCCCGTGAAATCCACAGAGCGTTTAAACTGCATGAAGCAAAGCTCTACCCTCTTCAGGTGCGACGAGACGAGGACCAGGTTGGTTGTCAACGAACCAGCGACGACCCGCAGCGTCCGAACGTCATGCGAGAAGGCGTACCGGAGCCACGGCTTGATGCGTGTGAACGCCTCCTCGCAGTGAAAGGTGTCGTAATCGGAACAGATGTCACATAGGTTCAGAGGTGTCGGGTGGCGGCGGCACAGCAGCTCGTCCACGAACTTGCTCCTGGGGCCGCCGTCGCCCCGCGGGTCGTCCTCGAGGCGCAGGGCGGGCACGGACCTCCAGAGCGAGCGCCAGCGCCGGGCGAGCACGCACGTCCGCACGGAGTCGCGCGAGGGCAGGAACGACATCAGGTACGCCAGCAGGTCGTCCGGGAGGTCCCCGATGCGGTTCTCGCCGACGGCCGCCGTGCCTCCCTCCTCGCTCAGCCTCCTGGACATTTCGTCGAACGGGTTGCCTGCGCAAAAGCTGCGGAGTTCATTTGACGTTCAGGGAAGGGAGCCGGTGCAGACGGCACACCGGAGAAGATGTGCTGCAAGAATATCTGTCGCCGGATGGGCTCACCTCGCGCCGCCGCAAGAAGCCTGCCTGACGACGAGTCAACTAAGCGAGGGAGAGCAGAAGTGGGAGCGCGATTTTGGGGGGTTCTTGGGGTAGGGGGCTTGGGGGGTGGCGCGCGGTGAGTTCCGACGGGGGCTTGGGGGCGATCCGCGGCGAGCTCCGGTGTCACGGCGGTGAGGCAGCCCGCGCCGACCGACGGTGAGGCGAGCTCGTTGGGCAGAAGGATTCGGCGCTGCAGGCGCACAAATGTTTTTTTTAAGGACGCAGGCGTGCAAATGCTAAATATTGTTTTTTCCTTTTAAATTTAGGGGTTTGCTATTTCACATCTAGATGTGAGATATTATCTCACATCTAACTCCCTCATCCTTGATTTTTTTTTCTTTAAAGTCTCTCATTGATTTGTTTTGTCCCAAAAAATTCACGCATATGCTAATCTCGCGGTTGTCCTCGTTCGAGCTGGAGCTCAGCTTTTTTTTTTTGAGCAACAAAGCTAGGCATTTATTCAGGAGTTGGTATTGCTACCGGTATTACAGAGGTATCATGTGATTGCCCCAACCAAATGTGGCGGCCATGATCTAACTTAACAGCATGCCTAGCTAGTTTATGAGGCTCGAAGTTCGAGGCTCTAAATTCAAACTTAAAATAGCAAGAATTAAAAGAAGATTGCCATGAAATAATCTCTTTTACAACTGCACCATAATTTCCTCCCGACTTTTCTTTGATATGCTTCACCACCTCTTGGCAATCAGACGCGATCACAATTTTCTGGAGCCCCAGGTCTTCCGCTAGCGATAGTCCTTCTCTGCATGCCATTGCTTCCAAAGTAGCCGGATCGACCAACCCTCTAGTCACAAGCACCGATGACCCCAGATACTGGCCTGCATTATTCCTGCAAACTGCAGCAGCGGCACCAACTCCACGGAAAACAGCAGCGTCAACATTGATTTTAGCATGGTCCTCAATGGCCGGAATCCATCTTCTTGGTGCAGAGGTAACTGGGATGTTCATGCAGTGGTTTATTGGCTTCTTTTCCTCCTCCAACTCTGATAAGAAATGAGTGATGAACATGTAAGTGGATAAAGGGCTTTGATGCAACCCTTCATGGATCAGCTTCAGTCTCGCCCACCAAATTGCCCATAGGGTAACTGCTACCTTAATGAACTTGTCGTGTGATATTTGTTCGATTATTGTGAATAACCACTTCTTCGCGTCATTTTCAGTGTTACTTCGCAGAACATCAATAAGCTCCTGATCCACCAATGACCATACACACCGGGCAGCAGTACACTCAATCAAGCTATGCTTCCAAGAGTCTGTAGATCCGCAGATGGCACACGAGCTACTTGTGGTCATGTTCCTATGCATTCTGACATCTTCCGTTGGGATCGATTGACGTGCAAGTCTCCACAGAAAGACCCTGATTTTAGCAGGGACCATAGTTTCCCATAAACCCTTCCAAGACGACTTCTCCTCCTGTCGGTTAGACGCACCTGGCCGTGACTCCAGCCATTCCTCACGCCTCCTCTTGGTTTCAACAATCATACGATAACAGGACCGAACACTGAAAACACCAGATTTCTCAAACATCCAAGACCAATAGTCCTCCACATTCCTCTGACAGACCGGGATTTGAAAGATTGCTTGTGCATCAAAAGGGAGGAAAACCTATTTCACTAGCTCCAAATTCCAGCGTGCATTACCTGAGTCAATAAGTTCAGCAACTAGCTGCGGCGGATCAGGCACTCTGGCAACCAGAGGCCTCATAAGTTCAGGCCGAGGGATCCAGTTGGTATTCCATATCTCCGTCGTTGTACCATCACCGATTCTCCTGATTAGACCCTGTTTCATAATATCCCTTCCTTCCACTATGGATCTCCAAATCTGAGACGGATGACTTCCAATAGTGGCTTCTAGTATTGAGCAATTTGGGAAATACACAGCTTTTAAAATACGAGCACTAAGGGACTCTGGGGTGACCAAGATCCTCCATGATTGACGAGCCAGTAGAGCCAAATTAAACAGCTCGAAGTCACGGAACCCCAGCCCTCCCATATATCTCGGCATTGTCATACTGTCCCACGACACCCAATAGGGTTTCCTCTTCCCTTGCTCACTTCCCCACCAGAACGCACGTACGGCTGAGGTTAACTTTTCGCATAACCCTCTTGGCAATTTGAAGCATGACATTGAAAAAACCGGGATGGCCTGTGCTACGGACTTGATGAGCACATCCTTTCCCGCAGCCGATAGGGTTTTCTCCATCCAACCTCTTATTTTGTTCCATAACCGATCAATCAGGTACTTGAAAGCTCCGTTTTTGGATGAGCCCACATCCGTTGGAAGACCCAAGTATTTCGCGCTGAGCTGTTCATTGGGAACTTGCAAAATTTGTTTCACCTGTTCTCGAACCTGTTCTGGACATCCCTTGCTGAAAAAGCATGAAGATTTTTCACGGTTCACTCTTTGGCCCGAAGCCCTGACATAGGTTTCCAATAAGAGAGACACTTCTTCCGCCCCTTCCGAATTTGCTCGAAAAAACAGCAGGCTGTCATCTACAAACAACAAGTGGTTTATCGGCGGTGCCGTCGAAGCCACTTTGATTCCTCCTAGATTAGATGACTGAACTCGTGATTTTAACAGGCACGAAAGGCCCTCTGCTGCCAACAAAAACAAATAGGGTGAAATAGGATCCCCTTGGCGGATACCACGCGTAGGGTTGAACTCCTCTAATTTTTCTCCATTAAACATGACTGAGAAGGAAACAGATGATACCATCCCCATAACAATATCAACCCAGTTCCGACTGAACCCAAACTTCAACATGATAGCTCTCAGGTAGTCCCACTCAACACGGTCATATGCCTTCATCATATCCAATTTTAGTGCGCACGACCTGTGGATCTGAGCTTTATTTCTCTTCATAAAATGAAGGCATTCGTAAGCTGCAATGATATTGTCAGTGATCAATCTGCCCGGAACAAAGGCAGACTGCTCCTCAGAGATGATCTCCGGCAATATTAGCTTCAAACGATTGGCTGTCACCTTTGATGCAATCTTATACAGTACATCGTGGCAGCTTGGGCTGGCCCATGTGTGTGGCAGCGTGGGCTGTCTTTGTCTGTTTTTTCTTTCGTTTTTTGTCTATTTTCTAAACTGTCTCCGTTCGCTACATCCTTTGCATTTTCTGAGGCCTTTTATCTTTTCTTTATTTTTTTTGTTTTTTCTTCCACTGCGATGCTATGAATGCATATATGTCATATGTTGCGTGCATGCATCTCCTTTGTGCGTGTATATACCGTACAATCGTTGATGCATGTTTTTTTTTGTTTGGATTTTTGTGTTCATGTAAGTAAATCATGTATCGAATTGCTAAAACTCATATAGATGAGTTTCAACGATGTTTCATCTAAGTTCCAGTCCATTTGACCCGTCGCTATTAACTTCATGCAATTTTTTGATCAGGGTTGTCTAGTCCCGCGCATCCGGTGTCACTCGCCCATTGTCCATTTTGCGGCTCGTCACACCATGCATTTTTTTGTTGGGACATTCTTTGTGGTTTGTTTTTTCTGTGTTGTAGTTGAAAAGACAAGTTGTTTGTATAAGTCGAAGAGATGAGCTGGCCGCTAGCTCATCAGTTCTTCTCATCTCTCTCTCTCATTCTTCTTTGTCTTTGGAGCAGAGGTAACCCGAGGATGGATCTGCTTTTAAACTCTACGATGACAGGCAACAACCTTTTTTTTGGCAAGTCTAACCCTAATATGTAAGAAGCCCGATTTTTTCTTGTCCTACTTTGTGAGTGCACTGTTCATACGCAACTTGGCCTGGCCCATTTTTGTCTCAGTTGTAACTCCACCCTCAACACGTAACTGGGGACCCGACCACTTTTGTCCCGGTTGCAAGTCCACCCCTGACATGCAAGTCCACCCCTACAAGCCCATTTTTGACTCGTAACTGGGCACGTGTTTCGTCTTTCATCCCAACTGAAGTTGATAATTGACTTGCAATTGGGCTTGTAGTTTCGTAGTTATCCTAGTTGCAAGTCCATCTTCCATTCGCAACTGGGTTTATATTTCTCCCATTTGCAAGCCTACCCTCAACTTGCAACTAGACATGTTTTTGTTTTTCATCCCAGTTGCAAGTCTACCCCTGACTCGCAATTGGGCTCGATGTTTCGTAGTTGTCTTAATTTCAAGTCCATCTTCAACTCGCAACTGGGATCACTGTTTTGTTGTTGTCCTACTTGCAAGTCCACCCTTAACTTGTGAATGGGCCCATATTTTTGTTGTTGTCCTAGTTGCAAGTCCACCCTCGACTCGCAACTCGGCATGTGTTATGTTTTTCATCTCAGTTGCAAGTCCACCCGTGAGTCGAAACTGAGCTCGTAGTTTTTGTTATCCTAGTTACAAGTCCTACCTCGACTCGCAACTAGGCCCATAGTTTCTTTTTTCCCAGATGCAAGCCCACCCTTGACGTGCAACTGGGCTTGTGTTTGGTGTTTCATCCCAGTTGCAAGTCCATCTTTGACTCGCAACTGGACCGTAGTTTGTTTTATCCTAGTTGCAAGTCGACCATTGACTCGCAATTGGGCTCGTAGTTTGTAGTTGTCCCAGTTTTATGTGCATCCTTGAGTCGCAACTCAACTCATAGTTCTCTTAGTTGCAAGCGCGCCCTTGATTCGCAACAAGCCATGTCTATTGTTTTCCATCCAAGTTACAAGTCCACCTTTGACTCGCAACTGGGCTCATAGTTTGTTTCATCCCACCCTCAATTTGCAATTACTGGTCTTGTCCCCCACTACATTTAACGCCTTCAATGCTAATGCAACTCGGCGTGGCTGGGTTGGGTTGTGGAATTGACGTTCTCGGGGGTGATTGACCTTTTTCATAGCTGCAAGTCCACCATTGACTCGCAACTCGGGCTCGACCTTTTACTGTCCCAGTTGCAAGTCCACCCTCGACTCGCAACTGGGGCCCAACCTTTTTTGTCCCAATTGCGAGTCCACCCTCGACTCGCCACTAGGGGTCCGATCTTTTTTTGTCCTAGTTGCAAGTCCACCCCTCGACAGCGAAAAACCGCAGATGAGCCGGCCCAAGTAGCTAGGATACTTTTTCTATTTTGTTTTGTTTTTTCTTTATGATTTTTTATTTTTATATTTTATCATTTTTTTTCTTTCATTGGTTTTCCTCTTGTTTTAATCCCAGTTGCAAGTCCACCCTTGACTCGCAACTAGGACCATAGTTTGTTTCATCTCAGTTGCAAGTCAACCCTTGACTTGTAGTTTCATATTTGTCCCAGTTGCAAGTCCATCCCTCGACTCGCAACTGGGCACGTAGTTGTCCGAGTCCCAAGCCCACCCCAACTCACTATTGGAGCCTATGTTTTGTTTTTCGGGTTTACTGTTTCACATCTAGATGTGAAATAATACCTCAAATCTAAGTGCATTATTGTAGGATAACTCTTTGCTATAAGATTTTTGTTTTGTTTTCCCTTGTTTTTTTCCTCATTTGTTTTTAAACTTTTGTTTTTCTATTTTCTCTTTTTGGTCTTTTTAAATTCATATTTTTCAATAAATAAATAAATTCACCATTTATTTTATTTCCTATAATTTCCATGCAAGCGCTCTCTCTACCTTCCGCCTCGTTTGTTGCTTTTTGTTTATTAGATATCATGTTGTTGTCTAGGCCTGTTTGGCTTCGCTTTTGTTGGTCCTCGACTCACAACTGATGCCTGGCATTGTTTTGTCCCAGTTGCAAGTACATCCTCGACTTGCAACTGGAGCCCAAATTTTTTTGTCGGAGTTCCAAGTCCGCTCTAGTCTCGCAATTGGGACCCAGTATTTTTTCCCTAGTTGCAAGTCCATCATCGACTCGCAACTGGGGTTCGACTTTTTTTTCTAATTACAAGTGCACCCTCGACTCGCAATTGGGGTTCGAACTTTTTTCTCCCAGTTGCAAAACCCCCCTCTCGACTTGTAACTAGGACATGACTTTTTTCTCAGTTGCAAGTCCACCCTCAACTCGTAATTGGGGTCCGACCTTTTTTGCCCGATTTCCAAGTCCACTCTCGAGTCGCAACTGAGGCCTGACCTTTTTTTCCCTGTCGCAATTGCACTCTCAACTCACAACCGGGTCTCGACACTTATGGTCCTAATTGTAAGTCTGCCCTTGACTCGCGACGGGGCTCTCGCCTTTTTTGTCTCAGTTGAAAGTCCACCCTCAATTCTTAACTAGGCCTCAATCATTTTTGTCCTAGTTACAGGTTCACTCTCGACACAAAATGGGGTAGACTTTTTTTCGCAAGTTGCACAGCCACCCTCGACTCGCAACTGGGACCAACCTTTTTGGTCTGAGTTACAAGTTCACTCTTTACTCGCAACTAGGGCACAACCTTTTTTGTTCGAGCTGCAAGTCCACCCTCGACTCGCAACTAAGGTCCAACCTTTTGTGTCCGAGTTGCAAGTCCACCCTTTATTCGCAACTAGGGCCCCAACCTTTTTTTGTCCGAGTTGCAAGTCCACCCTCGACTCGCAACTGGGGCCAACCTTTTTTGTCTGACTTGTAAGTCCACCCTCGGCTCGCAAGTGGGGCCCCGCCTTTTTGAGTCCCAATTGCGAATGCACCCTCGATTCGCAACTGGGACCCGATCTTTTTCCCAGTTGCAATTCCACCGTCGACTCGATCTTTTCTTTTCCCAGTTGCAACTCCACCCCTCGACTCGCAAGTATGGCCCAACCTTTTTGGTCCCAGTTGCAAGTCCAAACTCAACTCGCAACTAGGGCCCGACCTTTTTCCTTCCTAGTTGAGAGTCCACCCTCGACTTCTAGTAGGGGTCCGACCTTTTTTTGTCCTAGCTGCAAGTCCACCCTCGTCAGCGAACAAACTGCAGAAGAGGCCGCCGAAGTAGCTAGGATACATTTTTTGTTTTGTTTTCTCCATGTTTTTTTATTTATCATTTTTTCATTGGTTTTTCTCTACTTTTATTTTTTCTATTTAAAAAATTGATCTCATTTCCTATGATTCTTTTTTCTTTTTTATAAATTCACAAGTTTCAATAAATGTTTCAAATATGTAAATTTGTTCATTTTTCTAAAATTGTTCGTGTTTATCTATTTTTTAAAGCAAATCAAAATGTGTTCATTTTTTGTTCTCTTCTTATTTATCTATTTTTTCTATTTGGGTTTCTCTTTCTTTTTTGTTTTCTCTTGTTTGCTTTTAGTACAATGTATATGAAAAAAGTTCGCTTTTAGTTCATCGTATATAATAAAGTTCATCATGTATCAAAAAAGAATGTTCACTGTATATTGCAAAAAAAAATGTGTGTATTCAGAAAATGATCATCATATATTAAAGGATTGTTCATCATATATTAGAATTTTTTTGGTATTCGCTAACATTTTTTATAATTTTAAAAGAATATGTAAATTCATGAACATGTTTTTTGAAATATGTTTTGACCAAACTTTGTTCCTTATAGAAAATTAATTATAAAATAATAAGAGTGAAAAACGCAAAAACCAAAAGACAAAAAGAAAAAAACATTGGTAGCCTACAAGCTAGCAATGAGAGATGTACTTGTAAATGTATAACGATCAGACGCAAAAGCTAACAAATCGACGTTTGGACTAGCGAGCAGTTTTTTCCGGAAAAAACTAGCGATCAGTTTTTTTACCGGTAGCTAGCAACCAGATTTTTTCAGGGAGCTAGTGACCAGATCTGACGCTAACTGAGTTATTAAGTGTTTGTGTTTATCATTATGCAAGAACAGCCCTTGGTTCTAGCGGCTATAAGTGAGTGTTTAAGAGTAGGAGGTAGGAAGTTCAACAACTGGTACGTGCGCCCTTGTTTCCTTTTTTTTTCCAGAAACTGAGCCGGATAAAAAAGAGCAAACAAACAATAAAACAGCAGGTTGGCTGGACGTTCTTTGCGTTTCTTTTTCCAGAAACTGAGCCGAATAAAAAAAAGCAAAAAATAAACAGTAGCTTGGCTGGACAATTAACAAAAAAGAATGACATCATATTAGATGTGAGTCTAGATGTGATATAGACAGACCCTTAAATTTAATTAGAAAAGTGACGTGGCCACATTAGCTTCTCCAAACATTGGCTTCTACTCTCTTCATCTCATAATGTAAAACGTTTTTTAATACTAGTTTATCTTTGATGATGACCGAATTGATACGTGTGGAGAGTAATAGCTGAGGATCCCATGTACGTGTGGATTTGATCCCGACACACAGCAGCAGCAGTTCCTCGTCCACCCTGAATATTGACTACACCATTTGCATTAATCTTTAGGCAGCCGAGCGGTGGAGGGGACAAAGGCAATCATATAGTCGCGCAGACGCTTGCAGCAGAATTCGGTTTTGGTTTCGGGGGTTAGCCAAGGTTACTAATGAAACTTCGGATGAACATATGGGTAGACATGGGCGGCTGGAAATGTGTTTATGAATCATCTTTCGTCGCGTTGTCCATATTGCCCATAATCTTTCCCTACTAATAATACTATACTAATACTAATACTATACTAATACTAATACTAATACTAATACTAATACTAATACTATACTAATACTATACTTACTAATACTATACTAATACTAATACTAATACTAATACTAATAAAGCACGGAGTGCTTCTGCCCGTCCGTCGTCGCTATCGATTTTGCATAAAAGTCCTTCAGTTTATTCGAATTCAACCCGCAGTCCCTGTTTAAGTGGATACTATGATATACGTCGTTCTTACAAAAAGGACCCTGCATTTTGTTATTCGGTTGCTAGCGAGCGAGACGAGGTGGAGATCAAGGTTGGCCGCGATGCAGACGATGCCCGGCGCGGCGGCTGCGATCTCCGGCCAGATCCGGTCGAGGAGGCGAGGCCGTGGCGATCTAGGAGGCGCGGGAGGAGCTCCAGCGGCGGAGCTTCAAGTCCAAGTACATGGCGGCGGCGTTCCTCGCCAGTTCCGAGCGAGATGGGGCTCCGATGCAGACGATGCCGGGCGCGGCGGCGGCAATCTCCGGCCAGATCCGGTCGAGGAGGCGAGGTAGGGGCCGGATCCTATTCCGGGGGCAACATGGAGGCGATCTACAAGGCGCGGGAGGAGGTCCAGCGGCGGGGCTTCAACTCCAGCGGGCCCCTTTTCGATGGACGGGACCGCCCACGTCGCCAGCAACTCCCCGAAGGCCGACAGGGCCTCCTCCTCTGCGTCCTCGACCGACTCGGCCTCCCGGCGCTCCCGGCCGCGGAAGGGGATTCACCTGCGGCGGCGCCGGTGACTATTGTCCGCTCAGAGAGGAGAGGGCAGCTAAGGCGACGACAAGGGCGCCGGTGAAGACGTGCAGGACCTCACACTGCCGCCGGGGATGTCCTTCGCGGCGATTCTCTCCCAGGTGAGCGTCCCACGCACACACATCCCGTATACTTGGTGTTAATTTCTTAGTTTGTCCACTGCAAGTTAAGATGTGAACAATTGCGAGTACTGTCAGTATGGAACGGTTGAAGTGCAGAACAAGTGGAAATCTGTTCATGTGTCTACGCTGCAGGTTTGGAAGGGGATCACTGATGGGGAGCTCGATGTGCTGGACACATTTGAAGAAGAAGAGTATGTGAGGGAAGTTGTTGGCATCTCACTGACCGTAAGTCCATTCGCCGGCCTACGTCTCTGCTTCAGCTCATGGTAGCCGGATTCATGTCGAGCTGCAAAATTCAGTGGAATGTTTAGTTCAAATCAGTTATCCTGACACCCCTTTTCATGATTGAGCCTTCTGTTTTGGAGCACACAGATAAAACTGCTATCAATTGGTTTTGTTCTATCATGAAAGACCACTTTTCGTTTGGCACTTAGAGAGCAATTCTTCACTAGACTGTTCCACGAAAAGAGGATTGAGTACTTCGGATTTGCAGGATTCGCGGGATACAGTGATCGACTATGCATACATATGGGGGAATGTAGATGATCCTGGCCTCTATAGTGAATGGGATTTTGATGTGAGTATTTCCCTTCATGCTAATCGTAAGCATATTTGGTATATTGATTGAAAGGCGGACAAACACTGCCACTATCTAACTAAGCAAAGATGTTGCTATGAGAAGCAAAGCTGTTGCAATGTATCTTTATTAGATTACATGTATAATGCTACTATTTGTTAAACAGTCTCCATTTTCTCAGCTGGCCCAATACTTTTGCTGATCAGAATTTTGGTACGAAGAATAACATCACTAATTTACTAGCTCTAAGAAAATCACATGCTTGATTTCCTGAATATGTCCCTATGTGCTGCCAACCCGTATATGTTGTTTGGTAATGTCTTATTTTCTTTGGATCCCATGGGCATATTTCAGTAGTATCCATTCAAGCACTGACCTGTACTACTATGCTGCTTCTCCATCACTTCTGGTTCGTGAAGGTCGACGGCTCTGCCGACGTGAGGGATCTCAGGTCGCCGTCGCCCTTTGGGAGCTCCCTCTCCTTCCTGCCTTCTTACCGTGGTGCCAGGGATCAACGTCCAGACGCCAACACGATAGAGCTATTGTGCTGCTGCCTCAGGTTGTCCAGGCGCGTCATCGGTCCCAGCTACCCATCATCAAGATCCGACGTCCTTTGTCCTTTTTTCCGATTGATGTGAGTAAGCCTCCACTACCCGCTTCCAACTCTGTAAAATTTGTTGTTGTAGTTGGCATGAGAGGCGCCTTGATGCAAAGCTACAGGTTTACGTGGGTGTTGCTGGCTGCTTCCCTCTTGCCCCCTGGCCAGCAGGGTCCTCCATGACCAGGGCCCCCAAGCTAAGGAGTAACATGCTGCAGCTTCTGCCCACCACCATGTATGAGACATCGAAATCTAGGAAGCTGCAGGTTTGTGAGACATTCATGCTCACCATGTGTTCTCTGAAATGCTCCCATGTAGATATATATAAATTGATGTTTATATATTATAAGCATTTGTAAAATGTTCATGTACAATGTAGTATGCAACAATAAATCACATCTCCCAGCAATGGCTACTTACCATTACTCTTATCACCTTAGACTAAGTAGTAGTATGAATTAGATGACTCGGCACTTATGTTTTCGTAGTAGGTTTTGTGTCCTTCGCGTACTTACAGTTCAAAGATAAATTTGGTACATGGCTGATTGACTTTGTTCGTGTGGATTACCAGTTTAGCAGCAATGATGGACTTTGTTTATGTGGAGTACCAATTTAGCAGCAACTCTGTTGTAACTTTGGCAACACAACCAACATCAAGTGTCACACTGGTAGTCTAGGGTCCATCATGTACGTGTAGTTCATCGTCCATTTCTGAATCACCAAGGATTGATTTTATTGACACAATATTCTCTACATGTTGTTTTCTATTAGGTAAAAACAATTATTGGCTCCTCATGTAATCTACAATAAGTATCCCTTTTGACACTCATTTAAGTAGAATTTTTTATTATTATTGTGGAAGCAGAAACACACTTCAGAAGGATTTCATGTAGTATGTACTTTGAGTTTTCAGAGTCTATTATTGACATGGATTTTCCTTCTGCTAGAGAGGCTGGTGCCAAATCTACATCAGAACAACGGCAAGTTAACAAACGAGGAAGCTGGAGTTGTACTGTGACTATTGTTAGATCTGTTTTTGCACTTCTGAATTTTACTTGAAATGAATCTCGAAGGTACAACTCCTGCAGAGTGCTAGCGCCCACCTACAGATGACAAGATTTTCTTCTTCTGAATGTAATGAGGCATGATCCACAAACTCTTCATAGAACTTTGAAGCAAAATATTGATCCCCTGCATGCATATATGATTGCGAACCAATTATTTTTCAATCCGTTCCTTTTTACCATAATATTTTTCTGGGTGATGTAACATAAGTATATTATTGGTACAATTAAGTGATATCATTAGTACTTCCTCCGTCCAAGAAAGCTTGTCCCTCAAATGGATGTATCTAGCACTAACTTGGTGCTAGATACATCCATTTGAGGGACACACTTTTTCGGACGGAGGGAGTACTTGATTTATCTGGGCATAAAAATGTCTGGGATAATAGCTCTAGCACTCATGCCGACAATTTGAAAATGGTAGGACTACCTTTACCTTTACCCATATAGAAGTGATAATCCCCTCCCCCCTACATATATAGCGTTTTTTCTCCCGTTGCAACGCACGGGCATTTTTGCTAGTGTTACAAAAACAAGGATGACATGTGTATGTGATAATGATTCCAAGAGAAACAAGTCATAGCGAAACCGTATTGCCCATAATGTTAAACCAATCCATATGTGAAATGGTTTGGCTTATATAGTGAGACCGTAGCAGCTCTCACTTGGATGGGCTGATTCAACAAAGCGTGCGCCAACCGTTTTAACCAACAACAGGGATTGTTTTAAAATCCTCGCTTGATTTTAAGAAGGTCCCGTGCTATTCTTTTCTTCAGTTTTCTATGTTTTTCTTCACCGTTTTCATGTTTTAAACAAAACCATTTCCATATGTTGATTTTTGTAATATATGTTGACATTTTACGTATATAGGTTGAACATTTTGTAGATACATGTTGTACATTTTTGTTAAACACGCGATGAATGTTTATTTGGATTCATGTTGAACATTTTTGTAAAGATGTACATTATTGTTTTTTTCTAATACACAGTGAACATTTTTAAACACAAATTGAACATTTTTTCTGAAATGTGCGAACAATTTCATAAGTGTTATGAGCATTTTTAATGTCACAAACATTTTTTACATGTTATAAACATTTTCAAAAAAATGTGCGAACAATTTTACATTTCATGAGTATTTAAAAAAATCGTGAACATAAATGTGTGAATTTTCTTCAAATGTCATAAACAATTTTTATTGGTATGAAAAGTTTTTACAAATGATGCGATTTTTTTTTACATTTTCATGAACATATGTTTAAGCATGTGGACATTTTGTAAATGATACCAACAATTTTTTAATGGAATGAACAATTGCGCGAATAAATTTTTACATTTCATAAAAAAAATGCACCTTCAATTTTTTTCCCGTAAAGGTTATCTTTGAAATATATATTTATAACATTTCAAAATAGAAATAAAATTTAAAAAAAGAAGCAAACAAATCAAACGAACAGTTACTGGGCCAGCTCCCTATTAACCATCCTTGAGGCAAGGTGAACGTTCGTGCTGCAATGAGCCAGACATGGCACGCCCCTGTAGGGGGGCGCCTTTGTTCATCTCTCTCGTTCCGATCGATCGGTTGGTCGGACCGTGCCCGGCTAGCACGTGGCAAAACGATCAAAGGCGCGGTTTTTCCTTAAACCATGGCAAAATCTCCCAAATCTCTATAAACTCTCAACAAGCTACACCCGTAAAACACCTGGCACATAGATCGTGACCTCACAAAGGCACCCAACAAAAACACAACGACCAATACATAAGGCAACATTGAAATGACGTGCATCCGTCAAGCAATCACGGACGCCCTCATATGGTGCCGTTCTTCTTGCTTTTGCTCCTAGAAGACTTCTCCTTCAAGATGTCGGATTGAAGATAGAGCACCCACTTCTTGCATTTCCTCATGATTGCCTTCTCCTTTAGGGGGGAACCAATCATCTTGCTAGCGCCAAGGCAAGCGGCCTTCAAGATGGCGATAAAATTGTAAAGTTTATTTTTATGAAAAGAGCCCTAAAAACAGGTGCCAATGCATTGGACGCAACCACCTTAGTTAAGATTCTCAGGTTGCTCCTCTGTCTTTTTGGATTTCACAATTTTATTCTCAGTTAAGGAGTCCATTTCTAGTAGCTTTACCCTCAAAATGAGACAGTACCTTGTTTTCTGCATCAACGGCTTCTGCTCTCAAACATGACCTTCATTTTCATGCTGTGTTGAAGCTTCTTCTCTAAAGCTCCCTCCGTTCTCTTTTATAAGACGTTTTGGACAACTCACATTGAACTATTTTGTCTGTTGTCTGAATTGTCAAAACGTCTTATAAAAATAAACAGAGGGAGTACTTTTTTTAGCTCAATAAGCTTTGCTTTAATTTTCTTAGCGCTGCTCTTAAATCTCTTGCAATGTCCCCATGATCTGCATCGTTTTGAGTGCACGTCTTCTTGCTCCCTTTAGTTGCACCTAACATTTTTGAAAAACAGGCATGAAGGCGAGACAACACTAAGAAAATCGATGATACGAATGATTTTGAGCTATGCAAGTGTTGTTAATGTTCATGCCTTTGTTCCCAAGTAATTGACGTTGGAAAGAGCTTCACATTTTCCGGGATCTTTGAAGTCATTCTCTTGGAGGTTCCACTTTTAACACAAAGGCAATGATATCAGCAACAACATAACTTCACATAGATTAGATCTTTTGCCCAACAGTAAAACACATGACTGTCCACAAAATCAACACTTAGGAGTGTATAAATCAAGCCATAACAAGGCAAAAAAACAGTTCCGAGTTTTCCACCACAAACAACCTAGATCATCCAAAATTAAATCAATTGATTAGGGCAAAAAATAAAATTATCACAAGAAGATAAAGGGATCAACACCAAGAGGTGAGACACTGAGATTATCAACAAGAAACAAGGGTCGGGTCATGTGTTCTCACTATTGATCTTAGTATTGGCCAAGGGAAGCAGCTCAATGTGTTCTTCATGTTCTAGCACCTCACTGAAGTCACCACAACAAATCCAGGGACCAGACCTATGGGTACTTAACCGACGAAGTAGGTTCCAGAATTCATGTCTCTGACCTTTCTCCAAGGCAGAGTTCCCCTCCATCACTTCAACATTAACACAATGCATGGTAGTGCTTCGGAGAAACCAAAACAAAACTTTGCCAAAACAAAAACCAAACCAACACCAAGGACACGGCCTACACCAAAACCACCAGTAAAACCCATAGTTGGCACGAAATTCAGGGCCTCCTTCGAATCCCTCATTTTAGTTCCAGTAAGGAATAAGGTGGGATGGTATTGCCGCACAAGCCACCACAGTGATGGCGCCCGTCCATCAAGACCACAACGGTTCCAGCATATGATACTCATCACGTCTGTCGGAGATAGGAGACCGATCGACCGATGTGGTCGGTAACATCACTCTTTTGTTTTTTAATTGACGTCTCCTTTGGTTTGGAGAAATCTTGTAGGAAATTTGTAGGAAAAATTCCTTTGTAGCCCTTTGGTTTGTAGGAATGTATTCATATTCCTATGTAGGATAGGCATCAATCCTTCACATTTCAAAGGAAAAAAATATTAGCCTAAACTCAATGGAAAAATTCCTATCCTATGAATCAAGTGATATCTCTTTTCCTATAGGAATTGAGATGCATGTCACCTCACTTTCTATGATTTTCCTATTCCTATGATATTCCAATCCTATGAATCAAAGGAGGTCTGAATATATGTCACCCCCTATCCTCCTCCTCAACTGACATAGTAGCAACATCAGATCCTTTCGCCTTAAGAGAAGGGTGATAAGCTTGTCCGTGCTTGAGAAAGCACGCAAAAAGCAGTGTGCCCGAATTGCTAACATCAAGGAAGGAGATGCCAACACCAAGTTCTTTCACCGTCGATTCAACGCACGGAGGAGAAAAAACCACATCCACCGCATCATGAACGATCAAGGGTGGGTAACCGAACACAAGGCCAAGGAGAAGATAATCCATGACCACTTCTTGCATGTCATGAAAAGAGGAAGCGGAAGTACGATGGACTTCAATTGGGAGGAGCTCAATCTGGAGTCGCATGACCTGCACAAGCTTGATTCGCCCTTCACTGAGGAGGAGGTCCTTGAGGCAATAAATAGCATGCCTAGCGACAAGGCCCCGGGGCCGGATGGCTTCACTGGCTTGTTCTTCAAGAAGTGTTGGGCCATCGTCAAGCTCGACCTCATGGCGGTGATCCAGCGCTTCGACTCCCTACACACAACAAACCTCCACTGGCTCAACTCTGCGAATATTGTGTTGCTTCCCAAGAAGGATGGGGCGGAGAGCATCGTTGACTTCAGGCCTATTAGTCTCATTCATGCGGTCGCCAAGCTCATCGCCAAAGTGCTCTCTAGTAGGCTTGGACCGCACATGTCCACCCTCGTCTCCAACGCCCAAAGTGCCTTCGTCAAAACGCGGAGTATCCATGACAACTTCATGTCTGTTAGGAACCTTGCTCGTTGCCTGCACAAGAGCAAGACCCCTTCTCTCCTGTTCAAGTTGGATATTCGCAAGGCCTTTGACTCCGTCAAGTGGGAGTATTTGCTTGACCTCCTGCGGAGGCGTGGCTTCCCTAGCAAATTTTGGGAGCGGATTGCGTCTCTCCTTTGTTCCTAATCTTCGAGGGTTCTCTTGAATGGGGTAGCCGGCTCTCCCATCAATCACGGCCAAGGGCTTCGGCAGGGGGACCCCATCTCTCCTCTCCTTTTTGCCATTGCCATCGACCCTTTGAAGCAAATCCTCGACGCGGCAACTAGGAAAGGCCTTCTGCACAAGATCCGTGGGAGAGGGGTCATCGTGCGTACCTCTCTTTACGCGGACGATGCGGTTGTGTTTGTTGCGCCCATCAAAAGAGATGTGGACAACCTGGCGGCCATTCTGAGGGGATTCGGGGACGTCACCGGTCTGTGCACTAACTTCCATAAGAGCTCAATGGTGCCCATTAGACGTGGCAACCTCGACTTGGACCGCATAACCCATGGGCTGCCGGCTGTTAGGGCTGCCTTTCCACTCCGTTATTTGGGGCTACCGCTGTCGATTTGGAGGCTGAAGCTTGCTGATCTTCAATTCTTAGTGGATAAAGTGGCGAGTAGATTGACAACATATGAGGGCCAAAACATCACCACCATTGGACGCGCGGCGCTCGTCAAGTCGGTTCTCGCTTCCCAAGTCATCTACTTCATCACGCCGCTTGTCATACAAACCACCATCCTGCAAAACATTGACAGACTCGAGCGGGCATTCCTTTGGTTGGGATCGGGTAAGACAACTGGGGCAAAGTGCAAGGTCAATTGGGACACTGTCAGTAGGCCGCTTGACTATGGTGGGCTTGGGGTCCTAAACACCTTCTAGTTCGCGCGGGCCTTGCGTTTGCGGTGGCCTTGGTATGAGTGGAAGGAGCCCACAAAGCTGTGGGTTGGAGGTGGGAACCCGTGTGATGAGGATGACCTAAATTTTTTCTACGCATGTACCACCATCATGGTTGGCAATGGTGCGCGGACACCTTTTTGGGACTCTCCTTGGCTTCTGGGTCGCAAGCCCAGAGACATCACTCCGCTCATTTATGAGGCTTCCTCGCGGAAGCGCTGGAAGGTGCAGGAGGCCCTCAAGGAGAGCGTGTGGATTCTCAAAATCAGGCCACCTACACCGGCCTCCATTGAGCATGTTTCACAATCCTTCGCCCTATGGACGCTGCTCCAAGAGGTCCACCTTGATGAGCTTGCCGACGATGACATCCTTTGGAAGCACACAGCTTTCGGGAACTGCTCCGCGGCCTCCGCGTACAGGGCGCAATTTTTGGGCTTGGTCCTCTCCCCCATGGACCAAATGGTTTGGAAGGTTTGGGCCCCTCCAAAAGTCAAGTTCTTTGCTTGGCTCGCGCTTCAAGATAGGATCTGGACCGCAGACAGATTGCAGAGGCGAGGCTGACCAAACTGTGGCCCTTGTCCCTTGTGCAGAGGGGTGCAGGAATGCGGTCCCAATCTATTCTTCAGATGCCGCTTCACCCTCAGGCTCTAGAACATGGTGATTCAGAAGCTCTGCATCCACGACGTGGACACGTCCGCATGGCACTTGTACGACTCCATCAAGGAATGGTGGGCGAGTTTGAGCGCCGAGGGCACCGCCAACCAAAAAGCGAAGGCTTCGATAACCATTTGGTTTCATGGGTGATTTGGAATGAGCGTAATGCAAGGGTGTTTAGACACAATAGTGCCCCTCCGCATGTCTTGCTAAACAATGTGATCGAAGAGTCCAACCTTTAGATTAAAGCCGGGGCGAAAAATTTAGGGTCTTTCTTATTACGAGAGTAATTGTCATGCCGTTTCTTGGCACTGTGTTGTAACAAACTCTTTCTCCTCCTCATTTAATATATGAGGCAAATCTTTTGCCTCCGTTTCAAAAAAAAAACATCAGATCCTTTACAAGAAGCTCCTGACCTTAGATACAGCACCAGGGGCTTGTTTTCTTTACTTGATAAATAAACTTGCCTGCATTTTCTGCCCATGTTTATGAAAACCATGAGTTCAGCAAGTGCATAACACAAGTCACCAAGGCCCCAATGGAAATTCAGAATGGACAAAACCTGCAAAAGTTCAAACAGAAACACATATAGATGAGGAGGCAAGACCGCCTTTTTACCAGGGACAAGCACCAAACAAACAAGCCAAAAAAGAAGCAACAAAAGGGAAGCCTTTCATATCGAACCCCCTGCTCAGTGTGTTCTTTGCGCCTCATCGAATACAACTGCATGCCATGCATCATGCAAGCAGTAATATCAAACATAAGACCAAAATTCTACAGTACTCGCCAGTCGAATACAATCCGTGTGGAGGCCAACTTGAGATTACAGATGCATGCTAAGTCAATGTGTATATTTAGCCCATACGCATATTAGAATCTAATGATATTAGGCCTATATTTTCCCCGGGGCCTGGGCAATCACCCTTCTTGTCCTGGACCTGGCTGAGCTCAGGACTCCTGCTGTACCTGAGGAGTCTGTAGGAACAGGAACTGCATGGAAAAACTACAAGTTAAATATCTATTTACGCGGTGTTCGAAACGGTTCCTTTGCACAGATCCAGGCCAAGGTATGTTACCTCGAATGACTTCCCCGACCTTTCGTACTCAAGCATGCTGAGAGCTACCTCACAGCTCTGGGAGACGATGGGCTCGGGGTCCTTGGCGAATTGCTCTAGAAGTGCAATGCTTTCTTGATCTACATCAAACATACCATAATCTCAGCAACATAATGTATGAACATGGAACGGAGAAGTAAACATCATTGTGGCAAATAATGTGGTATCATTTACCTGCAATCGAACCAAGGGCCTCGGCAGCTTCATGCCTGACCATTGGGTGCTCATCAACATTCTGGAGAACACCAGAAAGTGCATCTGAAGCTGCTTTGTTCTGCAGCTGACCTAACACATAAGCGACCTGCAAGACAGCAGAAGAAGAAAAATCATAAACAATGCACACTAAAATAACAAGAACAACAATGGTTATGTTGCAGAAAAAATTTCGTGGCGATTCTAATTACTAGAAATTTGAGATGATGCAGCATAGTTTTGCTTTATTCGTCTGTGTTCTTTAGCAAGACTTATGATTGTGGTACAAGAGCAAACAGAAAATCGGTTAAAGTTCAAGCAAACCTCGTGGCGCAGAAGAGCACTTTTCACACCTAGAGATTCAAGGATAGCAGAAACAGCATAATCTCCGCCATCATTCCTAAGCGCAAAAAGAGCTGCATAACGTTCATACATCTTTTCTTGCTCATTGAGGAGAAGCTCCCTGAAAAATATCCATCATGCCAATAATATCAAGATGATGCATACTAGAGACAGAAAAAACATGTAGAACTCTTGAAAGACATACCTTAGTTGTTCTACTGAGAGTCCTTGCTTGGCAGGCAGTGCTGGATCAACTGATAGATAAGGCGAAATTGTTGTGCTTTCAGCGCCACTAGCATTCTTCTGCCCTTCTATCCGTCTAAGAGCCAACTCACACGTTTCTTGCACCTCCACGGCAGGATCAGCTACTAAACTCTCTTTTAACAGGGAAATGCTCTTTTCCAAGCCAATAGCTCCAAGGGCTTCAGCAGCCTGATCAATAAACATATCACGCTTCTCAAATGGATATTAAAGTACTAGAAAGAGCAGACAACATTAGCTGCTGTGATGGTAAACTACCTCATGGCGGACAATTGGATGCAGTGAAAGATCCTTGAGAACTCCCTCTAATGCAGGGATAGCCTCAGCGTCCTGCATTTGTCCAAGTGCAAATGCAGCCTCATGTGCAAGCAAGTTGGAAGGATCCCTTGCAGCTGAGCATTCAAGAAAATAGATCAGATTTTCTTAACCATCTCCTTCTGCTACATATTTTCAGTGATAGATTAAACAAACATCGGTAGAATTATAAAGCTAGGCAGTAGGATCTGCTACTAACAGCAGATCTGAAGTAAAATACCATATAATTTCAAAACTAAGCAAAGTGAACAAGGAAATAACTAATGGAATATCATCTACAAAGAAGAAACCCCAGAGAAAAGGTGGTAGATGCTGGAACTTTGAGCAATTCATCATGTATACATATCAACAGATGAATAATCTGGAGACAGAGAAATATACACAGATGCGGGACAGGCAACGATCCTAGGATCACAAATCCATACAAAAGGTAGGTGCTAATTCAAGCTTCCCTGCAGATATACCAGCAGGCAATGAACACACAGAACCACATCCAATTCCAGACCTACTAAGTAGGGCCAACCAAAACTAGCACCATTTAACAGTGTGAGAAGCCCTTCATAAACTAAATGGACGAAAGGTGCCAAAAGTACCCAGCTAGACAAGTGAAGTACCAGGTTTCATGGAGGGCAACCCAAGCTCAACCTATATTATTAGCACAGAATCAACTAACATACGCCCATGAAATCTATATTCAGTCAGGGTCGAAGAAGCTATTAACAGATTAAACTTCACCAAGTAGCTAGCTGCTAACGCAGATTGAAAATCAACACGAAGCTACCTATACCAACCAAACGGCCCATTCAATTGGGCAAAGAACACGGCAACCATGCTGAGCAAGCTTTCAAGCTATCAGTACTACTTTCCCGCAAAAAAAAAAAAGCTATCAGTACTACTAGCAGGAAAACCAGTGGAGCACGCGAGTATAGCTGCGATCTGGGCTCAATCAGGTCCGGGGAACACTGGAGATCCCAGTATTTCTCTGTACTGGTTGCTGAAACTACGCATCGAAGCTACTGTAGTAAAGCTTGTGCTCCCCTGCAGCGGATGCGGAACCTAAGCAAACTGTACTACCCGCGGCATCAAATTAAAGCTACTGTGGTCGACGGGGAGGGGGAGGGGACGGCACCTTGGAGGAGGGCGCGGCGGGGGCCGTCGCCGCGGAGGTTGCGGAGGGAGAAGAGCGCGCGGAAGCGCTCCGCGATGGGCTGCGCCGCGTCCAGCAGCCGCTCGCACAGGAACCGCTCCGTCTCCGCCGACGACTCGAACCCCATCTCCGGCCCCTCCGTCCCCGCCGACGACTCACGCTGCTGCTCACTCCTCCGGCGGCGGCGGCGGTAAGAGAAGAGAAGAGGAACTGGGAAGAAAGAAAGAAAGGAAGAAGAATGTGCGCGTTGGCTCTACGCAGCCCCGCGCGATCCTGGCCGTCCGATCGGGGCGGGACACGTCACCGCCCCCATCCGGAGGCCGCCACGTGCGCCGAGCAGCCTGCCGTCGCTGCCAGCGGGCCCCGCCTCGCCCGGGCCCGCGTGGCAGTTACGAGCTACCACTATACCGCCTCCCTCTTCCTCCTCCCCCTCCCCTGCCTGCCATTCCCCCGTCCTCCTCCTCCCCCGACGCCGACGCCGACGCCAGCCAGCCGCCGATCCGGCGCGAAATTGAGAGGCAGAGCCACCGGAGATCCACGGGTACCCCGAATCCACCCACCTCCGTGTTTATTCCCGGAATTTTTCCTTTGTTTTCGGCGCCCCTGTGGCCGGGTCTCTGATCGCGGGCGGTGCTGGGTTCTTCTGCAGGGGCCGTGGAGGGAGCCGAACACCGACGTCCGGCGCCATGAACGCGAGGGGGTAAGCTTCGATGCGCTCCATCATCCATTCTGCCTTTTCGAATTTCTGGGCCGCTGATTAGGGCGGGGGTTAGGGTTCACGAGGGCGGGCGAGATTCGTTCCTGCCTGCAGGCCTAGCCTCGTTCGCGCTCAATGGGATGCCGTGACACATAGGATTGCCGTCCGATTCGTGGAGTTGGTAGTGCGATGCGTGCTGTCCATTTGTGAGCCTAGAGGATCGAGGTGATCTGTTTGTTACTCTGGTCCTCTTTGTTGCTGGTCCAAGTGTCATGGTTCGACGGTTTGGAATTCCAGTGAATTGGTTAGGTTGCTGCTGCCTTGCTGGGAACGGTCATCGGCGGTATTGCGGTGCTGAACTCGATGGGGCCATGGTGATGCTCTTGCCAGATGACTAGTTAGTCACCGCTGTCCGCTCGGTGTTCTAGTTATGCCTGCATTTGTTTGACTATCACAGGCGTACGCAGCCGACAGCTTATGTTGAATATTTGGAACAAAGATCGATGGTTTTTATTATTTTTTTGCTCATCAGCTTATGTTCATATACAGTTCTGATTTTTCAGTTTCACCAAATTGGCAATCAATGCCCCACTCCTGGCATTGCCAGCATCTCACTGTCTATTTGTCTACTCTAGTTGAAGGGAGATGCATTTAAACTTAGCAGGCATGGTGACGTACTGACATGGCATTGGTCTTACACCCCCGTCAGATCAGTGAACCAAGAACCTGGACTCTTGGGACCTACTGTTCTTACATTATAGGCTATTGCAAAATGAAATATTGGTGGAACTGATGTATTGTGTATTCCTGCATTTCATTCTTATTACAAACTGTTATGAATATAACATCCTGTTAGCCACTCTTATTAGAAAAGAAGGAAATTCAAATGCTATCTCGTTGTAGGAAATGAATACAAGGCATGGTAGCCTCTCATTCGTATCCCTTTTTCATGACAGGATTATTCAATCTTGCACAGGCAGTTCCTATTATTCAGTTCCACCAGATTTACTATAATGACCACTCCTGGCATTGCCATCATCTCACTGTTTGTTTGTCCACTCTAGTTGAATTGACAACGTCTACTCTTAGCAGTCATTGTGACATACTGACATGACATTGATCTTACCCTCCCATCAGATCAATGAGCTAAGAACCTGGACTCTCCGGAGCTACTATTCTAACATTGTAGGCTATAGCAGAATGAATTGCAGTATTGTGTATTCTTGCATTTCATACTTGTTACAAACTGTTATCATCGGGCATGGAGATAACATGTTGTTAGCCACTCTAATTAAAAATGGGAATTCCACTGCTATACAAGGAAAGCAAAAGACATGATAAACTCTCAGTCTAATACATGAATCTGTTTCTCTTGTTTTCTTCTACCTTGTTTAAGGCATCCCAATGTCGATCCAACATGGTTTTAAGGTAGCCTGAATCTTCAATGGCATTATGGAGCAAAATACTGAATGAAACATAGGATGATGGGAGAGAAATTAAGGCGAGTTGATATTCTATTTATCGGCGAAGACTGAACTTGGTGCCAAACATGCGGTGCGAAGTAAACACAACACCCTGCCTGATGTGGCACTATATATAGCAAATACCCTAACAAGAAATCTGCTAACACGAAAAACTTATGGCAATGCCAAGTGTTTATAGCACATCTCATGTCTTGCACTCTGTTGCTGCGTCCTAGTTGTACTGTAACATCTATACCCTGTGACAGCTCTAGGAGTATATATATGAATAGAAGTTAGGGCAATTGTGTTATACAGGCAGGGTGTTTGCTATATAACTATTCTCTGCACTTTTGATAGCTACCGAAGCACCAGAACTGCTCTCTTTGATGGCATTGAAGAAGGTGGAATCCGAGCATCAGCTTATTCTTCACATGAGATAGATGAACATGAGAATGAGCGAGCTATGGATGGATTGCAAGATCGAGTCAGCATTCTCAAGAGGGTGAGTGCCACATAATGATTGAATATCTGAATGCTCTATCTTCGTTTTATGTAAAGAGTTGGTGTATCACATATTGATTGTGCTTGTTTATCTTCCAATTGTATCGCTTAGCTAAGATGGTAAGAAGATATTTTTAGTTGTACGCTTTCTAAAAAGGAACATCCTTTCCTCTCAAAACTAAGAGACGAACAACTTTAGAAATTGCAACTTTATAGATAGTACTAATCTGGACTGGTATCCATGGTAACCATGTGCGTTCCTGGACCATTTAGTTTGAATAGCCAGTGAGGAATTAAGCATAGGTTTTCGGCATGAGTTTCCCCCCTTCAAATTGCTAGATGAGAAGGAATCTTAACTTAATGGATCTTGTGAATTGTAATATACTAGTTGGTTTAACTGATGCAATTTGACCAGCCTCCTCATATAATATGTATTGGATCAACTCCTTTTGAGTGTGGGGATACATTTGGCTCTACGCTTTGTAACCTAGTGAATAAATGAGCTGTTGACGGAATCTTGTGTTGGTCGATGAGCTATTGGGGGTAGCCTGCAAAGTAAAAAGCGTGAGGAACATTTGGACCCAGAACATGCGATGATTCTTGTCTAACTGTTGGCGTTCTCAGTCTGAATTTTGCTTGCGAATCTCTCTTTGAACAATTAGGCATGACCAGGTTTAAGTAGTAGAGTTGTTGAAGGTTCAGTTCTCAAATGACAAATGAAATGAGTAGCAGTCGCTTCCGTAGTTCATGATGTTCTGCTCAATTGTATGTATCTGCCTTTCCAGCTTGAAGATTACTGAAGCTGTTTACCATTCTGTAGATATCAGGTGATATAAATGAAGAGGTGGAGGCTCATAACCGGATGCTGGACAGAATGGTATGTTGTATCTACTCTCTTCAAAGATCTGAATCTACTGCTTCTGCTATCTTACCATCACATGCCTTATTCAGGGTAATGACATGGATTCATCAAGGGGGTTTCTCTCTGGAACAGTGGACAAATTCAAGACGGTAAGCGAGCGGATTAATTAACGATTCGTCGTGCATCTTCCCCTTGTATTCTCCTGAGACGATCTATATCTTCATGAACGTAGGTGTTCGAGACCAAGTCGAGCAGGAGGATGGGGACACTCGTGGCGTCATTCGTCGCGCTCTTCATGCTAGTGTACTACCTGACCAGGTAGAAGGGTCCTTGGGTTGCATCCTCTTCCTACCTCAGGCTATGTGTGGAGTGGGGGTGCCCGAGAACATGCTGAAAATGGTTGCGCCGGTCGATCTACATGTCGTATGTACTTAATCTGTCAAAAGTATGTCGATCCGAGTGTCGCTAGTTTGCACCGTGTGTGGATTACAGCCCTTTCCTTCTTTTTTTGCTCTGGTGATGTGTAAGTAATTACAGAATATGGAGTCAACTCTTTGCCTGTTTGCACTGTCATGCTACATGTATGATAACTACTACTAGTAGTATACTTTGGAATGCTTGCTACTACAAGTTCATTATTTTTCTCCTGGGGTTTTGGTTACCGGTAGACAGGAGTTTACTTGAGCGCTTATCTGGGGTAGCCGCGAGCGCGACACGCGTCCCGCCCGCGGCCAAAGGGACGGGTCCAAAACCGAAATAACAATGCAGCTGCTGCATTGTGTAAGCATAGTTTTCAGGCCAAGACTTGAGGTCAGCGGGTGGTTTAGTCGCGCGATTAACAACTGGCGCGGCGCAATTATTGAGGCCAAGATGCCCTAATCGTGTGGGAACAGGCGCGGGACACCTGTCATTAGCATAGATAATTGCACGCAGCAGCCAATCTTAATCAGAGGCACGACCCTCATTTCTTTACCAGCAGCACCAGATACATGCATATGAACAACCCTTAATCTACTACTGCTGCCTGCTGTGGATGCAGCTGATTAGTGCCTGATTTGCATTCTGTAGTTGTTAGGGGTGTGTTAGATGTGTCATGCACACCACCCCATTCAAAGTTTGACAAAGCTTAGGTTATCCATCCCTGGGGGGTGTGCCACCATGCTGATTGATTAGTGGGCAGTGCTTTGTGGAAAGAAGGAAAAAAAAGAAAGAGATATTAGGGGTTTGCATACTTAATTAACTGCTTGCATTTGGCTTTTGCCCTGTCCTTTTCCTTTTGAGATTGGAGTGGGGTGGAGGCATATGATATGAGCATGGCAGGATCTTCACTGTACTTTGCATATCTTGTATATCTATCTATATATGTATTTGATGCATCTCAGGCATGGACCACATGAGTTAGGCGTGCATCTGTATGATTTTGTTCTTCTCCCCAAATCAACTGTTGCTTGGACATGCTACGCTGTGTAATTAATCAAATGTGATTTCAGTGGAATAGCGATGTTATTGTCAATTTCTGCAACAATTATATCTATCTATTGAATAAGTTTTTTTGCATGGTAATACGTGTCTCATTTATATAGAATAAAGATCAAGTTACAAGGCACGTAAGCACCGACCATACAAGACTGAAACGATAGGAAAATCCTATGCAAAATTCCAACGTCTGTCCCTCTCCTTCGACACCACCGAAGCGGACACCAAAGGGTAAAAAGACAGATCACCTCTTCACCCAAGCTCGACGCGGCTCCATCGCTGATCAGCAACTTTGCGGATCTCCAAAGTGGTTTTCCAGAAGCAAAACCATAGCCGTTGAAAGAATCAGACCGGGGCAACATATCCCCGGACACGCCATCGAACTTCAGAACTGACACCCCCGCATGACGACGACGTCGGAGGAGGAAAGCAGAACTGTCAGCCTTCAACCACAGACCCAACACAAGATTCTCCATCTTCCAGCTGTCACTTGCGTAGACAACCGCCTGCGCGTACTCCTGAACGACAAAACCTCCCTGCTCCACCATGACGTCGGAGACAACGCCATAGCAACGGGGACAGGGCAGAAGGAGAGACACACCTGATGGAGTCGTCGCCGCCGCCTCGCCAACACCATCCATGAACCCTAACGCTGCCGATCTGAAGGATCGGCAGAGACACGATGCCATCAACTCCGAGACGCCGCCGTGAAGGGCACCGCCGGTATGGGAGTGAAGCTGAGGCAGATTTATTCGTCTGTGCGTCGCTCCCACCACCCCAACGACGCACCACGACCTACAAATCCAAAACCTAACTACAGAGCGGAGGAACGGGGTCCCCCCTCCCTCCTGCCACCGGAGCAGCGGCTGGAGGGAGAGGGGGTCAGCGCACCGGCCGGTGGAGATCGGTGGAAGGAGATCGCCTCCCTAGTCGCCTGGCTGTTGGCGGCGGCTAGGGTAGGGAAAGCGCTGTACGTATTTGTTCGTGCATCTATTGAATAAGTTTCCTACTCCCTCCATTCCAAATTACTTGTCTTAGATCTGTCTAGATACCGTATCTAGACAGATCTAAGACAAGTAATTTGGAACGGATGTAAATTTTTATTTATTTAGATGAAACAAGAAGATTTGATTATGTTGTGAAAGTATTTTGCTGGAATGACTTGGGCTTACACTGAGAATTTCTAGAGCATGTTGTTTACACCGGGTACATCTTATCCAACCAAGATCACAATGATTAATTTCATGAAATATGTTATGATTAACGGGAATCTTATGTCATGAAGTTCGCCGATTTGTTAAAGCACGTATATATTTCAGCATCACCGAACATCATCATCTGTTTGTTGGCATACAGAGAGATCTAACATAAAAAGCATACATGATTTTTTATACGCTGCCATGATTAGTTAAAGCATGCCTACCTGCAGGTAGCTTCAAAAATCTCATTACTCTGCCAGCCTGAAGTACCCTTTGTATATCTTGCCTACCTGAGTACTGAAACGTTGAATAGGCGCTTAATTATCTCTAGGCCTCAACAACATATTTGGCAATAAATTCCATGACATTATATATATAGATGTACTAATATAAACTCATGTTGGAATAAGTGACCAGTAGTTGAAGTCCTTGACTGCTCTATGCATATATGTAGGACATGTTTAATTAAGAGTTCCAAGTACTGGTTGAAGATGTTCTTCATGAACATGTCATCTGATTGATTGATTACTTTGTCTCCAACTAACGGGAAACATCAAACGGAATAAAACTTGTACGCATTATTGTAGAATGCATAATGATATTCTTGTCATTAGTTGACAACGACAATAAAGGGTATCAACAATTGCAACTAATCTACTTTGTGAAGCTTCTCTTAACAAAATGAGAAGTCATAACTGACGCCTAAATAAATATGTGTACCATTGGCAAAGTGCACACAGATATCCCGCAATAATTTCTAAACTCAGAACCTAAGACTTGTACCTAGTTAATTAACAGGTCAGAAGCATGTAAGGGTATAATCATTGCATCAGAACAAATTCATGGAAACAAACTCCCGAGGTCAAATTTATTTATTTTCTTCGGAAACAAATTTTAGGTTGAAGATTATACGATTTCATCTTGACACTGCAAACGGCAATTGTCAGTTAATTAATTCATGTGAAGAAATATATCACTTAATATGGACCCAGGGAAGAAATATGTTAATTAAATCAGTTTGGCTGCAAGCGAGGCTGGTTTTGTTTAGTTGGGATGTCGGGAGCTTTGTGAAAAGGACATGCACCGTACATGCACCCCACCAGCCACCCCCACGCACACAAAAACCCTAATACCCAACTAGACACATATTTCCATCTAGCACAGTCCTAATTACCATCCATAATACCAACAAAAAAAACACTATGCCCACCCTACCCTTATCATGTACCATCCCATTTCAGGACAAAAGAAACCTACGAGTTAAAGTAGTGTGGTGGGAGGAAGCCAAAAATGTCACACCCGATTAAAATTTGTTGGGGACGACGGGTAAATTGGTCATTTCACGTGAGAGCGTTAGTTGTTGCGGATCGACCTGTTAGATTCTTACTCGTCACAACTTACACATATTAACAATCAGCGGACATGCCCAGTTCTCTCAGCCACGAATAAAGGGGAGAGAAACTTTAGGGATTATTTTGCACGCCTACCGAACGGCGCACCGCCACCTCAGTAGGGGACCAGTCCAAGTGTGCGATATAGAAGAGTTTATGTGGAGTAAAGAAACGAATAGGGACCGGTTCGCTTATACGAATAAAAAAAGCCCTACTCCAGAGTGAAATTTTAACGTGTACCGGGGGATTTGAATATAGCCCGCGATTTGAATTCACATGGGCAATAGGGGACCAATGGCCAGCCAGATCAAAGCGAAATCCGAAAAACCCCTTAGTAGGAGCATGCTTGGGGGGTGGTGGGGGTGAGCTTAGAAGGGTGCACCTTGGATAAAAGGCTCCCTGCTTAATTAATTATTGTTGATTAGTTTATAGTGGCACCCAAAGTCTCTCCCCAGCCTCCATCAACCCTCTTTATCCTCCTCCTCCTTTCTTATACCCACTTGCATGCCTCCTCCTCCCTCTACACACTTCAGAGAAAGCCACAGCTCCCCAATGCTCCTCTAGCTACCTCATTATCTCTCTCTCTCTCTCTAGCTAGCTAGCTAGACTAGATCACAGGTGCAACTTGGTCTCCTAGATTCATCTTCAAGGTATGCAAATTGAATATGTGCTTGTGTTTGTGCATTAGATCTCCCCAAATATTTGTATCCTTACAAAAATCTCTTCCTCCTTTCTGCCCTTTTCTTATTGTGAGAGGAGAGGGTAGATAAATTCATTCATCTTGCTGTTTTTCTTGTGTGTTCTGCTTGTGTGGATATGGTGGAAGGAAGCTTACATGATCTGTGTGTGTTTGTGTTGTGCTTGCATGTGGTGACCGAAGACTTCATGGCGAACCGGTGGTGGGACGGCCATTTGGGGCTGCCGGGCGTCGCGCCGGAGCAGCCGTCCGGCTCGTCGGGCCCCAAGGTCGAGTCGCTCGCGCTCGTTGTCAAAGATTCTGAGACCAGCCCGACGTCCGGTGGCGGCGAGCACGCGGACGAGAACAAGGACGCTGTCGGTGGCGGCGAGCCGCGCGATCTGGGCGCGGTGGTGCCCGCCCCGAACCGGCGGCCCCGGGGCCGGCCGCCGGGGTCCAAGAACAAGCCGAAGCCGCCCATCTTCGTGACGCGCGACAGCCCCAACGCGCTGCGCAGCCACGTGATGGAGGTGGCCGGCGGCGCCGACGTGTGCGACGCCATCGCGCAGTTCTCGCGCCGCCGGCAGCGGGGCGTGTGCGTGCTCAGCGGCGCCGGGACCGTGGCCAACGTGGCGCTGCGCCAGCCGTCGGCCCCCGGCGGCGCCGTGGTGGCCCTCCACGGCCGCTTCGAGATCCTCTCGCTCACGGGGACCTTCCTCCCGGGGCCCGCGCCGCCGGGGTCCACGGGGCTCACCGTGTACCTGGCCGGCGGGCAGGGGCAGGTGGTCGGCGGCAGCGTGGTGGGCTCGCTCGTCGCCGCGGGCCCCGTCATGGTGATCGCGTCCACGTTCGCCAACGCCACCTACGAGCGCCTGCCGCTGGAGGACGAGGACGAGGGCTCGGGCCCGCCGATGGCGCACGACCCGCTCATGGCCGGCGGCGTCCACGTCCACGGGCACGGGCACGGGATGCCCGACCCGTCGGCGGCGATGCCGATGTTCAACATGCCACCGAACAACGGGCATCTCGGCGGCGGCGGCAGCGGCGGCGACGGGTTCCCATGGGCGCCGCACTCCCGCGCTCCCTACTGATGGCGCGCACGGCAATGGCGAAATGGCGTGGTGCACTGCATGCTGCATGGTTACTGTTCCATTGGAGTCACTTGGCGCCATTAGCTAGGTTAGTACATATGACGATCCAAGCTATCTAGTGGTGATTAATTAGAGCGAATTCGTACTGCTACTTAGTTTCTTATATGTTGTTATGGTCAAATAATTTTCTAATTTGCTGGTGTGTTTATTGTTGTCTACTACTGAATTATCAACTGAGCTAGAGATATAGCTAGCTCTGGTCAATTCATGCAATGTTTGGTTAATTCATCATGGAATTAATGTTCAGTTCCTCATCCATCCGTGATCCGTCGATCGATATATATATATATATGCTTAATTTCTCTAAATGGTTAGGGGTGATGAACTTCAAAATTCAGAGCAAACTTTTGTTTGTTCTCTTGTTTGGATTTGTTTACTGCCACTTGTTCTTCTAGTCCCTACTCCCTAGCATGTGATTGTTGCTAAGTTATTCCCAAGGAACACACGCATTCATACATGCATGATAGTAAGTTAGTAACCAGTATATAGCACAACACTTTTAGTACTGTGGCTAGTTTGTTGATCAAGTATAGTTAGTAAGTAGCTTGGTGTCAGTTGGTCCCAGATCTCTCATGCTGTTTCGATCCAGTGCAAGCTCTTTACAATGGTCCCCCATATTTTTTTAGTTTGAACTTAATTTGATTGGGTACCGCGACGAATGCGAAGGTGCATCTGTAGCTCGTTGGCGATGGCAATGGAGATCTATAGCACAAGTGGCAATGTCATGTGCATGCATCGTTACTGTTCCATTGGATCAGAGAAGCAGATAGCTCGATGTGCGGATTTTCACACGCAATTAGCTAGGTTGGCGCCTATGGTTGATGATCAGATGATGATTAATTAGGCTCATGCGTAGTCGTGCCCCGTTGTTATGGTGAAACAGAAAATTAGTGGAATGTTTGTGTGTTCGTTAATCGTCTACTTAGTTAGCTGAGCTAGCCAACTATAGATCGATCATATTGGATAATAACTGGAGATATAACTATCTCAGTTGGATCAATTTCATGCACTTTATGTTTGGTTCCTCGTTTGTCGATCCACATATATGCTTAATTTCTCTAAATGGTTAGGGGTGATGAACTGCAAAATTCAGAGCAAACTTTTGTTTGTTCTCTTATTTGGATGTGTTTCTCGTTACTTGTGCTGTTCTCTAGCATATGGTTGTTGCTGAATTATCCAAAACACCATCATTTATACGTGCATGATGTTACTACATAACACAACACTTTTAGTGCAGTGAGTTTGTTGATAAGTCTAGTTAGTAAGTAGCTTGGTGTCAATTGGTCCCAGATCTCCCACACTATCATCTCTGAATGCTAGCTCTTTTTATTGGTCCCCCATGTTTCCGAATTTGAACTTAATTTTCTTGGATACCGCAATGAAGGTCAAGGTCAACTAGCCAAGAAAATCTCTAGCAGCTGTGCATCTCCGCGATGTGGCTATGGCATGTGTGTGCGTGGTTACTTTTCCGTTGCATTGGAGGAGATAACCTGATCGCGCCATATGCTAGGTTAGTACATATATATGATCCATGATCAAGTGTGAATTAAGTAGCGCTCTTGTGTACTCGCGCTACTTTGTTATGGTGAAATGATAAGTGAAAATGTTTGTGTGTTAGTAATTGTATGCTTAATTGATTTAGCTGGCTAGATAGAGATCGGTCATATTGCTAGGTCAGATCAGTTCATGCGTGCAATGTTTGGTTCGTGAACTACCATGATTCATGTTGAGCTGATTTCTAGGTGGTCAATTTTTTTTCTCTACCATGGGGCAAGTGCGGTTCAGACTTAACTGTGTTAAGTCTCTTAACTGTGTTAAGTCCCTCCTCCCTCGTCCCTTTCTTTGAATCTACTCCATCCGTTCCTAAATATAAGTCTTTTCAGAGATTTGAATATGGACTACATACAGATGAATATAGACATACCCGTTTTGCTCCGTATGTAGTCCATATTAGAATATCTAGAAAGACTTATATTTAGGAACTGATGGAGTATTTCCTACAAACATGTGTTTGTGATTATATATAACTAAGTTATTGCTTGGGACTCGCGTCCATACATGCATGCTAATTAACAAAACAGATGATTTTAGTGAAGAACACTTCTCTGACCCTTCGATAGTAAAGATTAAGTAGCTTGGCTCCGTTGGCCCCAGATCTGAGACTGTCTCGAGTGATCTGTTTATTGGTCCCCCATTTTCTCCAAACTTGAACTTTGTTAATTTGGATGTCGCAGATCAAGAGGCGAATTAAGAAAATCCCCACCACAGGTGCATCTACGCAATATTTTAGATCTAATAGTGTAAATTAAGTTAGGAGAGCACTAAGTATTATCAGTAAACTGAATTATATGTGCGCTCTAGCAAAGCAACCATTAGTTCTTAATATCACTGCTGAACTTGCATGCAATATGCATGCCCAGTTAGCTCTACACAGTCCTGGACTAGTTGGCTTATATGCTTTTATTGTAGTAATAGCTTGTGTCATTCCAATGAATTTGATAGCTAAACCTTTTGGCGTTTTTTCTTGTAGATACCATTTGCTTATTTTGTGTTAATTGAATCAATTTTAATTTGTCCATCTTTGCAAGATCTAGCTACCAATTTAGCAATGTTATTACCATGATGTTTATCATCACGTTGGACTAGGTTAGTCTTCAAACAAAATATGCTCAACACTAATGTGAGAGATTTCATGTTTTTCAAACAAGATCTTTCGGATCCCATACTATAAGGACCGACTAATTACGAAGCTATCATATACCAAATACATTGCAATATTAATTGGGGAGGGGAGATTAGTGTTTTGAACATAGTTGATGCATGTATGGATCAAATAAAACAGGATTAACCAACTAAGCTAAATTACAGTAACAATTGGTGTGTTGTGGTTATTATGCATGGTGATATGAAAGATGTCTAATATGGATTTTTTATATATGAGAGTACACTATTGGGGAAACCATAGTAGCAATGCAGGGTAATGGCCTACCAGTAGCGCGAGGGCCCGCGCTCCTGCTAGCGCGCTACGGCTAACTTTTAGCAGTAGCGAGCGAGGGGTTGAACCCTGCGTTGCTGCTACTTCTGGTAGCAGTAGCGTGGGGTAGGACCCACGCTACTGCTAGTTACCTGTAGTGCGGGCCAGGACCCAGTGATGGTACTAATTTTATGTAGCAGCAGCGCGGGCCGCACGTTGTTGCTACGTTCTTACCCTGCGCTACTACTAGTTTTTCTCTAAAAAAATTCTTCTGGCTACACATACATGGTATTTGGAGCACGGGTGCATTGGAGTACCTTATTTTAAATAGTTTAAAAATAATATTTAAATTTTCAAAGAATTCTACATGATCATATGCATGTATATTACACACATGTAAAGTTTGGTGATGGAATAAGTAAACATGTGAGATATACTAAAATGACAAAGTGTGATATCTAAGTAGTGAATAATACATGCACTGTTCATCTTTCCAAAATCATGATTTTTATCATTTTTGTGCAACTCACATGGTTACTTATTTCATCATCAGAATTTGCACATGTGTAATATATGTTCATATGAGCATGTTACATTTTTTTCAGAATTTTTGAAAACTTCAAAATACAGGTCCGACACTATTTAAATATAGGGCTCACTGGAGCTCATGCACCAAAATGACTTTATGTTTATTTACTAGCATGCATGGCTCTTTCTTGCCAAGGTGCAACGGTGCAAAGCTAGTATCTTTTGACAATGAAACAAGAATATTAAAAATATATGTTTCAGCAATAATTTAAGAACCTAATTATTTTTTTATAAAACCATATATCTAATGGTCTAACTAACTCAAGAAGCTAAATCTACATACAATGGAATCATCATGTTCGTCCATACAAGACCACTGTCTGCGGATATTCTTCAAACTTGATTTTTTTTTCATGTTTATCATGTAGGAGTTATCATATTATCCAACCGGCGAGATGTTTTGCTCAACAGTTTATATTTTATGCATATATTTATCTCTAAAATGATAGTATTTATTCAATAATTAACAGAGCGCTTAAATGTGCGGTTATTTTTCATTTGCCTTACAAATAACAAAATCATTGATATAAGTTGCATGTTTTCAAGTGTTGATCCTTTTTTTAAACTCTGAGATTCAGCTGATTTGTTGAGTGTATCCTATTTGTACTTGCCTATGGAAAACATGTATTTTTTTCTTCTGCTAGAAAAATGAACAATGCTCCTATAGACTATAGTGCATCTGAAATACTGTGCTTGCCTTCGTCCAAAAACCTCTCGGTGAAGATTGGTTGTGATATATAGAATGTGATCGGGAAGGATGATGGTGGAGTACAAATTGCATGATTTTCACCAGACATGGAGTTTTAAACTCGAGCTCACATGAGCTCGATTGAACGGTAAATCCAAAAAAAAACTATTTTTTAAACTGATTTTTTTAGAGAAACAGCTCGAGCTCACAATTGCACTTTCGGGCTTTCACCTTGATACTAATAGTCTAGTTGTTGGAGTAACTATATAAGACTATGGCCAGTTATAATCTTAGCACACATGCATGGATCGATAGATGTAGTCGACTGATTGGACATGGTAACTTAAGAAAACCAAAACAAACTACGCGGATAGGTTATCGAAAAACCGCCACCTTTATTTTCTACACATAACCACGACTATCAGTATCAAGGTGACCTAGAGGGCAAGGTCGTGACATAAAGCACTGATCCATGGCTAAGTATGTTTTGATAGCGACTATGACTTATGGGTATCGGGGCACACGGTGGCTACTATAGTGCATAACAAAAAATTCGACCACGCAACCAAGAACATACTGTTGGGTGTAGATCACGGGATCAGATTTTACCACTGGATACACAATCAAGGCACCGGAAGGAAAGTAGCGATGTGCGTCCCTATCTCCTGCTTGTGGATCCCTCGTACAGTTCTTCATGGTTCCTCAAATGGTTCGTCAGAGTGTCGTAGGTGCAACGTCTCCAAGGTATCCGCACGTGCAGGGAGGAACGTTGGACGTCATACTGCTAGATCCGATCACATGATGTGAGAGCATGGAAGTGGTGGTGGCTAGGTCATGAGAGTGGTCAAGCCCTTTCGAGGATATCACCCCTCCACCGGGCCAGCACTTGTGGCCCATTAGGATTCCACACCCAATTTTGAATCAGATCAAAACTGAATGGTCTCCCGTTGCTTAAGCGCACGACCCCATAGGTTCACGTACAAATGAATATGACCCGAGTCGATAGCTGGCGATGGCTCCTGGGAGAACATGCCAACTCTCATGTGTGCGCAAAGTCATATTGATGAACCTTGATAATGTGTCATATGCAACATTTTTTTTGCCTCACGATATATGTTGTCAAACTCAAGGCGAGTACTTGTCACCTTTGTAGGTAGATCGACCTCTCTTCTCGTCAAAATCGTGATACAGATTCCTGAACCAGGTTAACACTTAACCCAAGTCGCATGGTTATGCTTTTCTGAATCTGATCACTCGAGAGGGCTGAGTGAATATATCTCCTAATTGAAGGGGCAAATCTCATCTTGGTCAACCATGCTTTGATGCATGTCTCACAACTCACCCAAAAGCTATCTTTAAACTACCCAATTATGGAGTAGCGTTTAATAGACCCTAAGTGATTCGGTCCTCATCCCGCGAACATGCGAGTACCTCAAGTCCAGGACATGGCTATACATTCTACATGAAAATAACATATGATAGTATCTCACTGTGTCATGGGCTATCCGACTTGATTATCCCTATCCCCGAGTCCATACTATCGGGTTAACATATCTATGCCCATGACTTGTAAAGCATAGTCATCATCTCAATAGTCAAAAGGCATGTGTTTGTATAACCTTATCAACTAGGGACCGTTCTAAGAATCATCATACAACATATAGTTTCACAAATAGGTCACATACTTATTGATACATATCAGTGATGATGTTCAAAGACAATACAAATAACTCGTGAATACATAAGAAAATAATATCGTCACATGATTGGCTCTAGGGCATAATTTTCAATAGTGGAACCCGACTGTCAGGGCTGAGTTGAGAACTTATGTGTACAATATATAAGCCGAGGTGGACATAGGGCCTAATTGTCCGCTTTGCCTTCGTCTCATATCTCTTATGTTTCTCCCTCCTTGTCAGATATCTTCCGCCGATGTTGTGCCATACCGAGTCCAGACCAGTGAGCCTGTTTGTATCCCTTGGAAAATGCGATGTAAATAAAAGCAAGCTAGCTCCTTTTTCTATTTCCTTGTATTACTCCCTCAGTAAAGAAATATAAGAGCGTTTAGATTGGCTATATGCTGGTTATTGCGGCCAATAACCGGTAGCCCGCGTGCCTGCAAGGGCAACTCGGTGTGGTCCCCTCACTTCTTTCTCTTTTTGTTCTTCCCTTTTTATTTTTCCTATTCATTTTTGGAGGTTTATTTTCTTTTCTTCCCTTTTTTGATTTACATTTTTTTAAATATGATATTTTGGCCAAGACACGTGAACATTTAAGAAAAATATCTGAACATTTTAACATAGGTGAACTCCTTTTAAAATTACATAAACATTCTTTAAAAAAATCCATGAACACTTTCTAAAATTACATGAACGTTTTCTAAAGTATAAACAATTTTTTTAGTGATAAACATTTAGTAACATGCATATGTTTTCAAAAATAAAAAAGCAATACATGTTTTTTAGTTACATAATATTTTTATATGCATGGATATTTCTACAACACACAAACATTCTAATTTTTTTATTTGTTTGATTCTAATTTGTAATTTATTAAAATTTTCCATTAAAAATGAGCCTGGCTATCAGTGTGAAATGGGTCACATTGATTCCGACCATTTTTAAGGTCGTGTGTGATCATGTGAAAATGCGGTCAGGCTTTTGCTGGGCCGTCACATCTTTTAAAAACCACGAACACTTTCTAAAATTTGATAACATGAGTTAGTTATAAGCAGTGCATAGTGTTGGAAAATATTAGCACTTTTTCGATTAGACTAATCCACGAGTAAACAGTAAGCATGGCAAATACGGTATGCATCTCATACCGATTCCTAGGCATACTAGCACGTATAGAACATAGAAACAAACCATCTATGAGCAGCACATACACTAGTAGAAAAAGGGTCAAACGTGAAGCACATTAGTGCCGGTTTGTATTAGAGCCGGCACAAATGTATACATTAGTGCCGGTTCCAACGGCTAGCCGGGCCGCTCTCATTAGTACCGGTTCGTGGCTAACCTTTAGCACCGGTTCGTGCCACGAACCGGTACTAATGAGGGTGGTGGCAGGATGTTGTCAGTCTGGGCTCCCTCCAGCACCTTTAGTACCGGTTCGTGCCACGAACCGGTACTATAGGTCCTCCTGCATATAAACCCTTCGTCCAGCTCGCTTTGTTCTTCCCCCTTTCCCCTCTCCTCTTCTCTCTGTTCTTCCTCTTCTCCCCTCGAGCTCATCACACATTTTGCCCAAAATTTGTCAAGATATGAAGGCCCCCATCCATTCAAGTGATCACAAAGGTTAGCAACTTTGTCCTTTCATCTCTCATTGCTAGATTAGCTCTTGCAATGCTTTATATAGTTATTAATTTGTGAGTTTAGTAATTTGGGAGGAAATATATATATATGTGCTAGTATTTGATTTATATGCAATTTGAGGTCAAAATAACACTTAGTTTGCATATGTAGGTGTGGTTTACTTAGTGCCTTCTAAATCTCCGTCGTAACCACCGTCGATCGCCCGCACCGTCCCGTCGCCGGCACCACCTTGTGGTGAGCCTCTTGCTCATGAAATTTTATATAAAAAATTGATGTTTGTGTGATTTGGATATATAGTTACTCGTATAATAATTATCTTACCCGTACGTTGTTTGTTATACATAGTGCCATGGTTTTGATATCCGTCCCCGTCGGCCCTCGTCCTTGTTATGATCCGGATGTGGTATATTCTCTTTTAGAACTATTTGTTGCATTTCGTGTTTATGACAAATTATGACCATCAAGTTGACATAGATATTTTTATCTAGGAGGTATGTGAACCGGAAATTCCAACCGACCCTATTGTCGAGAGGTTAATTTTAGTTGAAAGAGAAAACGAGTACTTGAAAGAAAAATTGAAAAGAATTGAGGGGGAGAAGATGGAATTGGAGTTGCATGTTGCCGATGTCGTCGATGATCACAAGATCAAGATGGAGAAAATGCGCTTGAAGATTAGAAAGATTAGAAAATATGCCATCGATAGTGAGGCTTGGTATCATTATATTGTTGGATCAATTGTTACCTTAGTTGCGATCTTGATCGCATTTGTTGTTGCATTTAAATGCTTTAGCTAGAGAGTTATTTGTTTGTTGCATTTAAGTGTTGTATGAACTTTATGTATGAAATTGTATTAATTTGGTCTATTCGGTGTTGTGTAATGAAGATGAGCCGGCAATGGATGTACGATGACCGATGCTCTCCCCAGTTCGTTGAGTGCGTGCATACTTTTCTGCTTGCGGCTGAGGCAAACAAGCGGGCGGATGGTTTTATGCCTTGTCCATGTGCTGGCTGTAAGAATGGTCGCAATTACTCTACGTCAAGAACCATTCACGTCCACCTGTTTGAGTCCGGTTTCATGCCCCACTATAATGTTTGGACCAAGCACGGAGAAAGAGGGGTTATGATGGAAGACAATGAAGAAGAAGAGGACGACGACAGCTATCCTGGCCATGGGTTCCCTGAATACGATGATACAACAATGGGGGAAGAAGCTGAGCCGGTAATGCGGGAAGAATCTGAAGAAGAGGCATCAGATGAGCCCGTTGATGATCTAGGTCGGGCCATTGCCGATGCAAAGAGAAACTGCGCAAGTGATTTGGAGAAGAAGAAGTTGCAGCGCATGTTAGAGGATCACAAAAAATTGTTGTACCCGAATTGCGTAGGTGACAAGAAAAGAAAAGAAAAACTATAGCTGAAAAAAAACTATATAAAAAAACTACTCAAAAATAAATAGAAGAAAATAAATATAGCAGAAAAGAAAAAACTACTCAGAAATAAATAGAAGAAAAAATAAAGCAGAAAAGAAAAAAAAATTATATTTCCTATTTTTCAATCGTTTACAAAATGACCTTGAAATTGAAAATCACTACAAAATGAACTCTGAAAATGTTGAATTTTGGCAAACTAGATGAAAAACTACTCACAAATAAATAGAAGAAAATAAATATAACAGAAAAGAAAAAACTATACAAAAAACTACGCAAAAATAAATAGTAGAAAATAAAGCAGAAAAGAAAAAAACTATAAAAAAACTGGGGTGCTGCCCTGTGGGCCTGATAGGCCACGGGTGTGTAATTACAGGCCTTAATGGCCCAGCAGACTCACAGGGTAGCGCGCAGAGTTTAGGCCCACCAACCTGCTATATAGAGGAGTTCAAAGTGGTAGTCGGGGCTGGGTTTATAAACCAGTGCGGCTGCCCTTCGCCCGGCGAGGTGGGAGTAAACTTTGGGATGGCAGCGCATGGCCTTTAGTACCGGGTCGTGGAACAAACCGGCACTAAAAGGGGGGCCTTTAGTACCGGTTTGTGCCACCATCCGGTACTAAAGGGGGTCGCCTCCCGCCGCTTGGCCTGGCCAAAACAGGCCTTTAGTACCGGTTGGTGGCTCCAACCGGTACTAAAGGGGGGGTCTATATATACAACACGTCCGAAAATTTCGTTTTCCCTCTCTGTTTGTTCCTCTGTTTCCGTCTCCGTCGCCGTCGCCACCGCCCTCGATCGTCTCCGTCGCCGCCCCCGTCCCCGTCGCCGCCCCCATCCCTGTCGCCGCCGTCGTCTCCGTCGCCGCCCCGGGCCCGCCCCCGTCCCCGTCGCCGCCCCCGTCCCCGTCGCCGCCCTCGTCTCCGTCGCCGCCCTCGTCCCCGTCGTCGCCGTCGCCTTGATGATGGTAGGCGATTCAGCATCAAGCTGGATGAGACTTTCGAATTCGATACAGTAAGTCACAACGACAAGTCTGTTTTCGTAATTAAGCATGACTTATATATGTTTCATTTGCCTGACTTATAATTTTTAATTTTCACTATTCTACTAGCGCATCCTCTGCCATGCAAGAATTTTTGTCTTGGATAAGATAGGTTTCAAAGATATGGAAACTATGGAGGTAAAGAGAGCTTACCTGAAAACTGAGCATGATGGTTATACTTTCAACGTCAAAGTATACAATGCACACACGTACACCTATTTTGAATGCAAAACTTGGCAAGCACTATGCAAGGCTTATGCATTTGAGCCTGGTATAGTTATCACCTTTGATATTCGTCCGAAAGATGATATTGAAGGTAATAGAGACATATGGGTCGATGTGCAGACGCCTCCAGTTCTACCATTATGTGAGTTCTTCTCAAATATATTTTTGTCTTTGATATTGCTTATTTCAAAAATAACTGACAACTAATATCTATTGACAGCTTATCTCCATTCAACCAAACATGTCCGGCGCTTGGTAGACAGGACCTTCTACTGTCTCGGAGCTGAACTAAACTGCGAGGAGATAAGTCATTATGTTTCATGGCTTGAGGATCTTCATACTGTCAAGACAAAAAAAATTCCTGCACTTAGAAATGTTAGTACTCAAAATGTGCGACCAATAGTGATGGTATTGAACTACGGTCACATCTATTTAGGAATGATGGTAAGATATTTACTATTTGTCCTCATTGCATATTTTGCATACATATTTTTTTGCTAAACTTTCATTGCTAAGTATATTAATTAAGTACTATATGATGTTCTTCAACAGGGACTCCCGATGACAGTTATGCCTCAAGGGATCGAGACTAAAGGTCAGATGTCAATTGTTAGCTTACGGCCAAGATATCCTGCATTGCACATGAATGCATTCAGGATTTCTAGAAGCGATGAATGCTTAATAGTGAAAGATTGGAGGAAAATTGTTAATGATCGCAGAGAAGTACTAGGGGGCAGCAATGAGAAGCGCAGCCCATGATTAGGAGACAGGTTCATCGGCATGCTCCAGTATGATCAATCAGGAGAGCTATACATGTTCTATGCTATTTTACCAGAGAGAGAGTAGCTAGCAAGAGTGATTTAGCTAGTTCTTCATGCTGCTCTTAATTAGTACTTGTCCTTTCATGTCCGTGTTCTTCGTTCTGAACTTAAGTGATTTGCTTTTGTGGTGTTATATATGAACGCTTATAATATCATGAAAATCATGTTGAACTCGATGATTGGTTGTACTAGAAATTCTATTTATATATATATATGCATAACGTTTACAATGTGTAGTATCGTAAAATACCAGCAAACGAAAAAGAATTAAAATGGAAACACAAAATTAAATGAAAAAGAAATCATAAAACTAAAAAAACCCAAACCTTATAGTACCGGTTGGTCTTACCAACCGGTACTAAAGGGCTCCAGGCCCCCGGAGCTGGCTTGTGCCACGTGGTTGCCCTTTAGCACCGGTTCATGCTGAACCGGTACTAAAGGGGGGGCTTTAGTGACCACACTTTAGTGCCGGTTATGGAACCGGCACTAAAGGGCCTTAAGAACCGGTGCTATTGCCCGGTTCTGCACTAGTGATATATGGCTAGCACAAGCACGAGTAAATGAGGGATGAACAGATCATACCCTCCGGTTGGCCAGGCCAACGTGGCGGCGGCAGCAACAGCCTCGGCTTTGTTCGTGGCCTTCTTCTTGGTGGCGGCATCGTCGGACATGGTGTTGATGTAGGGGAAGTAGTGGAAGCAGAGGCGGACGGAGCTGGGGACAGATCGGGAGCAGTTGCATCGAGACGCTCCCCAAAAACCTTATTGCCGATCTCCCGGGCAGGATCTCGAACGACAGGGTTCCAGAGGCACCTGCTCTCCCGACCAACCTTGCACACGATCGTCGGGATGGGGTCGCCGGAGACAACACGGAGCAGGGAACAGTAGATGACGTCTAGGTTACGCGAGAGGGAGTGAGTTAACCGAGTTAGGTCACTCCAGTGGCCAGAGCCTTCTTATATAGTCCGTCGTGGGCTTGGGCGGAGGCCCACGACCGAGACGACACACTCCCGGGAAGGGAACTTCATCTTCAACCCTTACACAAATGAATTCGTCCTGGTGTATCTCGATGATATCTTGGTGTTCTCCAAGAATAAGAAGGACCATGCCAAACATTTGAGGTTGGTGCTCGACAAGCTTAGAGAGTATCAATTCTATGCGAAGTTTTCCAAATGTGAGTTTTGGCTTGATGAAGTTCTTTATCTTGGCCACATCATCTCCGCCAAGGGCATTGCTGTTAATCCGGAGAAGGTTTCTGCAATTGTGAACTGGGAACCTCCTCAGAATGTCAAGCAGCTCCGCAGTTTCCTTGGACTTGCAAGCTATTGCCGAAGATTCGTTGAGAATTTCTCTAAGATTGCAAAGCCTCTTTCCAACCTCCTCTAAAAGCATGTCAAGTATGTCTGGACTCCTGAGTGTGACGTTGCTTTCAACACTCTCAAAGAGAAGCTAGTCTCAGCTCCTATCTTGCCTCCTCCTGATGAATCCAAGCCATTCAAAGTTTTCTGTGATGCCTCTTTGCAAGGTCTCGGTGCCGTGTTAATGCAAGAGAAGAAAGTTGTGGCCTATACCTCTCGTCAGTTGAAGCCCAATGAAAGGAACTACCCCACTCATGATCTTGAGTTGGCGGCAGTTGTCCATGCATTGATGACATGGAGACATCTCTTGTTGGGAAGGCAAGTGGACATTTTCACCGATCACAAGAGCCTCAAATATATCTTCACTCAACCCAACCTCAACCTCAGGCAAACTCGTTGGGTCGAAATGATTCAAGAGTACAATCCGAGTATTGAATATACTCCAGGCAAGGCTAATGTGATTGCAGATGCTTTGAGCAGGAAGGCCTATTGCAACAGCTTAATTATCAAGCCATTCCATCCTGATCTTTGTGAAGCTTTCCGCAAACTCAACCTCCAAGTTGTTCCTCAAGGTTTTCTTGCCAACCTTCAAGTCGCTCCTACCTTGGAAGATCAAATCCGTGAGGCACAACTCCTTGATGCCATGGTGAAGAAGGTGAAACACGGTATTGCCAAGGGCTTATCCAAATACAAGTGCTATCGCATTGATGACAAGGACACCTTATTCTTCGAGGATCGGTTAGTGGTTCCTAAAGGTGATCTAAGGAAGGTCATAATGAACAAAGCGCACAACTCTCTCCTTTCCATCCGTCCAGGCAGCTCGAAGATGTATCACGACCTTAAGCAATCATTCTGGTGGACACGAAGGAAGCGAGAGATTGCTCAATTCATGAATGAATGTGATATCTGCTGAAGGGTCAAAGCTGAACATCAATGACCAGCTGGTCTCCTCCAACCTCTTGCTATTCTAGAATGGAAGTTTGATCACATTGAATGGACTTTGTCACTGGATTCCCTAAGTCCAAGCATGGGAATGATGCCATCTTCATTGTCATCGACAAGCTTACAAAAGCGGCTCATTTCCTTCCAATCAAAGAATTTATCACGGAAGCTAAGTTGGCAGAGCTCTACACCTCCAGTATTGTCTCCTTGAACGGTATTCCGCAATTGATCTCTTTAGACCGCGAAAGCATTTTCACTTCTAAGTTCTGGGACTCCTTCCAGAAGGCCATGGGCACCAACATTCGCTTCAGCACGGCTTTCCATCCTCAAACAAGTGGCCAAGTTGAGCGAGTCAATCAAATCCTCGAAGACGTGCTCAGAGCTTGCGTAATCTCTTTCGTTGTGAAGTGGGAAGATTGTCTTCCATATGCCGAGTTCTCCTACAACAACAGCTTCCAAGCAAGTTCGGGCGAGGTGCTACCTCTTGAGCACTGCGTTGGATTTCCCCGAAGAGGAGAGGATGATGCAGTAAAGTAGCGTAAGTATTTCCCTCAGTTTTTGAGAACCAAGGTATCAATCCAGTAGGAGACCACACACAAGTCCCTTGTACCTACACAAAACGATAGCTACTCGCAACCAACGCGATTAGGGGTTGTCAATCCCTTCACGGTCACTTACGAGGGTGAGATCTGATAGAGATGATAAATAATATTTTTGGTATTTTTGATAGATAGATGCAAAGTGAAAAGAAAAAGGCAAAGTAAAAACAAAGCAAGTAAATAAAGCGGTAGAGATTGATATGATGAGATAGACCCGGGGGCCATAGGTTTAACTAGTGGCTTCTCTCAAGAGCATAAATATTCTACGGTGGGTGAATAAATTACTGTTGAGCAATTGACATAATTGAGCATAGTTATGAACATATCTAGGCAATGATCATGTATATAGGCATCACGTCCAAGACAAGTAGATTGAAACGATTCTGCATCTACTACTATTCTCCACTCATCGACCGCTATCCAACATGCATCTAGAGTATTAAGTTAAAAACAGAGTAACACCTTAAGCAAGATGACATGATGTAGAGGGATAAATTCATGCAATATGATAAAAAAACCATCTTGTTATCCTCGATGGCAACAATACAATACGTGCCTTGCAACCCTTTCTGTCACTGGGTAAGGACACCGCAAGATCAAACCCAAAGCTAAGCACTTCTCCCATTGCAAGAACTACCAATCTAGTTGGCCAAACCAAACGGATAATTCGAAGAGACTTGCAAAGATAACTCAATCATACATAAAATAATTCAGGGAAGATTCAAATATTTTCCATAGATAATCTGGATCATAAACCCACAATTCATCGGTCTCAACAAACACACCGCAAAAAGAAGATTACATCGAATAGTTCTCCACAAGAGAGGGGGAGAACATTGTATTGAGATCCAAAAAGAGATAAGAAGCCATCTAGCTACTAGCTATGGACCCGAAGGTTTGAATTAAACTACTCACACTTCATCGGAGGGGCTATGGTGTTGATGTAGAAGCCCTTCGTGGTAGATGCCCCCTCCGGCGGAGCTCCGGAACAGGCCCCAAGATGGGATCTCGTGGATACAGAAGGTTACGGCGGTGGAATTAGGTTTTTGGCTCCTCTTCTGATCTGTCGGGGGTACGTAGGAATATATAGGAGGAAGGAGTATGTCGGTGGAGCAGCAGGGGGCCCACGCACTACAATAGGAACCCCCCTTCAGCAACGCATTGATGCGTTGTGCTATGTCCATATATGCGTTGCTAAGGTCTACACCAACGAATTAGTATGCGTTGTCGTTGGTGGCGTTGCTAGGGTCTACAACAACATATATACATACATTGGTAAACAACATATAGAAGCGTTGTAAGGTAGCAACAGAAAGAGTTAAAGCTTAACAACATTTCATATGCGTTGGTGGCTACCCTGCACAATTATATAACATAACATTGCAAGGACTAGAGGCTTCGCTACAAAGCATGAATATTGGATGATATTTTACACATTGCCATCTAGAAATATTAGGTCAATATAGAGAGTATAGGAGTCACAATACAATAAACGGGAAGGACTCGTATTAAATCAACTATGTTGCATTACAAAGAACACAATTCAAAGAATACAAGATGTGAAACTATCTAGTAGTCGCCAAATTCTCGACCTTGCAATCAACTATAATGTTCGAAACATTGCCCTAGAAATGACATTCTCGGGATCTAGTACTAGTAGTAGTCCCATTCCCGTCCTTGAAATCAACATTCGAGCCATGCATCATTCATTTATCTTGGAAATCTACAAAAAAAATGAGGTTAGTAGGGCAGCAAAATGTAAAGGAGGAGCAACATACAAAGGTTGAAGGTCATGACATTAGTAGCTTTGTACTGAAAGTAGAGTAATAGCCTACATCTCACAAACACTTTTGATCCTTGTTTTCTTATGAAGAAATCTACTATATGTCAACTGAATTAACGTAAACCATAAAGCAAGCATACTAATGTAGGAAATTAGGTACTTCCTTTAAATAAACATGTACTGACATACAACACATCCTCTGGTTTTAACGAAAGATATGTAGTTCTCCAGAAAATACAAATAGATAAAGTTTCAACAATTCAAATATACTTTATGCAGAAAGAAAATAATTCACACTAGGCCAAACTTGGATGTGCCTTAATTAGGTACAGTGATACATGCTAACAATTTAGACATCTATTTATATACTAGGAAATTCTTTAGTACAAAATTAATAGAGGAAACTTTAGTACAAGAAGTCTAAATCTTGACAAAATGGGATATTAGCCTCTCCGAGCTACAGGACCCTTAGCAACTCCGTATTCAATTGTACACATCAGTTTAGTAAAATATTTAGATCAACATAAAATCTACAGGGAATGCTAGAAGATATTAGACATAGCGCGCGTGTACGAAGAAGTTAATATTTGAGAGCAAGACGAGTACTTACACAAACTTCTCAGTATCTCAGCTGCAGACATCACATGACTGTCCGACTTGGCATCCATCTTCTCTTTTCTAGACTGGGCAATCTCTCTGTAATCTATAAACCAAAATAGGTTCGTGACAACATCTTCAGTTTATCAAAGATGTTTTTCATTCAAAATAGGTTAATATGGTTTACTATGCAAAGTAGGGTCATATGGATGTTTATCTGAACTCGTAACATGAAAAATTGGCCGATGAAGAACATGTGAGACATAAATATTTAATGATCTTTGTGAAGAATCAGATGCTGATTAAAGAAAGTTAGGAGCCAACACCATGTAGAATACTAAGAGTTCTGATTGAGTAATTGGAGCAAGGTGAAATCGTACAGGGTTCTGATTCAAGCACTGAAATTATTATGGAAACAAGTCAAGAAACAACAAAACGTGTTACAGTCATAGTATAGCGTAGTTCCTACATCCAATAACTTCACCATCTTAGATCCTAGGGGAACACAGAACCTTACAACCAAAGAAATCAGTACCATAGTTTCCCCCCGCGGAGTTGGCACTGATCGAGGGCAGCTCAAGTAGGCCGGCGTCTCCACAACATGTGAGCACGAGGAGAAGTGCTGCGACATTGCTCGTCGTCGCTGGCTAATTTTGTAGTGCTTGCCGGCACACCATTCTGCAATCATCGCAATGAAAAGGTCAAACCAAAACTTACACTGAACACAGCAGGCGGATCAATAATTCAAGTTGACTTAGCGATTAGTTAATTAAGGGAGACAATTTTTTGGTAAATCAGAACCATCCTGCGGCCCTGCATGGATGACTGGATGTTCATCGCACAACAGATCGATCTACTACTACGATGCGAATGCAATCCAACAAATACACACATGTTATCTGAAGCAAGGCCGGTTTCAGAACCTGTAAATGAATTGAAATTAAGGATTATGTACACAATAAAGAGGAATATTAGGAAATCGGTAAGGATTCAGCCACCCACATAGCAGCAACAACGGACTATTGAGATTAAAAAAAAGGACACAAGCATTCTTCCAGAATTACACATATGCACTCAACCATACATCCAAATAGATCAGCCAAAGTATAAACAACTGGCTTGCATTTACAGAATTAGATAGCACTGCACATTGAAAGATGTAAGCACGGAACAAAAATACCTAAGAATAGCACGATGGGGTGGCTAACACTAGGCAGAATAGATCACAATCGCGATTTCCGTCAAAGGTCGACCAGCAGACGATGGCCATGTCACCACAAACAGAGGAGAGAAGTGCCTTACTGAACCATCTATGTCGATGTCGGCGGGGTGAGGTAGCCGAGGCGGATTAGCACCGTCGAGCCCGAGCTGCCAGCGGCGCATAGGGAGACGCAAGGTAGATGGCCTACCTGGGAGTCGCATCGGTGGCCCATGGCGGCTAGGGTTGCTACAGGGGCATGTGCAGCGGCGTAGAGGAAGTCGCGGTTGCAGAGGATCGGGGGAGAGGATTGAGGGGCAGCCGGTCTGGTGAGCGACGTCCTGGAGAGCACCGGAGCTAGTACAAATCGGCGGTGGCGGGCAGCATCGCGTTCATGGAGTTCAGGGGAGACAATGATCGAGGAGGAGGGGAGATGGCGGATAGGAAAAATTGGGGGAGATGGGTACTGCCGTACGAGGAGGTTAGATTTTTTTTTTCATAGGAGAGGAGGTTAGCGCTTAGTAGGGGAGGGTGGGATAAGTCGGGGAGGTGGGAGGTTAACAAACAACACATATTATCGTTTCATTGGTAGATATGTGTTGGTATAGGTGGGTTCTTGTTGTAGTGCACGAGGTAGGGGGCGCGCCCAGGGGAGGCGCGCCCTCCACCCTCGTGACCGCCTCTTTTGTTCCTTGGAGCAGGGTCCAAGTCTCCTGGATCACGTTCGGTGAGAAAATCACGTTCCCGAAGGTTTCATTCCGTTTGGACTCCGTTTGATATTTTGTTTCTTCAAAATACTGAAATAGGCAAAAAAACAGCAATTCTGGGCTGGGCCTCCGGTTAATAGGTTAGTCCCAAAAATAATATAAAAGTGGAAAATAAAGCCCAATATAGTCCAAAATAGTAGATAAAGTAGCATGGAGCAATAAAAAATTATAGATACGTTGAAGACGTATCACAAGGCCCCATTTGAAATTCTATATGGCAGAAAGCGTCGTACTCCTCTCAATTGGTCCGAGACTAGTGAACGCCAACTTCTTGGCAACGACTGGATCATAGAAGCAGAATAAATCTGTAAAGTCATCCGTGAAAATCTCAAAGCCGAGCAATCGCGCTAGAAGAGTTACTATGACAGCAAGCACCGTGACTTGGCTTTCGAGATCGGAGATCATGTCTACCTCCGCGTCTCTCCAATGAAAGGCACTCGTCGCTTCAGTATCAAAGGGAAGCTTGCCCCTAGATACGTGGGTCCTTTCAAGATCATTGACAAAAGAGGCGACCTCGCCTGTCAACTCGAGCTTCTGACCAACTTTGAAAATGTGCACGATGTGTTTCACATGTCACACCTTCGCAAGTGCTTCAAGACGCATGAGCGCACTATCAACTTCGAATAGATTGACCTCCAAGAAGATATGTCTTATCTCGAGCATCCTGTTGCTATTCTCGAAGAAATCGAGCGCAAGACTCACAACAAGTCAATCAAATTTCTGAAAGTTAAGTGGTCGCACCATTCCGACCGAGAAGCCACCTGGGATAGGATCACCTCCGTTCCAAATATCCGGAGTTCTTTCAGTCCAAGATCTCGGGACGAGATCCTCTTGTAGTGGTGGAGTGTTGTAACACCCTGGATGTAACTTTCCATATTTGTAACTCCAACTCTTGCCATTTCCGGCTATGTGATATATTATTTTCTCCGTGGTTGGGTTTTTGTCTTTCGTTTTGCATTTTGTTCATGTCATGCATTTCATCTCATGTCATCATGTGCATCTCATTTGTATTCGAGTTCGTCTCATTCTTTATTTATATTGGTGTTAAACCTACTGTATTCCAAGTTCTCTATGGTTCATACCACTTAATACTAGCCATAGATGCATCAAAATAAGCAAACAACACATGAAAAGCAGAATCTGTCAAAAAAACAGTCTGTAGCAATCTGTAACTAACGCAAACTTCTGGAACTCTAAAAATCCTACCAAATAGGAAGTCCTGGACAATTCGTCTATTGATCAGCGGGAAAAAGAATCAACGCAAAAGCTCGTTTCTATGATTTAACAAAACTAATTTCGTGTGCGCAAAGTTTCTGTTTTTCAGCAGAATCAAATTAACTATCACCATAGGTTATCCTATAGGTTCTACTTGGCACAAACACTAACTCAAACATAAAAACACATCTAAACAGAAGGTAGATGCAAAATTTATTACTAAACAGAAACAAAAACAAAAAACACAAATAAAATTGGGTTGCCTCCCAACTAGCGCTATCGTTTAACGCCCCTAGCTAGGCATAAAAGCGAAGATAGATCTAAGTAGTGCCATTTTTGGCATTCGATTCATAAGTAGCTCGCATGATAGATTCATAAGGTAATTTAATTTTTTTTCTTGGAAAGTGCTTCATGCCCTTCCTTAACGGAAATTGGAATCTAATATTCCCTTCCTTCATATCAATAATCGCGCCAATCGTTCTAAGGAAAGGTCTACCAAGTATAATAGGGCAAGAAAGATTGCAATCAATATCAAGAACGATAAAATCTACCGGCACCAAATTTCTATTTGCAACAATGAGAACATCATTGATCCTTCCCATTGGCTTTCTAATGGTGGAATCCGCAAGGTGCAAATTTAATGAGCAATCATCAAGATCATGAAAACCTAGAATATCACATAAAGTTTTCGGAATCGTGGAGACACTAGCACACAAATCACACAAAGCAAAATACTCATGGTCTTTAATTTTAATCTTTATAGTAGGTTCCCACTCATCACTAAGTTTTCTAGGTATAGAAACTTCCAAATTAAGTTTTTCATCATAAGATTGCATCAATGCATCAACGATATGTTTGGTAAAAGCTTTATTTTGACTATAAGCATGAGGAGAATTAACAACGGATTGCAACAAGGAAATACAACCTTCTAAAGAACAATTATCATTATCAAATTCCTTGAAATCCGAGATAGTGGGTTCAATGCTATTTAAAGTCATGACATCTCCAATCCCACTTTTACCAAATTTAGCATCAAGATCTAAAAACTCCGAATTATTGGGATGCCTTCTAACTAAAGTTGACTCATCTCCGGTCCCATTATTATTAAGATTCATATTGCAAAACAAAGATCTAATAGGAGACACATCAATAAATTTAAGATCTTCATCATTATTTTTACCTAATTTTTCTGGTTTGGCAGCCATCTTATTGACTAAGGTAGCTTGCTTATCAGAAATTTGTGCGATAGAATTTTCAAGCCGGGTAATTTGAGAGTTCAAACCATAAAATTCTTTAGACATATCATCAAGCTCCTTGTTCATAAACCCCCAAAAACCTTTTCGTTCTTTAAGCTCTTTTCTGTAGAAATTATTGTGCTCAAATTGTAAAGTCATAAAACTTCTAATGTTCAATTCAATCTCTTCCATCCTTCTAAGAAGGAGGTCGGTGTTCTTAGGCAAAGCCATAAGGGAAAACAAGCACACAAAAAGACAAGCGGGAAAGAGAGGGCGAATAAAACGGCAAGGGTGAAGTGAGGGAGAGGAAAACGAGAGGCAAATGGCAAATAATGTAAATGCGAGGGAGATGAGTTTGTGATGGGTACTTGGTATGTCTTGACTTGAGCGAAGACCTCCCCGGCAACGGCGCCAGAAATCCTTCTTGCTACGTCTTGAGCTTACGTTGGTTTTCCTTGAAGAGGAAAGGGTGATGCGGCAATAGTAGCGTAAGTATTTCCCTCAGTTTTTGAGAACCAAGGTATCAATCTAGTAGGAGGCCCCTCAAAAGTTCCACGCACCTACACAAACAAACAAAGAACTCGCAACCAACGCAATAAAGGGGTTGTCAATCCCTTCACGGCCACTTGCGAAAGTGAGATCTGATAGAGATAGTATGATAAGATAAATATATTTTTGGTATTTTATGATATAGATTGGAAAAGTAAAGATGCAAATAAAAGTAGATTGAAAACTTATATGATAAAAGATAGACCCGGGGGCCATAGGTTTCACTAGTGGCTTATCTCAAGATAGCATAAGTATTACGGTGGGTGAACAAATTACTGTCGAGCAATTGATAAAAAAGCGAATAATTATGAGATTATCTAGGCATGATCATGTATATAGGCATCACGTCCGTGACAAGTAGACTGACTCCTGCCTGCATCTACTACTATTACTCCACACATCGACCGCTATCCAGCATGTATCTAGAGTATTAAGTTCATAAGAACAGAGTAACACATTAAGAAAGATGACATGATGTAGAGGGATAAACTCATGCAATATGATATAAACCCCATCTTTTTATCCTCGATGGCAACAATACAATACATGCCTTGCTGCTCGTGCTGTCACTGGGAAAGGACACCGCAAGATTGAACCCAAAGCTAAGCACTTCTCCCATTGCAAGAAAGATCAATCTAGTAGGCCAAACCAAACTGATAATTCGAAGAGACTTGCAAAGATAACTCAATCATACATAAAAGAATTCAGAAGAGATTCAAATATTTCTCATAGATAAACTTGATCATAAACCCACAATTCATCGGATCTCGACAAACACACCGCAAAAAGAGTCACATCGAATAGATCTCCACAAGGGAGGGGGAGAACATGGTATTGAGATCCAGAAAAAGAGAAGAAGCCATCTAGCTAATAACTATGGACCCGAAGGTCTGTGGTAAACTACTCACAACTCATCGGAGGGGCTATGGTGTTGATGTAGAAGCCCTCCATGGTCGATCCCCCCTCCGGCGGAGCGCCGGCGAAGGCTCCAAGATGGGATCTCGCGGATACAGAAGGTTACGACGGTGGAAATTGTTTTTCGTTGGCTCCCTGGATGTTTTCAGGGTACATGGGTATATATAGGAGGAAGAAGTACGTTGGTGGCCGCCCGAGGGGCCCATGAGACAGGGGGCGCGCCCTGTAGGGGTGGGCGCGCCCTCCACCCTCGTGGCCGCCTCGATCGCTTCTTGACTTGCACTCCAAGTCCTATGGATCACGTTCGTTCCAAAAATCACGCTCCCGAAGGTTTCATTCCGTTTGGACTCTGTTTGATATTCCTTTTCCTCGAAATACTGAAATAGGCAAAAAAAATACGGGATGGGCCTCCGGTTAGTAGGTTAGTCCCAAAAATGATATAAATGTGTAAAATAAAGCCCATAAACATCCAAAAGGGGTAATATAATAGCATGGAACAATAAAAAATTATAGATACATTGGAGACGTATCAAGCATCCCCAAGCTTAATTCCTGCTCGTCCTCGAGTAGGTAAATGATAAAAACAGAATTTTTGATGTGGAATGCTACCTAGCATAATTCTCAATGTAATTTCCTTTATTGTGGCATGAATGTTCAGATCCAAATGATTCAAAATAAAAGTTCATATTGACATAAGAAATAGTAATACTTCAAGCATATTAATAAAAGCAATCATGTCTTCTCAAAATAACATGGCTAAAGAAAGTTCATCCCTACAAAATCATATAGTTAGGCTATGCTTTATTTTCGTCACACAAAAATGTTCACAAATTCTACACCCCCGATGACAAGCCAAGCAATTGTTTCGTACTTAAATAATCTCAAACTTTTTCAACTTTCACGCAATACATGAGCGTGAGCCATGGATATAGCACTATGGGTGGAATAGAATATATGATGGGGATTGTGTGGAGAAGACAAAAAAGGACAAAAGTCTCAAATTGACGAGGATAATCAATGGGCTATGGAGATGCCCCTCAATTGATGTCAACATGAGGAGTAGGGATTGCCATGCAACGGATGCACTAGAGCTATAAATGAATGAAAGCTCAACAAAAGAAAACTAGTGGGTGTGCATCCAACTTGCTTGCTCACGAACACCTAGGGCATTTGAGGAAGCCCAACGTAGGAATATACAAGCCAAGTTCTATAATGAAAAATTCCCACTAGTATATGAAAGTGACAACATATGAGACTCTCTATATGAAGAACATGGTGCTACTTTGAAGCACAAAATATGAGACTCGCTATATGAAGAACATGGTGCTACTTTAAAGCACAAGTGTGGAAAAAGAGATAGTAACATTGCCCCTTTTTATTTATTTTCTTTTTTTATTTTTCTTTATTTCTTTCTTTCTTTCTTTTTTTTTGGGCCTTTCTTTTTTTCCTTTTGGCCTTTCTTTTTTTCTTTTTTTCTTTTTGGGGACAATGCTCTAATAATGATGATCATCACACTTTTTTATTGGTTACAACACATGAATTACAACTCGAAACTAGAACAAGATATGACTCTATATGAATGCCTCCGGCGGTGTACCGGGATGGTGCAATGAATCAAGAGTGACATGTATGAAAAATTATGCATGGTGGCTTTGCCACAAATACGATGTCAACTACATGATCATGCAATGGCAATATGACAAACGTAATGCGTGTCATGATGATAAATGGAACGGTGGAAAGTTGCATGGCAATATATCTCGGAATGGCTATGGAAATGCCATAATAGGTAGTTATGGTGGCTGTTTTGAGGAAGGTATATGGTGGGTGTATGGTACCGGAGAAAGTTGCGCGGCACAAGAGAAGCTAGCAATAATGGATAGGTGAGGTGCGCATAATCCATGGACTCAACATTAGTCAAAAGAACTCATGTACTTGTTGCAAAAATTTAGAAGTCATCAAAAACCAAAGCACTACGCGCATGCTCCTAGGGGGATAGATTGGTAGGAAAAGACCATCGCTCGTCCCCGACCGCCACTCATAAGGAAGACAATCAATAAATAAAATTGTGCTCCAACTTCATCACAAAGCAGTTCACCATACGTGCATGCTACGGGAATCACAAACTTCAACACAAGCATTCTTTAAATTCATAATCACCCAACTAGCATGACTTTAATATCACTACCTTCATATCTCAAAACAATTATCAAGCATCATATTGATCATAGCATCCAATTCTTTTTCTATGATAGTTTTTATTATACCCAACTTGGATGTTCATCATTCTAAGACCAACTTTGTAACCATAGCAAATACCATGCTGTTCTAAAAGACTATAAAAACAATATAAGTGAAGCATGAGAGACTAGAAATTTCTTCAAAATTAAGACACCACCGTGCTCTAAAAGATATAAGTGAAGCACTAGAGCAAAAACTATCAAGCTCAAAAGATATAAGTGAAGCACATAGAGTATTCTAGCAAATTCTAATCAAATAGGCTTCTCCCAAAAGGTGTGTACAGCAAGGATGATTGTGGTAAACTAAAAAGCAAAAACTAATATAATACACTACGCTCCAAGCAAAACACATATCATGTGACGAATAAAAATATAGCTCCAAGTAAAGTTACCAATGAACGAAGATGAAAGAGGGGATGCCTTCCCGGGGCATCCCCAAGCTTAGGCTTTTGGCTATACTTGGATATCTTGGGGTGCCTTGGGCATCCCCAAGATTAGGCTCTTGCCACTCCTTATTCTATAGTCCATAAAAGCTTTACCCAAAACTTGAAAACTTCACAACACAAAACTCAACAGGAAATCTTATAAGCTCCGTTAGTGAAAGAAAACAAAACCACCACATAAGGTACCGCAATGAACTCATTATTTATTTATTTTGGTGTTAAACCTACTGTATTCCAACTTCTCTATGGTTTATAAACTATTTTACTAGCCATAGATGCATCAAAATAAGCAAACAACACACGAAAAGCAGAATCTGTCAAAAACAGAACAATATGTAGTAATCTGTAACTAACGCAAACTTCTGGAACTCTAAAACTCCTACCAAAATAGGAAGTCCTGGAAACTTTGTTTATTGATCAGCAGAAAAAAGAATCAACGCAAAAGCACGTTCCTGTGATTTAACAAAATTATATTGGTGCGCACAAAGTTTCTGTTTTTCAGCAGAATCAAATCAACTATCATCATAGGTTATCCTATAGGTTCTACTTGGCACAAACACTAATTAAAAGATAAAAACACATCTAAACAGAGAGTAGATGCAAGATTTATTACTAAACAGGAGCAAAAACAAAAAACATAAAGAAAAATTGGGTTGCCTCCCAACTAGCGCTATCGTTTAACGCCCCTAGCTAGGCATAAAAGCGAAGATAGATCTAACGAGTGCCTTCTTTGGCACTAAATTCTTCAATAGAGCGCTTATAATCTTAAGGGGTTTCTCCCTTTTTAGCAATGATTAAACCTTTGGGAAAAAATTCAAGAAATTCGTTTGTAGCGAAAGGTTCCTTAACGATAGAAAGACAATTGGGATGAACACTTATGGATTTGAGATCCGCGTCTCCCTTACTAGAAGTTTCACCCTTATTTTTAGGAACATAAATGAACTTGGCGGTTTTTGTAGGGGGTTTTGGAGTGTTTTTCATGAGATAAAACGCCGAACCTAAGTTGGTAATTATATCCTCAAGTTTACCAATTCTAGCAGAATCAAGATCTATTTTTTCATTAACTATAGGTTCTTTCTCTTTAAGATTTTTCAAAGTAACTCCAACCCTAGATTCATATTGGGTGATAAGATTACGAATCTTTTTATCCAAATTTTCAATCAACTCAACAGTGACAATTTTATTTTCAATAATATCAAGCCGTTGCATAACATGTTCTAAGGTTAAAACAGTTCCATTAACCAAAAGAGGTGGTGGGCCAAACAAATCTAACATAGCATTATAAGCATCAAACGTATGGCTACTCAAGAAATCACCTCCGGCGACAGTATCAAGAACACATCTATTCCAAGTAGTGGTGCCTACATAAAAATTGCGGAGAAGAACGGAAGTAGAAAGCTTCCTAGTAGATCTATTTTGAGCATTGCAAATTCTATGCCAAGCATCTTTTAAATTTTCTCCCTCCCTTTGTTTAAAATTGAGGATTTCATGTTCGGGAGTAATAATGAGGATAGGAAGACTAGCCATAATGATGAGGTAACGAACCGACAACGAGCAAATAGAAAAGGCAAGCGAAAGAGAAGAGGAGATTGGTAAAGAGAGGGCGAATAAAACGGCAAGGGTGAAGTGGGGGAGAGGAAAACGAGAGGCAAATGGCAAATAATGTAAATGCGAGGGATATGGGTTTGTGATGGGTACTTGGTATGTCTTGACTTGAGCGAAGACCTCCCCGGCAACGCGCCAGAAATCCTTTTTGATACGTCTTGAGCTTGCGTTGGTTTTCCTCGAAGAGGAGAGGGTGATGCAGCAAGTGTAGCGTAAATATTTCCCTCGGTTTTTGAGAACTAATGTATCAGTCCAGTAGGAGGCTCCTCAAAAGTCCCACGCACCTACACAAACAAACTGAGAACTCGCAACCAACGCAATAAAGGGGTTGTCAATCCCTTCACGGCCACTTGCGAAAGTGAGATCTGATAGAGATAGTATGATAAGATAAATATATTTTTGGTATTTTATAGCATAGATAAAAAAGTAAAGATGCAAATAAAGGTAGATTGGAAGCAAATATGATAAGAGATAGACCCGGGGGCCATAGGTTTCACTAGAGGCTTCTCTCGAGATAGCATAAGTATTACGATGGGTGAACAAATTACTGTCGAGCAATTGATAGAAAAGCAAATAATTATGAGATTATCTAGGCATGATCATGTATATAGGCATCACGTCCATAACAAGTAGACCGACTCCTGCCTGCATCTAGAGTATTAAGTTCATAAGAACAGAGTAACGCTTTAAGCAAGATGACATGATATAGAGGGATAAACTCATGCAATATGATATAAACCCCATCTTGTTATCCTCGATGGCAACAATACAATACGTGCCTTGCAACCCTTTCTGTCACTGGGTAAGGACACCGCAAGATTGAACCCAAAGCTAAACACTTCTCCCATGGCAAGAAAGATCAATCTAGTAGGCCAAACCAAACTGATAATTCGAAGAGACTTGTAAAGATAACTCAATCATACATAAAAGAATTCAGAGAAGATTCAAATATTATTCATAGATAAACTTGATCATAAACCCACAATTCATCGGATCTTGACGAACACACCGCAAAAAGATATTACATCGAATAGATCTCCACAAGAGAGGGGAATAACATTGTATTGAGATCCAAAAAGAGAGAAGAAGCCATCTAGCTAATAACTATGGACCCATAGGTATGTGGTAAACTACTCACAATTCATCGGAGGGGCAAGGATGTTGATGTAGAGGCCCTCCGTGGTCGATTCCCCCTCCGGCAGAACGCCGGCGAAGGCTTCAAGATGGGATCTAGCGGATACGGAAGGTTACGGTGGTGTAAATTGTGTTTCGTCTGCTCCTTGGATGTTTTCGGGATACGTAGGTATATATAGGAGGAAGAAGTATGTCGGTGGCCGCCCGAGGGGCCCACGAGACAGGGGGCGCGCCCTGTAGGGGTGGGCGCGCCCTCCACCCTCGTGGCCGCCTCGATCGCTTCTTGACTTGCACTCCAAGTCCTCCGGATCACGTTCGTTCCAAAAATCACGCTCCCGAAGGTTTCATTCCGTTTGGACTCCGTTTGATATTCCTTTTCTTCGAAATACTGAAATAGGCAAAAAAACAGCAATATGGGTTGGGCCTCCGGTTAGTAGGTTAGTCCCAAAAATGATATAAATGTGTAAAATAAAGCCCATAAACATCCAAAAGAGGTAATATAATAGCATGGAACAATCAAAAATTATAGATACGTTGGAGATGTATCAGAAAGGACACTGCAAGATTGAACCCAAAGCTAAGCACTTCTCCCATTGCAAGAAAGATCAATCTAGTAGACCAAACCAAACTGATAATTCAAAGAGACTTGCAAAGATAACTCAATCATACATAAAAGAATTCAGAAGGGATTCAAATATTTCTCATAGATAAACTTGATCATAAACCCACAATTCATCAGATCTTGACAAACACACCGCAAAAAGAGTTACATCGAATAGATCTCCACAAGAGAGGGGGAGAACATGGTATTGAGATCCAAAAAGAGAGAAGAAGTCATCTAGCTAATAACTATGGACCCGAAGGTCTATGGTAAACTACTCACAACTCATCGGAGGGGCTATGGTGTTGATGTAGAAGCCCTCCGTGGTCGATTCCCCCTCCGGCAGAGCGCCGGCGAAGGCTCCAAGATGGGATCTCGCGGATACAGAAGGTTACGGTGGTGGAAATTGTTTTTCGTTGGCTCCCTGGATGTTTTCGGGGTACGTGGGTATATATAGGAGGAAGAAGTACGTCGGTGGCCGCCCGAGGGGCCCACGAGACAAGGGGCACGTCCTATAGGGGTGGGCGCGCCCTCCACCCTCGTGGCTGCCTCGATCGCTTCTTGACTTGCACTCCAAGTCCTCTGGATCACGTTCGTTCCAAAAATCACACTCCCGGAGGTTTCATTCTGTTTGGACTCCGTTTGATATTCCTTTTCTTTGAAATACTAAAATAGGCAAGAAAAACAGCAATACGGGCTGGGCCTCCGGTTAGTAGGTTAGTCCCAAAAATGATATAAATGTGTAAAATAAAGCCCATAAACATCCAAAAGGGGTAATATAATAACATGGAACAATCAAAAATTATAGATACGTTGGAGACGTATCACCCTTCTCCTCCACTTCCTCCTGAAGTTGCTCAACTACTGACTGGATCTCAGTTACCTTGACATCAAGATCATAGAATTTCTACTCAATGATCCTCTCCAAGCTCTCCTGGTTTTGAGTCAGGGTGGCCAAGCCCTTCTCAATCCTCAAGGTGGAGGCAATCAGATATCCAAGCTAATCTTGCTTGCTTTTCAAGAATACTTGAGATGCCTCTTCAGCTGTTGGCATCTTTGTAGCTTTCTCTGCCCTTGCCTTCTCTCTCTTCTCATGTGCTTGCACTGATGATGGATCTTCATCATTCATGACAACAATGTTGTCCTCAAAGTCTGGCTTGAGGGGTAAGTCCTCCTTGTTCAACAAATATGTGCATGTGCCCATCTTGGAGTTGATGAGCACCTGAATTTGTGGAGCATACCCACAAGATCTCTTCTGATCTGCAGCTATCCTCTTGATTGTTTCCACAATCAGACTCATCACTTTGAACTTTTGAGGGACATCAAATATATGCAGCAAGTTGATGGAGTGTCCTCTGATCATTCTGTGATCTCCTGATTTTGGCAACAGAGTGTGCCTCAGAATGGTATTGATTGTAGGCAGTCCTGACAGCAAGTGCTTTACTGAGCCAAACTTGTGAGTCTCCAGGTCTGCATCAGGTATCTCTTTGTACATGCTGGCCATTGAGTTGTGATCCTTCTTCTTCTTGGCATAGACATCCAAGTCATCTTCATGAGCTTCTGCAGCATTTATCAATCTAGCCCACTCATCAACTGTAGATTGGTACCTTGTACCCTCTAACATCCACACAATTTTGCCTTCTGGATAGAAATGAGCAGTTGAATAGAATTGCATAATCAGCTCATCATTCCACTTAGTGAGCTTTTGGCCAACAAACTTGTCAATCTCACATGCCTTGAAGCTGTCATAGACACCCGGGAAGTGCTCTCATTCTCTCTTATGTAGGTCTAGTCCACGCATCTCATGTCACACACTATGGGCTTCTTTTCAAGCAGGATTGTCTCATAGAAATCTTGTTGTTCCTTTGTGTGGAATCTGTAATCCACAGCAGTTCTCCTCCTGATAGCATATGGGTCATTCTTTCTCCACTGTCTCAGATCTGCATCCTTCCTGATCCTCATATCCTCTGCAACAGGATGTGCATCATTATGATGTGGGATCTTGGGCTTTAGCTTTCATAGCACTTGAGCTTCAGCTTCCTCTTCTTCAGCTTCAGGCACTGGGGCCTTGTTCTTTTCCTCAGCAGGTATGTTCCTGGTACTCCTCTTGGGTGTAGTCTTGGGAACTGTAGCAGCAGCTTTGGGAGCAGATTTGGGCTTAGGAGCAGCCCCTGACTTAATAGCATCTCCCATGAGCTTCTGTGCCTTAGGTGCTGGAGCGGCATCCTCTTCCTCTTCATTTTCAGATTCTCTCATCATGGAGGGTTTTCCAATAATCCTAGCAATGGTCTTCTTGACCCTCTCTTTCCTCTTCTTCTCATCCACAACTGGTTCTTTGGGTTCAGATCCCAAAGTTTCTTAAGTGGATGCTCTGGCCTTGGACATAGGAACTCTTCTTGCTGGTGCCTTCTTGTTCATGCCTGGCTTAGTTGATGCAACTGCGCCAAATTCTTTCTTCACTACCTTCTTCTTGGAAGTGACCTCATCCTTAGCTGCAATATAGTCCTCATCCTCTGAATCAGAATTTCTCTTCTTCCTTGTTCTAGTAGCTGCCTTGGGCAAGTTACTAGGTGTGCTCCTGCTGCCCTCATCATAGCTGCTGGAGGAACTAGTGCCCTCACTCAATTTTCCTTGCTGTTCAGACCTGTTCTAGCTGTCACTCTAGTCAGACATCTTTCAGGCAAACTGTCAGCAGACCCTGTGAATATGTTGTAGATGAGGTAGAGTAGATGAGCATCACGAAGTACAGAGGTTTTGCAAAACAAATTGAGTCAAAAAGATTAGTTTTAGTTCTCTACAGAAGTGATCTCAGAGCTACCGAATTGACAAACTCGGTGATACTGAAGCAACACTTGGAACCTAAACTAGTGAACTCGGTTGGGCCGAGTCACAGTTCGGTGGCACCGAGATTGCTAGGGTTTCATAGAATTCTGAACTCGGTCACACTGATGTGCACGTCTCGGTCAGACCGAAAAGCGCAAGTGCAATGGCCGAAGTCGAATCGGTGAGACCGATTTCTACATTTCGGTCGGTTCGAGATGAGTTCTGCGGAGGGCTAACCCTAAAACTTTCGAACCAATCTAGACCTAAGGAAGATCTGGCTGGATAGATTAATCTCATCCGTGGCAAGAAGTACGGCATTGTCCTTGTGCTAGGAATCGGAGTGATAAATATAGCACAGGGGTTCGAACACATACCCTACAATGGCGAGTGTTCGCTATGGAGGCGACGACGGAGCATAATCCATCGACGGCGGCAGAGTCCAACGGTGGCAGGTCGTTGGCGGCGAAGAGATGATCCGGAGACCCGAGGGGGCAGGGCAGGACACGCGTGGGCTGAGAAGTTTTTGAAGTAATTTCCAAAATCTCACCCGTGGGTATATATATCCCGACCCTGTCGGTGTGACCAAGTGGAACAACTGGGTGGCACCAAGATTGCAGAACTTCAAGCAGTTGCTGCAACTCGGTGTGACCGAAGTGTTCAAATCGGTTGCACCGAGATGAAAACCTAGATCAACTTAGTGAACTCGGTTTGACCGAAATGGATTTCTCGGTCAGACCAAAATGCAGAAAGAGGTTTTGGAAGTTTAAGTCTATGACGAATCGGGGACTCCGAGTGCTCCTCACACAGAGTGGTTCGAATCTTACTTGATCAAACTTTGTGATGTAGCATGAATAGAGTTTGAGACGAGAAAAGCATAGATAGCTAGAGAAGGTTCTTAGGCATTCTTGTCCATCCACTTGGCAAAAGAAAAAGAAACCAAACAATCAAAACTACAAGTGGATGTCCTTGAATGAGCGAAATATACAAACGACGTGCTCACATAATAAAATGGCAAATGAAATATGTGACAAAGCATGCACAACCAATTCTAGCATCTATCAAACAATTGGCGATGACTAGGTCATCTATATATGAGTATATTGACTTAGGAGTCAAATGAGAACATTTGATCATAGGTCATACTCATTGTTTAAGCACAAGTGGGGTTACCACTTTTACATAAAGCATTGTTGTGTTCACACCATTAGAGTTGCTTTAGCTCAATTCTTTAGAGTAAAGCTCCCCCTAGATGTGAGATTCCCCCTAAGAGGGATGAACTAACCTTGGGTTTTGTCGATGATGACTTCATGTAGGTGTTAAAGATGTGGATGCTCACTGTTGTTGATCGTTTGGAGCAATCCATTGGAGTGGTTTGCACTTTCAATACCTACACGGGTTAGTCCCACAAGGAACAAGCAAGAATATCCATAGACATAGAGTGATGCACACACAAGATGATGTCCATGAAAGCATCTGGTTACCTTGTCCCTTGTCTTACCAACAAGAGGGTTTGTGACTCCTTGAACTAGTGCAAGATGTGGAAGTTGATTGCACTTGTCCTTGCCAAAATGATATGAGTGAAGATATATTGGCAGAGTCACCCTCAAGAACTCTCTAGTTCTTCTTCTTTGGGATCCACATCATCTTGATGGGAATCCTTGGGGTGGTAGTGGAACTTGATGAAGTAGAGCTTGATGTAGTCTTGGGAACCCACCTGACCAAGTCCTTGTGAGCTTCTTCAAATGCATCAATCTCCTCTTGAAGCTTGTCCTTGCCTTTTTGCTTGCGGTCTTGTGGTGGAAGATCATCTTGAGCTTGTGTCCCTTGGAAAGAAGTAGGATCATACTTCTCTTGTTGGGGAACAAACTTTGTCTTGGGGTATTGATCTTCTTCCCACTCAACTCCATTGGCATTGAACTTTCATTCAAAACCAACACCTTGATTCTTCCGGTGCCTTCCTTGCTTGCGTACAATTTCTTCAAATTGCTTACTCCCGGCAAGGCTCTTGTAGACACCCTTCTCTATAATTCCCTTCAATAAGCTATTTTCTTGCTCAAGTGTAACTTGGCTAAGAGAATCATTAGTGGAATCAAGAGAACTACTAGAAGCAACAACATTTGATTTAGCATGATTATTGTTACTACTAGAAGAATCTTTCTTGCTCTTGTTACTAGACTTGACTTGTCGCATGTAAGTAGATAAGAGTAAATGCTTGGCAATGTAAGAAGAACTTTTCTTGCGAAGATTATCATTGATTGCCTTTAAAAACTCATGCTCTTGCTCATAGTTGAGCTTTTCAAAGCGTAACTTCTCATGAGTCTTTAAAAGTTCTCGATGATCTTCCAAGATAGTTTCATGAGCTAACTTAAGAGTGTTTAGTTCTTTAGTTAGGCTCTCAATCTTCTCCTTATCATTGTCATTCGTTTTACCTTGATTAGCATGATTAATTGACGTTTCATCATAGTATTCATCACTAGAGTTGTCAACAAGTAAATCATCATCACCTAACAAGTTATCTTCATCACTATTGAAATCAACATACTCGGGGTGTGATACCTTTGGGCCTTTAGCCATGAAGCATCTTCCAATTCCTTTATTTGGTGAGTCAAATATGTCGTCGGAGTTGGTTGACACGAGTGCTAGACCGGCAACACCTTCATCTTGAGTATGTTCAGAGTCGGAGTGATAGCTTCTCTCGGAGTGATTGTCGGAGTCGGAGCCGGATACCCATTCACCAACATGAGCTTGATGTCTTTGTTTTGTGTAGCTCTTTGATGATTTGTCCCTCCTTTCCGAATCCCTGCTTCTTCGGGATGTTCTTCGTTCATAGTGATCATCTCTACTCCTCCTCTCTCTTGGTGGTGATTCATCTCTTCTACTTCTCCTGTTGGGTGAATCTTCTCTCCTTTTGTAAGGAGCCGTACACTCATTGGAATAGCGTCCGGGTCTTCCACAATGGTAACAATTACGTTCACGACTCGAAGATCTGTTGTCATTGTAAGACCTTGACTTGAAGCTTCTTTCCTTGGTTCTACTCTTGTAGAACTTGTTGAAGTTTTTCACCATTAGGCTCAATTCCTCATTGAAGGTTTGTTTCTCACGTGATGATGTAGGAGCATCACATGAGGCTTTATAAGCACCAATTGACTTGTTGTGTAGCTCTTCCTTATCCTTGAGTGACGTCTCATGAGCAACAATTCTTCCAATGACTTTCGTTGGCTTGAGATCTTTATAGTTGGGCATCATTTGGATCAACGTGCACACGGTATCATATTTTCCATCCAAGGCTCTTAGGATCTTCTTGATGATGAATTTGTCGGTCATCTCTTCACTTCCTAAGCCGGCAATCCATTTGTGATGAGAGCAAGCCTAGAGTACATTTCAGCGACACCTTCACCATCCTTCATTTTGAACTTGTCAAGTTGACTTTGAAGCACATCCAATTTGGATTCCTTGACGGAGTCGTTACCTTCGTGCATGTCAATCAAAGTATCCCAAATTTCCTTTGCATTCTCAAGGTGGCTGATTTTGTTGAATTCTTCGGGGCACAATCCGTTGAAGAGAATATCACAAGCTTGTGCGTTGTATTGCAGCATCTTCAACTCTTCCGCGGTAGCTTCACGGTTCGGTTCTTTCCCATCGAAGAATTCACCTTGCAAGCCAATACAAACAATAGCCCAAACGGCGGGGTTATGTCCAAGAATATGCATTTTCCTCTTATGCTTCCAACTAGCAAAATTTGCACCATCAAAGTAAGGACCTCTATGGTGGTAATTTCCCTCGCTAGACACCATACTATCCTAGGTTGTGAAACCAAGGCTATGATCACCAAAAGCTATGGAAATCAAGGCAAATGGAGACCAAAGCACTGATACCAATTGTAGGATCGAAAGTATGTCTAAAGGGGGTGTGATTAGACTACTTGACCAAATAAAAACTTAACCTTTTCCCAATTTTAGTTCTTGGCAGATTTTAACAACTTAGCACAAGTCAAGCAATCTTAACACAATTCAAGCAATCATGCAATGAGTATATAAGCAGCGGAAAGTAAAGCATGCAACTTGCAAGAATGTAAAGGGAAGGGTTTGGAGAGAGCAAACGCAATTGGAGACACATATGTTTTTGGCGTGGTTCTAATAACCCGCATGTATACAAGATCAATGTAGCCTCTTTCGATAAGTAAGAGTGTCGAACCCAACGAGGAGCTAAAGGTAGAACAAATATTCTCTCAAGTCCTATCTGCCACTGATACGACTCTACGCATGCTTAGTGTTCGCTTTACCTAGAACAAGTATGAAACTAGAAGTACTTTGTATGTGTTGTTGGATAGGTTTGCAAGATAATAAAGAGCACGTAAATATAAACTAGGGGCTGTTTAGATAAAGATGCAAATAAAGTAAATATAGCGAGTGTGGAAAAGTCATGGTAGGAGTTGTGAAATTGTCCCTAAGCAACTGACTACTTTACTAGACCGATAGCAAGTTTTATGTGGGAGAGGCATAAGCTAACATACTTTCTCTTCTTGGGTCATATGCACTTATGATTGGAACTCTAGCAAGCATCCGCAACTACTAAAGATCATTAAGGTAAAACCCAACCATAGCACTAAAGTATCAAGTCCCCTTTATCCCATATACAACAATCCCCTTACTTGGGTTTAAGCTTCTGTCACTCTAGCAACCCACTATAAGCAAATCATGAACGTATTGCAACACCCTACAGCGGGAATCCCTCACGCTTGCGCGACACGGAGGGCACAATAGGACAACAACATAACCACAAGCAAATTAAACCAATCATAGCAATTCATCAATCACCGGTAGGACAACGAAAATCTACTCAGACATCATAGGATGGCAACACATCATTGGATGATAATATGAAGCATAAAGCACCATGTTCAAGTAGAGGGTACAACGGGTTGCGGGAGAGTGGACTGCTGAATATAGATGGGGGAAGGTGATGGAGATGTTGGTGAAGATGGTGAAGGTGTTGGTGAAGATCGTGGTGATGATGATGGCCCCCGGCGTTCCGGCGCCACCGGAAGCAAGGGGGAGAGAGCCCCCCTTCTTTTTCTTCTTCTTCCTTGACCTCCTCCCTAGATGGGAGAAGGGTTTCCCCTTTGGTCCTTGGCTCCCATGGCGTGGGAGGGGCGAGAGCCCCTTCAAGATTGGATCTGTCTCTCTGTCTCTCTCTGTTTCTGCGTTCTCAGATTATGCCCCTTCACAGTTTCTTTTATATCCGGAGATCCGTAACTCCGATTGGGGTGAATCTTTCGCCCAGATTTTTCTCATAAAATTAGCTTTCTTGCGGCAAAACAAGAGTGTCAACCGCCTTACGGGGTGCCTAGGAGAGTCCAGGGCGCGCCTGCCTCCCTGGGGCGCGCCCCCTGTCTCCTGGCCCCCTCGGGCACCATCTCGCGTTGATTTTACTTCCCAAAAATCACAAACATTCTAAAATAATTCTCTGTCTGTTTGATCCCGTTTGGACTCCGTTTGATATGGGGTTTCTCCGAAACATAAAACATGCAACAGACAGGAACTGGCACTGGGCACTGGATCAATATGTTACTCCCAAAAATAATATTAAAAGTTGTCAAAAGTATATGAAAGTTGAAGAATGTTGGCATGGAACAATCAAAAATTATAGATACGACGGAGACGTATCAGCATCCCCAAGCTTAATTCCTGCTCGTCCTCGAGTAGGTAAATGATAAAAAAATAATTTTTGATGTGGAATGCTACCTAGCATAATCTTGATCATATGTCTAATCATGGCATGGATATTAAGACACGAGTGATTCAAGGCAATAGTCTATTATTTGACATAAAAACAATAATACTTCAGGCATACCAACCAAGCAATTATGTCTTATCGAAATAACATACCCAAAGAAAGCTCATCCCTACAAAATCATATAGTCTGGCTATGCTCCATGTTCATTACACAAAATACCCCCTCATGCACAACCCTGGTTTCAGCCAAGCAATTGGTTCATACTTTTTAACGCACTTCAACTTTTTCAACTCTTACGCAATACATGAGCGTAAGCCATGGACATAGCATTATGGTGGTATATGGTGGTGGTTGTGAGGACAAAAGGGAGAAGATAGTCTCACATCAACTAGGCGTATCAACGGGCTATGGATATGCCCATCAATAGATATCAATGTGAGTGAGTAGGGATTGCCATGCAACGGATGCACTAGAGCTATAAATATATGAAAGCTCAACAAAAGAAACTAAGTGGGTGTGCATCCAACTTGCTTGCTCAGGAAGACCTAGGGCATTTTGAGGAAGCCCATCATTGGAATATACAAGCCAAGTTCTATAATGAAAAATTCCCACTAGTATATGAAAGTGAAAACATAGGAGACTCTCTCTATGAAGAACATGGTGCTACTCTGAAACACAAGTGTGGTAAAAGGATAGTAACATTGCCCCTTCTCTCTTTTTCTCTCATTTTTTTTATTTTGTCTCTTTTTTTTTCTTTTTTTTGATTGGGCTTCTTTGGGCCCCCTTTTTTTGGCTTCTTTGGCCTTTTTTTTCCATTAAGTCCGGAGTCTCATCCCGACTTGTGGGGGAATCATAGTCTCCATCATCCTTTCCTCACTGGGGCAGTGCTCTAATAATGATGATCATCACACTTTTATTTACTTACAACTCAATATCACAACTCGATATCTAGAACAAAGATATGACTCTATATGAATGCCTCCGGCGGTGTACCGGGATATGCAATGAATCAAGAGTGACATGTACGAAAATTATGAGGGTGGCCTTGCCACAAATACAATGTCAACTACATGATCATGCAAAGAGCAATATGACAATGATGGAGCGTGTCATAATAACGGAACGGTGGAAAGTTGCATGGCAATATATCTCGGAATGGCTATGGAAATACCATAATAGGTAGGTATGGTGGCTGTTTTGAGGAAGGTAAATAATGGGTTCATGATACCAGCGAAAGTTGCGCGGCACAATAGAGGCTAGCAAAGTGGAAGGGTGAGTGTGCGTATATCCATGGACTCACATTAGTCATAAAGAACTCATATACTTATTGCAAAAGTCTACTTGCCCTCGAAGCAAAGTACTACTACGCATGCTCCTAGGGGAAGGGTTGGTAGGAGTTAACCATCGCGCGATCCCGACCTCCACTCATAAGGAAAGCAATCAAAGAACACCTCATGCTCCAACTTTGTTACATAACGGTTCACCATACGTGCATGCTACGGGACTTGCAAACCTCAACACAAGTATTTCTCAATTTCACAATTACTCAACTAGCACGACTCTAATATCACCACCTTTATATCACAAAACTATTGCAAGGAATCAAACATATCATATTCAGTGATCTACAAGTTTTATGTAGGATTTTATGACTAATCATGCGAATGACCAATTCCTGTCATCTCTCTAAATAGATATAAGTGAAGCAAGAGAGTTTAATTCTTTCTTCAAAAGATATGCCCATGCTCTAACAAATATAAGTGAAGCAAAAGAGCATTCTACAAATGGCGGTTTTCTATGTGAAGAGACACATGCAATCCAAACTTCAAATGATATAAGTGAAGCACATGAAGCATTCTATAAAGCCATACTCAAAAGATTTAAGTGAAGTGAAATGAGCATTCTATAAATAAACCAAGGACTATCTCATACCAGCATGGTGCATAAAATAGAAGTGAAAACTAAATGCAAAAGACGCTCCAAGAGTTGCACATATTGCATGAATGAAACGAATACGAAAACATACCGATACTTGTTGAAGAAAGAGGGGATGCCTTCTGGGGCATCCCCAAGCTTAGACGTTTGAGTCTCCTTGAATATTTACTTGGGGTGCCTTGGGCATCCCCAAGCTTGAGCTCTTGCCTCTCTTCTTTTTCCTCATATCGAGACCTCCTCGATTAGACACTTCATCCACACAAAACTTCAACAGAAAACTCGGTAAGATCCGTTAGTATAATAAAGCAAATCACTACTCTAAGTACTGTAGAAAACCAATTCAGATATTATTTTTGCATTGTGTCTACTGTAATATAGCTTTTTCATGGCTTAATCCACTGATAGAAATTGATAGTTTCATCAAAACAAGTAAACTATGCATCAAAAACAGAATCTGTCAAAAACAGAACAGTATGTAGCACTCTGAACATTCACCATACTTCTGGTACCCCAAAAATTCTACCAAAATTAGGAAACGTAAACAAGTTGTACAGCAAGACAGTGCAAAAAGAATCAGAACCATTTGGTGTTCCAGTAAAAAATGTAAAATCGCGCACTACAGTCAAAGTTTCTGTCCTGCACCGCACAAACCAACAAGCATTGTAAACATCCTAAAGGCAAACCTTGGCACATTATTTTTATAATACAATGTAATTGTACAAGGGGATAATTATTTTTGTTGAAAAGTTTTCTGTAATCAAGATTCACAAAGTTTCCGTGAGCATGAAAAAAGTTCAGGGCTAGCTCCCACTTCAACAATGCTTGTCTTTCTCATTTTCACTTTCCTTTTTGAAAAGTTTTTAGGTTCCCCTCTTTATTTTTTTGTTTTTAAACTATATGAAAGCACTCAACAGAAATAAATGACTCTCTAAAACTTTCGGGTTGTCTCCCTGGCAGCGCTTTCTTTAAAGGCATTAAGCTAGGCATTTAGTGCTCAAGTAATGGATCCACCAGGATTCCAAGGTATATCAAAGCCAATTTTAATTAACAATGATTTGTAATTTAGTAGTGAGCATAAAGTAACATATATCAAGCAATGACAAAGTCTAACTCTCTTTCTATGCATCGGCATGTCATAAAAGAACAATTCATGCACACATAGTAAATGCCAATGCATAGTATAAGCAGTTTCTTGCAATTCTATCATGTTAGAAACATAAAGAGGCGGAGATGTAGTTCCTCTCTCATAATAATTGCAAGTAGGAGCAGCAAGCACATGCATATCACATTCATCAAAATTATCATGTGCAATGGTAAAAGGCAACCCATCAATATAATCCTTAATAAGTACAAACTTCTCCGATATAGTGTAGTCGGGAGAATTCAAAAAGATAATAGGACTATCATGCGTGGGTGCAATAGCAACAATTTCATGTTTAACATAAGGAACTATAGCAAGTTCATCTCCATAAGCATAAATCATATTGGCATCTTGGCCACAAGCATAGCAAGTATCATCAAAAAGGGATATTTCAAGAGAATCAACGTGATCATAACAATCATCATAACAATCATCCTTCGGTAAGTACGAAGGGAAATTAAACAATGTATGAGTTGAAGAGTTACTCTCATTAGAAGGTGGGCACGGGTAGCTAATCCACTCTTCCTCCTTTTGTTCTTCGCTCTCCTCATCAACTTTTTCATCCAATGAGCTCACAATTTCATCAATTTTTTAGTCTCTTCTTGGATAGCGGAGAAGTCCTCAATATATAGTTTAACATAGGCATTAGAAGCATAATTATCATAACAGTATTTAAATATGGCAAAATTTTCAGATTTGTAAAGACTAGCATTATACTTTTCAATCAAAGAAGCAATTTCATAAGCACCCTTAAAAGCAACAAATTCTTCAATTTGTTGAACATCATAGTAATTATAAACACCCTTAGCATATGAAGATATGATTCCATTATCAATAAACTCACATTGGTAGGGAAGGTGTTTCTTAGGGTTTTCAGAACAACAAGTAACATTATATATTTCACATAAATTCCAAGCATAGCATTGCAAATGATGAATTTGATCCAGTAAAAGTTTCCCTTTTTCAGATATACGGTGTCGCACATAACAAGCATGCTCATCTAAAGATTTTCCCTCAACTAAGCTAGTGGGGGTTTCAGCACGAGCACAAAGGGATCAAAGATGATCCAAGTCAAAAGCTTCAGGAGTGTGATAGATTTTGAGTGGTTCTTCAACCATTGGTGTAGTAGGTACAACTAATTTTTTGGTTGCGTTTCCTACCCATAACTAAAGATAGAAAACAACTAAGAAAAGCAAATAAAATTTACTTCGTGATAAAGCAAACAAGCACACACGAGAATATTCACCACACGCTATGACTCCCCGGCAACGGCGCCAGAAAAAGGTCTTGATAACCCGCAAGTATACGGGATCAATGTAGCTTCTTTCGATAAGTAAGAGTGTCAAACCCAACGAGGAGCTAAAGGTAGAACAAATATTCTCTCAAGTCCTATCTGCCACTGATACGACTCTACGCACGCTTAGTGTTCGCTTTACCTAGAACAAGTATGAAACTAGAAGTACTTTGTAGGTGTTGTTGGATATGTTTGCAAGATAATAAAGAGCACGCAAATATAAAATAGGGCTGTTTAGATAAAGATGCAAATAAATAAATATAGCGAGTGTGGAAAAGTGGTGGTAGGAGTTGTGAAATTGTCCTTAAGCAATTGACTACTTTACTAGACCGATAGCAAGTTTTATGTGGGAGAGGCATAAGCTAACATACTTTCTCTTCTTGGGTCATATGCACTTATGATTGGAACTCTAGCAAGCATCCGCAACTACTAAAGATCATTAAGGTAAAATCCAACCATAGCATTAAAGTATCAAGTCCCCTTTATCCCATACGCAATAATCCCCTTACTCGGGTTTAAGCTTCTGACACTCTAGCAACCCACTATAAGCGAGTCATGAACGTATTGCAACACCCTACAGCGGGAATCCCTCACGCTTGGGCGACACGGAGGGCACAATAGGACAGCAACATAACCACAAGCAAATTAAACCAATCATAGCAATTCATCAATCACCGGTGGGACAACGAAAATCTACCCAGAATCATAGGATGGCAACACATCATTGGATAATAATATGAAGCATAAAGCACCATGTTCAAGTAGAGGGTACAGCGGGTTGCGGGAGAGTGGACCGCTGAATATAGATGGGGGAAGGTGATGAAGATGTTGGTGAAGATGGGGGAGGTGTTGGTGAAGATCGCGGTGATGATGATGGCCCCCGGCGGTGTTCCGGCGCCACTGGAAGTAAGGGGGAGAGAGCCCCCTTCTTCTTCTTCTTCCTTGACCTCCTCCCTTGATGGAGAGTCCAGGGCGCGCCTGCCTCCCTGGGGCGCCCCCTGTCTCCTGGCCCCTTCGGGCACCGTCTCGCGTTGATTTTACTTCCCAAAAATCACAAATATTCCAAAATAATTTTCCGTTCGTTTTTATCCCGTTTGGACTCCGTTTGATATGGGGTTTCTGCGAAACATAAAACATGCAGCAGACAGAAACTGACACTGGGCACTGGATCAATATGTTAGTCCCAAAAATAGTATAAAAAATTGTCAAAAGTATATGAAAGTTGAAGAATATTGGCATGAAACAATCAAAAATTATAGATACGTTGGAGACGTATCAAGCATCCCCAAGCTTAATTCCTGCTCGTCCTCGAGTAGGTAAATAATAAAAACAATAATTTACAAGGACATGTATGAGTAGAGAGAGCATGAGCTGAAGGCTAACATTGTTTGCCATTTGAACTATTTAACGCGTTAACATAGTGCCACATAGATAAAATACAGAGCTCTACGGTGGACCGAATAGATAGCATTCGCAGGATGCTTCTATGTTGCATGAGGTCACGAGTTTGAATCCCCTTGATAGAATTACAGTTCCTTTTGTTTGTTTTTTCTACCATCTACCAGGACCTGTATGAGTAGAGAGAGCACTGTTTTTTCGTGAACTATTTCACCAGCCAAGTGAGCTACGTAACCACAAATCGTATTGAATAACGGTGGGCGTATTCCAAAGTATATGGATCAAAGTGTGCTTCCACAACACTCTGTTTGTTGAACGCCAGTGTATTTTTAACTATTTATTTACTTGACGAGAATCAGATGAACCCTTTCTTCCAAAAAAATATATAATAAAAGGAAGCTAACTATTTTCCCTTCATTTCTTTCTGTTGTGCTTCCAGTAAAGAAACACATTTTTGATAAATACCCAAATGCTTTCTCAAATATGCATGAACATCTTTTAAAAGTAGACGGACATTTTCTTCTAACAAGCGTGAACACTTTTTAAAATTGCAAGAACATTTTCAGACAGGAGAGACTTTTTAACACTGTTTTAAAACTGCAACCGAGCACTTTTTTAAACTACATGAAAAAATTTAAATACCAGGATGAACATTTTTTAAACACAGAATGGGCTTTTTTAAACACACATCAATTTTTGTAAATACACAATGACCTTTTTTGCAATACACGATGAATATATATATTTTTTAATACACGCGCACCTTTTCGATTTGACCAGCAATGTATCTGAACTGGAATATTTTTCGAAATATATATAAATTTACAGATTATTTTTAATATATCTACAAGGGGAAAATGAAAACGAAAAGGTGAAAACGAAAACAGTGATGAAAAGATACACTGCAAAATCGGGAAAAAAGTTGACCGGGCTTGCCCATGATGGAGAGCCCCTGCACCAGCCCGGCATGCCCGGGGGGCCTAGATTAGAATGGCCGTTCCGGCCAGCCCAACGGGCCTGGCGATAAACAATCACCCGCCCCCGGTGGCTACTTGGCACTTGCAGGTTCCAAAACCCTACTCCCCTCCGCCTCCCTCCTTCCGGATCCTTCCTTCCCACCCCTCCCCGCCGCTCCGATCCGCCGCCGGCCGGCCAGCCGCCGCCATGTCGATCCGCATGCTGAACCAGAACGCGGAGGTGATGAACAAGTCGGCGGCGCTCGCCATGAACATCGGCGCCGCCAAGGGCCTCCAGGACGTCCTCAAGACCAACCTCGGCCCCAAGGGCACCATCAAGATGTACGCCCCTCCCCTCCCCTCCCCTCTCT